>NC_069679.1:40914593-41217624 GCF_023699985.2 Odocoileus virginianus | reverse complement strand
GCCTGACTTGATTTTACTTATCATAATCCCCTCCATGTTAATCTGTGTTGTCACAAATGGACAGAATTTTCTTCTTTCTCATGGCTCAATAATATTTCTCTGTGTCTGTGTGTGTGTGTGCGTGTGTGCGCACGTGTGTGTGTATGTGTGTGTGTGTGTTTATACATTTTCTTTAGCCATTAATCCATAGGCATGGGTTGTTTCCACATCTTGGCTATTGTGACTAATGCTGCAATGAACATGAGAGTGCAGATATCTCTTCAATACACTGATTTTTCCTTCCTTTGGATATATTCCCAGAAGTGGCACTGCTGAATCATAGGGTTGTTCTGTTTTTAATTTGTGAAGAACCCTCCATACTGTTTTCCATAATGGCTGTTATCAGTTTACATTCCCACCAACAG
Source organism: Odocoileus virginianus (assembly GCF_023699985.2). NCBI lineage: Eukaryota > Metazoa > Chordata > Mammalia > Artiodactyla > Cervidae > Odocoileus > Odocoileus virginianus. Next base: position 41,217,220 of record NC_069679.1, on the reverse strand, counting down.
TGTATAAGAGTTTTCTCTTCATTCTTGTTAATGTTTATCTCTTGTCTTCTTGATAATAGACATCCTAACGAGTGTGAGGTGATATCTCATTGTGGTTTTGATTTGTATTTCTCAATTATTAGTAATATTGAGCATGTACCTGTTGGCCATTACATGTCTTATTTGGAAAGATGTTTATTCAGGTCTGCTGACCATTTTTTAAATTGGATTGCTTTATTTTTTGCTGAGTTTTATGAATTCTTTACATATTTTGGATATTACCCTCTTGTCAGATATATGATTTGCAAATATTTTCTCTCATTCCTTTTTGTTGTTTCTTTTGCTATGGTAAAGCTTTTTAGTTTGATATAGTCCCACCTGCTTGCTTTTGCCTTTTGCCCCTTTGTTTTTGGTGTCATATCCTAAGAAATCATTGCCATGATCAATGTCAAGGAGCTTTCCCCCCGATGTCTTCTTTTCTAGCAAATGGTTAAGACTTATCCATTTTGAGTTAATTTTTGTGAGTGGTATATGATAGGGGATCCAGTTTCATTCTTTTTGCATATGGATATCCAGTTTTCCCAACATATTTATTGAAGATACTATCCTTTACCCATTGTATGTTCTTGACAGCCGTGTCAAAATTTAGTTGACTGTATATGCACGGGTTTATTTCTAGGTGCTCTATTTTATTCCATTGGTCTATGTATCTGTGCCAGGACCATAGTGTTTTGATTACTATAGCTTTGTAGTATAGTTTGAAACAAGGAAGTGTGAGGCCTCCTTCTTAAGAATGTTTTGTCAATTTTGTTTATGTTTTCAAAAAGCCAACTCCTAGTTTTGTTTTCCATTGTTTTTCTAGTCTATATTTCATTCATTTCTGCTCTGATCTTTGATATTTCCTTCCCTCTACCAACTTTAGGTCTAGTTCATTCTTTTTCTTCTAGTTCCTTGAGGTTATAAAGTCAGCTAGTTTATTTCAGATTTTTCAAAAAATGTATCCCTATAAGCTTCCCTCTTGGGCTTCCCTCATAGCTCAGTTGGTGAGGAATCTGCCTGCAGTGCAGGAGACCTGGGTTCAGTCCCTGGGTTGGGAAGATCCACCAGAGAAGGAAATGGCAACCCACTCCAGTATCCTTGCCTGGAAAATCCCATGGACATAGGAGCCTGGTGGGCTGCAGTCCATGGGATCACAAAGAATCAGGCATGACTGAGCCACTAACACTTTATTTTCTCACAAACGCCCCTCTTAGAACTGCTTTTGTGGCATCCCATAAGTTTTTAAACATTGTTTTCTGGTTTTGTTAAATATTTTAAAATTTCCCTTCTGATTTATTCCCTTTCGATACTTTTGTAAGATACAATAAAAATGGATTATAAAAGAAAAAAACCATTGAAGGCAAACAAAATGCAAGCCCTGATTTTCCCCCAACATTGTGAAGATTTTAAAATATACAGAAAAGCTGAAAGAATTGCACAGTGAACCCCCATATGACCACCACCTACATCCTACCACTGACATATTTGTCTTTTCACTTATCTATTTATTCCTCTGTTCATTCATTAATACAAATCATATTTTGCTACATTAAAGGTAAGTTGCAGACCTTAGTACATTTTACCCCTAGATACTTCAGTATGTATATCATAAACTAGGTTTTAATATTTGTTTGTAGGGTTTATTTTTAGGTAAAATTTACATATAGTAAAATGTGCATATCTTAAATGCACTATTCAAAGAGTCTTAAGACATGCATACAGCTAAATAATGCAAAACAGCATCAAGATATAGAACAGCCCAGAAATTTCTTGTGCCTCTTCCCAGCCAATCTCCACAGTGTATCAACTATAAATACTAATTTCTTAATACTAGATTAACCAAGAATAAAGTTACAACATAAAGTTGCTATTAGCATTTCTAAATACATACTCTTAATTTCTGGACTCACCTCCTCATGCCTAGGTAATAAGCTGCTCATGACTCAGTGCAGCCGATGGACTGTTTTGTAAGTTAACTCTTTACTGAAATGCTGGGTTTCAAGCTGAGGGCCCTGTGACCAAAAGTCCAAAGGCCACTTGCTTAGAAAGCATCAAAGCAAGAGCCTCCTCCAGGGGCATATCCTCTGACTTTATTTACTCCTTGAGAGTGAGTGAGGGAGTGAAAGTTGCTTAGTCGTGTCTGACTCTTTGCGACCCCATGGATGATACATACAGTCCATGGAATTCTTCAGTCCAGAATACTGGAGTGGGTAGCCTTTCCCTTCTCCAGGGAATCATCCAAACCCAGGTCTCCTGCATTGCAGGTGGATTCTTTACCAGCTGAGCCACAAGGGAAGCTTGTGCTTCCCTTGTACTCCTTGTATGCTTGTTATATTCACCTCCAGAGGGAGGGAGGAAGAGACTAGAAAGCAGATAGGGAAGGTATACAGGGAGAATGATGTCTCAGAGCATAACAGAACCTGTCCGTGCTCTATTCTCTTCCTTTCCACCATCCTCTGTCCTTCCCTTCATAGAAACATTGTTAAGACCAGCATCCGGGAAGCAAGAGGAGTGTGTGCAGCATGAAGGTAGTGTCATACTCTGTGGCTAAAGATGCAGCAGTGTTGGAAGGGATACGCAGAGGCAGCAGGCAAAGGCGGGCACTGGCATGGTTGGAAGTTTGGCTACATTAACCATGAAAGTCAGTAACTTTAGAAAATGAGAGTCAGATTTCACACTGTCAAACAACCAGAACCAGACCAAGAACTGCTGGTAAAACCATTGCACTTCCACCACTGTGAGAAGGCAGTGACCACTAAAAGGGGTGACATCTCCAACATGTAAATGCCATACATGTAAGGCCCTCTATCTCCTAACCTGGGTATCAGCCTGGGATGACCACAGGGCAGAAAGTACATTTCCTGCAAGATTGGAACTGTCTCCGATCCCCTTTCCCCTGTTCTCTGTCCTTCTCCCAGGGCAGTGAAGTGAGGCCTGGCTACATGGTGATCTCCACCCTGGAATCCTGAATCATGACTTAACTAACAATGAAAAACTCACTGGAAAAGTAAAAAATGAAATATAGCCAATGGAGGGACAACAATATGTTCCTGGATTAGAAGATTAAATGTGGTAAAGATGTCAATTCCCTCCTAAATTGACATTTAGGTTTAATGTAGTTCCTACTAAAATGTGAGCAAGATTTTTTGTAGCTTTAGATGATATTATTCTAAAATTTAAATGTCCATCAGCAGATGAATGGATAAAAGATGTGGTATATTTATACAATGGACTATTGCTCAGCCACAAAAAGAATGAAATAATGCCGTTTCCAACAACATGGATGGACCTAGAGACTATCATACTAAGTGAGATAAACCAAAGACCAATATAATATGACACTGCTTATATGCAGAATCTAAGAAATAGATTCAAATGAACTTATATGCAAAACAGATAGAGACCCATAGGTATAGAAAACAATGGTTATCAAAGGAGGAAGGGGGGCAGGGATAAATTAGGTGTTTGGGATTAACATATACACACTACTATATACAGAACAGATAACCAACAAGGACCTAACAGCATAGGGAACTCTACTGAATATTTTATAACAACATATAAGGGAAAAGAATTTGAAAAAAAGATATATATGAAATAATCTTAAATAATCTGCACTAGGATAAAGAATATTTTTATTAAAAAATAAGTGACAGCACCAAGATGCTAGAGAAGATATGAAGAAACTGGATCACTCATACATTAATGGTAGAAGTGTAGAATGGTATACCCACTCTGAAAAAGAGTTTGGCAGTTCCTTAAAAAAAGAAAATTAAACATGCAGCTATCATGCAATCTGACTACTGCACTCCTGGGCATTTATCCCACAGAAATGAAAACATATGTTCATACAAAACATGTCCACAAATGTTCATAACAGCTTTATTCTTAATAGCCAGGAAATGGAAACAACACAGATGTCCTTCAGTGGGTGAATGGTTAAACAAACTAGTGCATCTACATCAAGAATGTAGATTTGGGGGGAGGGGGCTCCAAAATCACTGCAGATGATGACTGCAACCATGAAATTAAAAGACGACGTACCTTGGAAGAAAAGCTATGACCAACCTAGACGCATACTAAAAAGCAGAGACACTACTTTGCCAACAAAGACTCGTCTAGTCAAAGCTATGGTTTTTCCAGTAGTCATGTATGGATGTGAGAACTGGACTATAAAGGAAAAAGCTGAGCACCGGAGAATTGAAGCTTTTGAACTGGTGTTGGAGAAGACTCTCGAGAGTCCCTTGGACTGCAAGGAGATCAAACCAGTCCATCCTAAAGGAAATCAGTCCTGAGTATTCATTAGAAGGATTGATGCTAAAGCTGAAACTCCAATACTTTGGCCACCTGATGCAAAGAACTGACTCATTTGAAAAGACCCTAATGCTGGGAAAGATTGAAGGAAGGAGCAGAAGGGGATGACAAAGGATGAGATGGTTGGATGGCATCACCGACTCTATGGACATGAGTTTGAGCAAGCTCTGGGAGTTGGTGATAGACAGGGAAGCCTGGCATGCTACAGTCAATGAGTTCGCAAAAAGTTGGACATGACTGAGCGACTGAACTGAACTAACACCAAGAATACTACTTGGCAATAAAAAGGCATAAACTATTGATACACACAATGACTTGGATGAATCTCCAAAGAATTACAATGAGTGAAGAAAGTTAGTCCTCAAAGGTTACATACTGTATGATTCTGTTCATATAACATACTTGAAATAACCAAATTATAGAAATGGAAAACAGATTAGTGGTTATCAGAAGTTAAGGAGAAGGTGGGGGTAAAAGCAAATTGACTGTGCTATAAAAGGGACAAATGACAGATCCTTGTGATGATGGAAATGCTCTGTATCATGATTGTATCCTTGTTGAGATATTGTACTATAGTTTTGTAAGACATCACCATTAGGGGGAAATTAGGTAAAGAAAGGTAGACAGGATATGTCTTTATTATCTTTTATATCTGTATATGAATCAATCTAAAATTATCTCAAAATTTTAGTTAAAAAAATTAAAAACCAGAAAAGGTCATCTTGGTGAGGCAGAAAAAGCCCCAGGTGAGGAGGCAGAAATCTGGTCTGGTCCCAGCTCTGTTGCAAACTCACGTGGTGGCTTTGACTCATTTAGCATATGTGAGTCTCAAAGTCCCCCTCAGTGAGAATGAAGAGACTGAATTGGCTTTACTCAATGTAGTAGTTCACTGGTGCTTTTATGATAAAATACCACAAACCAAATGGCTTAAGTAACAGAAATTTATTGTCTCATGGTTTTGGAGGCCAGAGGTCCAAAATCAATGTGTTGGCAGGCTTGGTTTATTTCTGAGGTCTGTGCAAGATCTGTTCCAGTCCCCTCTCCTTGACTTGCACATGGCTGTCTTCTGTGTCTTTACATTGTCTCTCCTCTTTGGGTGTCTGTGTCTACATTCCCTCCTTGAAACCAATCATATTGGCTTAGGGAACACCTGATCCCCAAATTGAGTCACAGTCTGGGATTCTGGGGGCTAGGACTTCAACATTTGAGTTGGGATGGGAGACACAATTCAACACAGAATACTTAACAACCCAGAAAACTTAACATCATAGATGTGCTGTGCTATTCATTCATCAGATGAATGAACTATGTGAAAGTCCTTGCAAGAGGGTCTATGTAAACCTAAGATTTTAAAAATCATTAAGAACATTATTAGAAAATGGCATCCAAGCAGTAACTTGGTGGACAAACACTGGTTCAAGAGCCAGGAAGCAGCTTAAGTTACAAAGCAAACTCAAGTCAAGTCATTTAGCTTCATTCCTATTTTCACTTTTTGGAATATGAGGAGATTAGATTCATGATTTCTACTGTGATTTCGGCTCTAACATTCTGTTGGTTCTAATTTAATTGTTTTAAACTAGATTTCTAATTAAATAAATTAATATTTATTATAAAATAGTTGGAAATACCTAAAGGCATAAGGCAAAAAATTAGCCACAATCTTATAACTCAGTAAAATCTTAGTGCTAACATTTTGGTATTTCTTCTTTTTTTTTCTACCTCTAGTTCTTTTTTCCCCACACATGTATATATGTACGCGTGTGTGTATGTATTTGTATTTACACATATAACACTCATTATATACAATATAAAGCACTCATTTTATATATGTAATATATACTACATATGTACTAAATATATAATATATATTGCATATGTAATACACATATATACAATAATCATTATATACACATTCTTTTCACACTTTGGAGTTCACAGTATCTATACAGTTCTGGTTTTTTTCACCTGATACCATATTGAAGGTATTTTCCTACATCATTAAAATTCTTCAAATATGCAGTCCCTATTGGTTATATAATACTTCATTGAATGGAAGTCTATATTTTATTTAACCAAATTCTTAGTTCCTTCAAGCCTGCCTCTCTGTACACAGAAATGAAGTGTTGCAGATTTGTATTATCTGCCTCAAACACAATTTCAGGCTTTACCCATGCCTGCCCAAACGCCTTCATTCACGGAAACTTGGAATTGAGGTGTGCTGCTAGAGGAAGCCGCCCTCCTGCTGGGCGCTTGAGGCTCCGATTCCAGCTGCCTGCTTAGAGCTCAAGGCCCCACCTGCTGGGGGAGGGAGGAGTTTGGCACTTGGATTGAATAAATGCACGTTTCTCAGGGCAACACAGCAGCCGGAAGAAGGTAGAGACCCCAGGAAAGAGAGTCTACGGAAAGGGGGAGGAAGGCGAATAGCAGAGCGAGCATAAGAAATGCGGAAACGTTCTGCCTCGAGCGTCCCGTCAGGACTCTCGGCTTTCACCTCCAGTTTTCCCAGAACATCCCTGCCTACTTTCTGCTCCTAACACTTCCTTGGGTATGGCTGGCGCCGGGCCATCCACATGAAAAAGCGCAATAAAAACGAAATCTTCAGCAGACGCGGCAGCCCGAAGAGCGTCTTAGATTCAAGGCCACAGACTGTGGCTCCAGCTCAGCAGATGCAGTAGCAAGGTGCACAGATGTGGAGGGGGACCAGAGTCTAACTCATTAAAAAAACCACTGCAGAAATCATTTGTTTCAGATGGACTTTCTGAGCTCTCACAGGATGTGACAGGCCAGCCCAGAATGCAGCTGTCAGGCTTTCTTTAGGATAAGGATGGCCAGTGCTATGTGACAGAGGACCTGAGATATTCATTTTATTTTTTAAAAACTTTATGTACTTCTGGCACTAATACAGCTGTTTTAATATTTCTAGTCCTTTTTAATGTTCTATCTTTCTGGGAAATAAATTCCCTGGGAACCTAACATGCCCAAATTTTGGCATAAATCAGAAAAAAGTAACTGTTGGGTTTTGCTGACAGTCTTTCTTAGTGGACTGGGTGGAATGTTAGCCTAAGGGTGAAGAAATCACTTCCAGTCTTTTTTTTTTTTTCACTTCCAGTCTTGAGTCTGTCACACATCAGATATGTGATTTTGAACAAATGATGTATGTGATTTTAAAGAAATAATTTAGCTCTTCTGGATCTGTTTCCTCAAATATAATGGAAACAATTGGATTATTGATGGTTTGCTAAATTTTTGATACTGTGCAACCCTTTGTTCAAATGAAATCTTACATTGAAAGACCCAAGGCTGCTGTTTAAATTATTTACCAACCAGCAGTGCATGTGTGGATCCCTCCATTGAGAACACACACTGACTACAGTCCTGTAGTGGAGACCTGAAAGCCCTACCTGACATTAACCCTTTAGTTCTGTGCCCACCGGGAGTTGGGGGTGGATCTCGGGGGACAGGGCTCATGGATCAGGCAGCATGATACACTCAGGGAGATCAAGAGAGCAATTGTTTACCAACACTTAAGTTCATAGCAGTATTAGTCATAATAGCCCAAATTGGGAATAAACCAAGTACCTATCACATGGTGAATGGATAAAGAAAATGCGGTGTATTCATATGATAGAATCTTATGCAACCATATAAGGCAGAGGTCAGAGACCCCTGGTATAAGAGGATGAAGTAGTGATAAATGCTATGGCATGATGAACTTTGAGAACATGATGGTAAATAAAAGAAGCCAGACATAAAAAGCCAGATATTGTATGGTTTTATTTATATGAAATGTCTAGAACAGGAAAATCCATAGAGACAGAAAGTAGATTTATAGTTACCAGGGGCGAGGTAGTGGAAGAGAATGGGGAAATAATTCCTAATGGTCATGGGATTTCTTTCTGGGATGATGAAAATGTTCTGAAATTAGATAATGGTGATGGCAGCACTGGAGAAGGAAATGGCAATCCATTCCAGTATTCTTGCCTGGAGAATTCCATGGACAGAGGAGCCTTGTGGGCTACAGTCCATGGAGTTGCAAAGAATTGGACATGATTGAGGCGACTGAGCATGCACGCACACACAATGGTGGCACAACTCTGTAAATAACCACTGAATCATACTCTTTATAAACGGTGAATATTATGGTATGTAAATTATACCTCAATAAAACTTATTTTAAAAGGTATTATGAAAATCTGTGTGCTCATGTATTTAAAATTTAATAAAATACATAGGCATCCAAGAAACTATAAATGCCAAAATCAGCACAATAAAAAATAATTGGGAATTTGAGTTGACTAATAAGTGATAGATCAAAATAGGAGTTATCTCTTCTTCCCTAGAAACCCAGGCCCAGATGGTTTTACACTTGAGTTCTATCAAACTCTCAAGAAACAGTAAATTTTAATCTTAGATTATACCAGAAAACAAAAACAGAGAAAAATATGCCCCACTAATTTTTGTGAGGTCAGTATAGTATTGATCACTAAACCAGATAATAATAGAAGAAAAGGTAATTATAGGCTCCTCTCACTTATGAACATTCGTTGAAAATCAAAACAAAATTTTAGCTTACCAAATCAGATATAGAATTTAAAAATATACAGAATATTAAAAATGCATCATGATTAAGTAGTTCATCCAAAACCTGTGAGGATGGTTTAACATCAGAAATTTTATGAATGTAATTTTCTGTGTTAATGAACAAGCAACAGAAAACACGTCATATCTCAAGCTACCAGAAAATGCACTGATCTATTTATGATTTTTTAAAAATTTCTTAGAACCTAGAGAGAGAACTGCCTTAAATTAATAAAGGTGACGTACAAAAATTTATAGGATGTTTTGTACTTAACGGAGAAACCTGAGATGCTTTCCCCGGTTATGGGCTAGGGAGAGGGGTTGTCTCTGAAGAACCCCCGAAGCTGTCCCCACAGGAACCACTGGGACCAGAGAGCCCCACTCCTAGGTCCCCGCAGTGAGAGGCAAGTGAGAACCTTCCTGTCACCTTTTCCCACTCTATCCCACACTTTGATCCTAGAGGAATCAGAAACCAGGATTAACATGGTTGAGGAGGCAGAATCAGAGTTCAAGGACTCAAACTCAGCACATGGGTCCAATGCAACAGCCGCACCTCCAGGCCCAAGCTGTGAACGTGCAGAACCCAATACAGTGGATGAAATATAAAGTTTAACTTTTCACTGGATTGGAAATATGAATCGTTGATCTGAGGCTGCATTTATTACCTGAGAGGGACCACAAAGCTCATGGGCTGTGCTTAGCCGCTCAGTCGTGTCTGACTCTCTGCGACCCCATGGACTGTAGCCCGCCAGGATCCTCTGTCCACAGGGATGAGACTTGTCCTGATTTTGATCCAGGAGCAGAGAAGAACTAGTCTTCGTGACCCCACGGACTATAGCCTGCCAGGCTCCCCTGTCTGTGGATTCTCCAGGCAAGAATATTGGAGTGAGTGGCTATTTTCTTCTCCAGGGAATCTTCCTGACCCAGGGATTGAACACAGGTCTCCCTCATTGCAGGCAGATTCTTGACTGTCTGAACAACCAGGGAAGACCATTAAAGAAGTAAATGGAACCAAATAAAGATGCCTTATGATTACATACATTACATACATACATCACCTCCGTGCCATGATTTTTGGAGGCGATTATTAAATTTGTCATCATAATCCTGGGGGGTAGATGCTTCTGTGAGAATAATATTAAACCCACAGAAAGGGAAAACTTACTTAGAGGTTAAAGGATTTGTACAGATTCACAGAAAAGACAAGCGGCAGAGCTGAGAAGCAAGTCTTGAATTTCCAACTTTACAGTCTTTCTTGTGAACAGAACATCTAAAATTCCAGACTTGAAGTAGCATCAGATCTCCTACCACTTCATATCAGGACCTGTGCCACCCAGAACTTTATATGAAAAATACCTCTCTGCTTCCTGGTGGTCCTCCACTGAATCTCTATTTAAATGACCCCATGTATTAATAAATAACAGTTTTATCCCACTTTGCACCCTTTACCACCCCATTCTGCGGCACCAGAAGGAGGGGCAGTTTCCTTCCCCATCAGACTTCTGCTCTGGCTTGGTCCTACATCCAAAGACACTCAGCTTCTTGTCTGGGGAGCCATCAGCCCTCTGCAGACCCAGTAAAAGCGCACGCCAAATGTAAAGAGACAGCGAGTGGGAAGCTTCTCTGTAGTGCAGGGAGCCCAGCTCGGTGCTCTATGGCGGCACAGACGGATGGGATGGGGCTAGCTAGGCTGGTCCAAAAGACAGGGGAGATATGTGTACATATGGCCGACTCACCTCAGGGTACAGCAGAAACTAACACAGCATTGTAGAGCAACAATACCCCAATTAAAAAAAAAAGTGCCCTGGGCTTCCTTGGTGGCTCAGTGGTGAAGAATCTGCCTGTTAATGCAGGAGACACAGATTCGTTCCTTGGTCTAGGAGTTGTGGCTGAGCAACTAAGCCCATGGGCCACAAGTACTGAACCTGCATTCTAGAGCCCAGCAGCTGCAACTACTGAGCCCATATGCCTGACAGCTCCATCAGAGACGCCACCTCAGTGAGAAGGCCTCGAACTGCAACAAGAGAGTAGTCCCCACTTGCTGCAACTAGAGAGAGCCTGCGGGCAGCAAAGAAGACCCAGCACAACGAAAAATAAAGAAAAAAAAAATGTCCTCAACTCCAGGGGATACAAAGCTCTTTTCCCAGGATCACACGGGCACCCTCTCTCAGCAAGGGATGCAAAGGAGTGAGTCCCCTCCCGCCACTCCAACTACAAGATAGCAACAGCTCCAAAAGATCAGAGTCCACACTCCCATCTCTGTTCCTTCAACTTGTTTAGACTTTTCTTATTTTGATCTTGCATCTGGTCAACTTGCTGAACTATCTTATTAGCACTAGTAGTTTTATTCTCCTCTTGATTATATTAGTTTTCCCAGGAATTTCATAATATCTGTGAATAATGATACTGTTATCGCTTCACTTTTGATCCTCTTTTTTGTTTGTTTCTTGCACACTAACTAGGTTCTCCATTATTGTGTAAACTATCAACATTCTTGATTAGTTCCCAACCTTAAAGGAACACCCTCCATGCAATCCTTTTGGATCCAAGGTCCCCTTCACAGGCTGTACATGACCTCTGCAATCACACAGGGCCCAGGGCTTTGCTTAATGCTTTGCTGTCAGCATCTTAAAGTCGTAATTTTTTTAATGAGGGAGTCCACATTTTCACATTGCACTCAGTTCAGTTCAGTTCAGTTGCTCAGTCATGTCTGACTCCTTGCGAATCCATGAATCGCAGCATGCCAGGCTTCCCTGTCCATCACAGACTCCTGGAGTCTACCCAAACCCATGTCCATTGAGTCAGTGATACCATCCAACCATCTCATCCTCTGTCATCCCCTTCTCCTCCTGCCCCCAATCTTTCCTACCATCAGGGTCTTTTCCAATCAGCTCTTCACATCAGGTGGCCAAAGTATTGGAATTTCAGCTTCAATATTAGTCCTTCCAATAAACACCCAGGACTGATTTCCTTTAGGATGGACTGGTTGGATCTCCTTGCAGTCCAAGGGACTCCCAAGAGCCTTCTCCAACACCACAGTTCAAAAGAATCAATTCTTTGGTGCTCAGCTTTCTTTATAGTCCAACTCTCACATCCATACATGACCACTGAAAAAACCATAGCTTTGACTAGATGGACTTTTGTTTGCAAAGTAATGTCTCTGCTTTTTAATATGCTGTCTAGGTTGGTCATAACTTTTCTTCCAAGGAGTAAGCGGCTTTTAAAATCATGGCTGCAATCACCATCTGCAGTGATTTTGGAGCTCAAGAAAATAAAAGTCAACCACTGTTTCCACTGTTTCCCCGTCTATTTCCCATGAAGTGATGGGACCAGATGCCATGATCTTCGTTTTCTGAATGTTGAGCTTTAAGCCAACTTTTTCACTCTCCTCTTTCACTTTCATCAGGAGGTTCTTTAGTTTTTCTTCACTTTCTGCCATAAGGGTGGTGTCATCTACATATCTGACTGCAAATTACCTAGCTGGTCCTATCTAGAGAACAGTGGGTGGTGATTATGTAAGAAAATCTACAACAATGAAGAGTTCAGTTCAGCTCAGTTCAGTTGAGTCGCTTAGTCATGTCCGACTCTTTGCGACCCCATGAAATCGCAGCACGCCAGGCCTCCCTGTCCTTCACAAAGCCTGGAGTTTACTCAAACACATATCCATCGAGTCAGTGATGCCATCCAGCCATCTCATCCTCTGTCGTCCCCTTCTCCTCCTGCCCCCAATCCCTCCCAGGAACAGGGTCTTTTCCAGTGAGTCAGCTCTTCACATGAGGTGGCCAAAGTATTGGAGTTTCAGGTTCAATATCAGCCCTTCCAATGAACACCCAGGACTGATCTCCTTTAGGATGGACTGGTTGGATGTCCTTGCAGCCCAAGGGACTCTCAAGAGTCTTCTCCAACACCACAGTTCAAAAGCGTCAATTCTTCGGTGCTCAGCTTTCTAGAAAGTGTAGTTTTTCCTAATGGGCATTGTCTTATCCAGTTAGCAAAAGGTCCTATAGTTAGCATGCCCAAACTGTATATTCATTCTTGCTAGGTGGACTTCTGTATAAACAAGTTGTTTTGCCTTCCAAAAAAAAAAAGGTCAGCTGAAGTATGTTCCAAATGACTTTGACTTTGTGACTGAGCCTAAAACAGTAAGGCCATGAGAAATCAGTTGTTCTTATTTCATCAGAAATCAAGTCATTCCAATCTGGATTATCAGAAGAGGATAACCAAGATGGCAAACAAGGAAATCACTATAAAAAACTATTGATCAGAGCCCTTCTTGAGCCTGAAGCTCTCACTGATGTTCAATAAGGGATTAATCATTTGTCCCCATCCTCAGGACCATCACACTGGGCTCTGTGTGCCTTCTTGTGCGCCCTGTTCATAATGTTCCTGTGGAAAGCCACTGCATGTGCAGGAATCATGCTTACTTCAGTGAAGGAGAACGTGGAGATGCACTGGTCCCTAATTCAATGAGGTATGACAGTGTGAGCCCTACAGAAAGGACTGAAAAGGGTTAGAGCTACCCCTCTCACTTCAGCCCACAAACTGATTTCCAGGCCCAACCTTGAAGCTTGACTGTAGGTCCCAGACCAGCCCCTCTGGGTCCTGACGCTGTCCTAAAAAGCTAAGATAGCTAGGGATCCATGACTTCTTGGTTGATCAAAGTATTCCCACGTTTGGTGAAGGACTGGAAGCTGGAGCACTGTTTTCAGTAACAAATTAGGGACAAGAAAAACCAAACAAAAAACTCTGACCTATCTACAAGATCAATTTGAAGCCTTACCCAAACAGGGGACTAGAGTGCAAGCTATGTCCCAATGAGGGGAACAGAGGAAGGGGATTTTCCTTAGTACAGAAACAAATACTCAGAGGGACAAGAAGGTATGTGGGGACCACACAAGTCTGTGGTCTGCTAAGGGGAGAACCAGGCCAAGGGGGAGCAGCGGCAGTGAGTCAACCTGAGCTCAATATAGGAAACAACTTTCTATCCAGAGTCTGCTCTCAGCCCAGCTACTCGCATGGTACAGTAGAGGGGCTGAAAGCCTTAGCATTTTTAAAAATTGGAATATAACAAATATTCAGAAAAGTGCACATATAAGTGAAAAGCTCTTTGAAATTTTACATAACCCTGAGATGACTACCAGTTTCCCAGCAAGCCCTTCTGGTCAATACTCTTTTCTCAGGGTCACCATTATCCCAACTTCTAACAGCATCTACAGGTTTGAACTGTTTTGCCCTTTGTATAAACAGACTAGAGATTTGAATTTTTGTGTGTGTGCATGGATTCTTAGGCCCAGTATTGCATCTGTGAGATTCAGCTGTATTGTTGCTGGTGGTTGTAGATGATTCATTCTCAGTATGTAAATCTAGAATTATTTATATAGCAAATCTACTTGTTTAATGAGCATTTGGGTGGTTTCCAGTTTGGGACTACTGTGAAGAACGCTGCTCTGATTATTCTGATGTGTGTCTTTTGGTGAGTATATACATACTTACTCCTCTTTGGCAGGAGTGGAATTGCTGGGTTGTAGGGTATGTGTTTCAGTTGATACTGTCAATAGATTCCAGAGTGTTTGTACCAGTTTACACTCCCACCAAAAGTGTAAGATAATTTCAAGGCTTTGTCACCCTTGAAATGCTTTCCCTCTTTGTCCTGTCAGAGACCTCTGAAATGTTGCCATGAGAGGTATATCCCTGGTGGGGGGCGGGAAGCCCATGCTCTTCTTACAAGTCTCTTATACTGAGCCTCTCACTCAGGAAATGAGAGATTTGCCAAGAATCAAGATCAATGCAGGGAAGCACTGTGCACCTAAGGGCAAGGAAAGAAGACTTGGGACAGCAGAAAGACCCACGAGGCTGCCTTCTGGCCCTGCACCTCACTTGTGGCCCTGAGGTCTGGCCATCAGGTCTTTGCCTGGCTTCAGCTGCTACTCTGTGAAAACCACAAAGTTGGCAGTTGTCCCCCAGGATTTGCTCCATCACTGAGCAGAGACCTCGTCTCCTACATTGCCTGGGGCAGAAGAGAGAGCAGCGTTGGTGTCACCATGCCCCCAGAAGGAGGAGAGCCCCCAACTGTAGAGACCCTCAGTTCCCTCCGCTTCTCCAACCTGGTCCACAGACTCATCACCAATGCTCCCTCCTAAACCCCCAAACTGGCCTCCTTCTCTACTTTTCTTCAAAACAGGAATTATTTTGGACATTTTCTTCCCAAGTCCAAAAATAGGAAAGAGATGGGAACAGCTAATCTGGTCCAGCTGCTGATTTTGCTACTTAAAGATTTTTTTTTTTTTTGTACAGTAATTCTCTCTTTGGTTTTCCCTCACATCTGTACAATCTTCCACCTCCCCACCACTCCCCCCCCCCTTTTCCACCCTTTACAAAATCACCCAACTAGTGTCCAGGGAATGTTTCTTCCTCAGCTGCCCACGACTGGCATCCACCTAGCTGAGCGGGCTCCTCCTTAGTGGTGCCAAGTCCCCCATGCTGGAGTTTTCACCTCTTGCCTTGTGCACATTCTGACTGAATCACTGCTGCCACCTGTGAGTTATAGCACATCTCACCCCAGGTGGTGTCCTAGCCTTCTGGCATCACAGTCTTGCTTTCTGAGAAGTATGGAGGGTAGGCAGATGTGACAAGAAAAGTCCCCAAATACACAGCCCAAGTAACTCACATTGCTTCGTGAATTACCATATGCCAAACTACATTCATGCATTCACTCATTTATCCCACCCACAGCTGCTGGGCACTTAGCTTAGGGCCACCTTGATGCAAGAGGCTGGGGTAGATGCAGACGTGTATTTGCCACACGGCTCGTACTGAAGAAGTTTACGCTGTAGGATGGTAATAAGGGCATTTGAGGATTTAACACAAACAGACTCTCCGACAGTGAAAAGCACTTGGGACAATGACTTCGATCAAGGTGATTTCAGCTAGGTCACTGTGCAACTGGAGTCACTAACTCCCCCAGAATTCCTAGGGACCCCTTTCCAAGTGTAGTTCACTACCTGTAGTCAATTGGTAAACAGAAAGGAGCAGGGTTGGCCACCCCAACATCTGCAGCGGCTAGTGCAGCCTCACTTTCCATCCTCTGCTCTTGCTTCCCTCCCTGGCAGAGACAGAGGTGAAGCCACCCCTACTCCTGACCCCACCCCAGGTGACAATCTTCACTCTCTGCTTCTTAAGGGATTCCACTGCTAGTTTTGTGACATCTCAAGTTAAATACAGAAATTTGGACCAGGTGGTAGATGGAATCTTTATTCTCAGATTCTGCATGGGTCTACAATTTAAAGATGCCATGTTTTGTCTAAGAATGTGGACATTTTTCAGTGCCATTTCTGAAATTTCTTTTAGGAGGCAATTATAAAGTCATGCTTGGCTTAAGCAATCCTGAGGGGGAATTATCAGATCCAGGTTAGATTTCCCTGGAAAGCCTATGGGAAAGGATTTTCTTTAAGAGTACAGAGGTGAAATTATCTCATTTTTGGCTGAAGAGAATCTAGTGACAGAATTTTTCACATTCTTAGTATGGAGATCCTCTGAAGCTTTCAATTTATCCCCTGGGTTTCTGCTCCAGGATAGGGAGGAGAAAGGAACTCAGAAAGAAAAGGAAATTGCATCCATGAGGAATTACTAAGGCAGCGAGCATTGAAAGAGGGTAGAATGCCTTTCTATTGGGATATCTGCAATTATCAGCATCATCCATACTCTGTATAATGTTTGTCTAATGAATAGATAAGTGAATAAATGAATGAATGAAAGTAAATTATGTTATTGTGTTAGAAAAAGCAACAAGAAAAAATCCTTAAAAAAAAGTCTTTTTGGTCTAACTGGTTTCAGGACCTGATGAAACTCAGGTTCTTGATGTCTCACTGCAGAAAGAATTCAGTGAGAGACAAAGTATAGGTAAGAGGTGGATTTATTTAGAGAGAAACACAGTCCACAGACAGAGTGTGGGCCATATCAGAAGGCAAAAGTGGACTAAAACAGTCTGTTTTGGATGATGTCCCCAAAGCGAATGGGGGACAAAAGTGTGTGCCATAATTCCTTGGGTGCCGTTAAGAAAATCTTGCTACCAAAGAACCTTGATGATATAATTGTTCCACATGATTGATTGTACAAGCTCCTTGAGAGCTGGTAAAGGAAGAGTTCATGGACTGACCGTGGTCTGCAGTTGAGTAACATTGGCTTAGACAATCCTGTTGTCACAGTCATACAGGACAGTTGGTTTCAACTGCAGTTAAATTCCTAGGTGTGATCCCCTTCGACAGAGAAGCCTTGCCATCTTCTGAGAATGATGGGCGTGTTGCGAGTGGTTCTTAGTGAAATCACCTGGGAAACCTAAAAAGGGGGCTTCACCCCCAGACATTCTGATTTGATTGGGTTGGGTAGTGGCCTGGGCATTTGAGGTTTCTAGGTTCTCAGGTGAGTCTAACATGCAGCCAAGGTTGAAGACCACTGCTCTTCCTCTAGATTAGTGGTTGTTCAACATTACTGTGGTAAAAATTATTTAAAGAGTTTGTGTGAAATGTATTGTTGGACACCAGTATCAAAGACTCTGATACAGTAGGATCATGGAAACTGCACTTTTTAAAAACAATTAGCCCAAGAGATTTTGATGTATTAATAGGTGGACCACAATACTTTGAACAGCACTGCTTTAAATAATTTTCTGGACTGGTTAGAGCAGGTAGGCTGGAATATGCAAAGATTTGAAGAGATACAATGGTTCAGATTTTGAAGCCATGTCAAAATTTGTTTCCTTTCCCTTCCAGAGGATCTCAACTATCTTGCACTGTTGGAGGGAATGTAAATTGATACAGCCACTGTGGAGAACAGTATGGAGATTCCTTTAAAAACTAAAAAAAAAAAAAAAAAAACTACCATAAACCCAGCAACCCCACTATTGGGCATATAATCAAATTGAAAAAGACCCTTGTACCCCAATGTTCTTAGCAGCACTAGTTAAAATAGCTAGGACATAGAAGCATCCTAGATGTCCACTCTAAAGAAGTTGTGGTACACATATACAATAGAACATTGCTCAGCCATAAAAAGGAATGCATTTGAGGCAGTTCTAGTGAGGTAGATGAACCTAGAACCTGCTATACAGAATGAAGTAAGTTAGAAAGAGAAAAACAGATTTTGTATATGAACGCACATGTACGGAATCTAGAAAAAGGGTACTGATGAACACAATTGCAGGACAGGAATAGAGATATATACATACAGAACAGATTTTGGACACAGCAGGGGAAGGAGAGGATGGATAAACTGAGAGTAGCACTGACATATATACACTACCATGTGTAAAATAGTCAGTGGGAAGCTTTTATATAATATGGGGAGCTCAACCCGGTGCTCTGTGACGATCTAGAGGGGTGGGATGGGGTGGGGGGTAGGGGGAGGTTCAGGAGGGAGGGGACATATGGAGGTACTAGTGGCTGATTCATGATGTATGGCAGAGCCAATACAATACTGTAAGGCAATTATCCTCCAATTAAAACTTTAAGAAAGAGTGTCCAATGAAACCCAGGAGTTAGTGGATAACTTTGTCTATAAACTTGTCAATCTAATATTATTAATACTCAACCCTATTTCCTGTGGATGTCTCTGCCTCTTCACTCTCAAATGATCTTTCTGTGCTTAGCCTAAAAGGAAATGCTCTAACTATGGGTCCAAGATAGCTGAGGCCAGGCTTAGAAGCAGCCAGGGCCAATCACAATGGCATTATGATGGAAGAGGTATCCCCAACTAGCCTTTGTACATTGCAGAACTATTTTACTAGCTGCATGACTTTATAATGATAGCAGACAAAAGACATCTTTGGTCAGGATGAGGTTGTTTATTCCTGCAAAGGTTCTCATCATGAGCCAGGCTTTGCTTAGTTGGTTTAGGAAATTGAGTCAGAGAGAGAGAAAATAAACCTCATTGATAAACACACTGAAGTTAAGGTGGTCTTGAAAGAGGAAGCACTCACATTCTTCTTGTTAACAGAGAACCAAGGTCCTGGTAATTCGCCTCCTTGCGTTAGTACCCGTGTACTTGTGGGTGGCTACAAATTCAGGCCCAAAATGAGGATATTGTTAATGTTTAGAGGGACAAGGTCCTTGAGGACCAGTCCTCTAAACATTAGCAACAAGTACATGGTCCCTGGGGACTGGTCCTCTAAACATTAGCCCACTCCACTGAAACACCTGAAGTCTGAATGCATGCTGCATGCTAAGTCACTTCAGTCATGTCTCACTATTTGCAACTCTATGGACTGTAGCCCACCAGGCTCCTCTGTCCATGGATTCTCCAGGCAAAAATACTGGAGTGAGTTGCCATGCCCTCTTCTGGGGGATCTTCCGGGTCCAGGGATCAAACCCGTGTCTCTAAGGTCTCCTGCACTGGCAGCTGGGTTCTTTACCACTAGCGCCACCTGGGAATTTTTTAAAAAGAGAGAATTGTGAATATTAACAGAAAGTCTTTTCAACAATTTCTGAAATGATATATTTTTAGTGATCTTGAGCTAGATCAACTACAACTTAGCTGAGTTAAATGCAATACACAACTTCTTTTTATGGAGAGCTCTTCTGAAAGTTGGCTGTGAATAATTTGGAAGTTCTAATGATTCTGATATCCCATGGATGTGTTCTGATTACCCAGGACAAACCCACTTTACTTTTATTGTCCTTGTATAATGATTAAAGGTGTTGTCTTTTAATCAAAAGGGTCCCAGTTTGGGTGACAACTTGTAAGGTTTTTTTTTTTTAGTAGATCAATGAATGTAAGTTTTGTCTTTTTTAAGTTTGTAATTGTTGAAGTGAGTAATCCACATTAAGAAATGGAAGTGGTAGATATATTTGTTTAAAAATAACTATTGAAACATTTGAAAAGTTTTATAAGATGAATTCAATAGGAATCCAACAATAATTTTAAAAAAATCTCTCAGGAAGTTAAGACTGTTTGATAGAAACTGTTGACTCTTATCTGCCTCAATGCCCTTTCACTTGAGGAATCCACACTTGCCAAAGGCCATCAGATAAAACTGTAACTGGATTTTCTTTTTTTAAAAAAAGAAAAACAGACTTATTTTTGAATCTTACAATGAGCATCTATCACCCTAGCTAAGACAAAAGAGACTCAAATCCCTTGTTCTAGGGAGGGTCCTCAGGAAATGAGGAGATATAAACAAAATGTTCTGCCATGAAACTATTGTCCCTTGAGTAGTGTCTGATCCAAATAAATAAATAGGTGTATGTCTTCAGCATTAAGTGGATCAACTAGCAGAACTAGTCCTGCCACCCAGCCTCATCCCTTTTTCTAGCTCATCACTGGGCTCAGTTTCCAGCTCATTTCTAGCTCAACCACATCCAACATGGGAATGATGACTGTGTCAGCCGGCTTCCATATCTAGTGCTCTAGGTGCCACTGAGAGGTGTGGAAAGTGGCTGGCCCATCACATCATCATTGTCTTCATCATCAGTATGACTTCCACTTATCTGAGTGTCCACCATAGGACAAGAGCTATTTCAAACACTCTACTTACTTGATACAACCTTATGAGGAGGTACTATTGTAGCCTCCATGTGACAGATAAAGAAACTAAGGCACAAATATAGGTTAAGCACCTTGCCCAAGTTTACGCAAGCAGCGAGATGTGGAGGAGTCAGGATTCAAAATGAAGAGCTCTGATTCCAGGGCTTGTGCTCCTAACCTTTTTCTCTACCTCCACTTTAACATGAATGACAATCTTGATGGCAAATAGCTACTTCTCCTAACACTGTTTCCCTCTCTAGCTACTTGTCTCCTTCCTTCACAGCAAATTCCTGGAACAACATGACTATAATTGCTTTTTCCAGTTTCTCTTCTGCCATTTCTTCTTGAATCCTCTCCAAACAGGCATTCACCCTACCACTCCACTAAAATTGTTTCCTTAAAGTAAGTAATGGTCTCCATGTTGATAGATCCAATGGGAATTCTCGGTTCTCATCTTCCTTGATGAGTCAATAGCTAAGAAGCTGATCACTCCCAACTCCTTGAAAACCTCTCTTCATCAGCTGCCAGGGCACCAGTTTCCTTACCTCACTGGCCATTCCTCTTCAGCACCTCTTCATATCCCTGATGACATCCTAATACTGTTGTGTTTCTGGGCGCAGTTCCTGGAATTCCTCTCTTGTCTATCTACGCTCTTCTTGATGATCTCATTCAATTTTATAGGCTCCTCTGTCCATGGAATTCTCCAGGCAAGAATACTGGAGTGGGTAGCCATTCCCTTCTCCAGGGGATCTTCCTCACCCAGGGATGAAACCCGGGTCTCCTGTCTTACAGGCAGATTCTTTACCCTCTGCATCATCGAGGAAGCCTTTCAATTGTTTACACTATAGCATTTGTTTCTCCAACCTATTTTTATCTTGCTTGAACTTCAGGCTCTACTATAATCCAAACATCATACGAAAGTGAGCTCCGGTATGAAACTCAGCAAAAATCCCAATGAAATTTATTTCACCTGCCACCTTCTCTATCTTGTGCAACGTGGCATCCACTGCTACCCCTTCATCCAAGCCCTCACCATCTCCTGGCCATATTATTGTAACAGCTTATTAATCGGGCTTCCTGCTTCTACCCTCATACCTTTTCAGTCTGTTCTCAACAAAGCAACCAGAAAGATCCTGTTTAAATGTGAGTCAGATCATGTTACTGCTCTGCTCAAAATAATACAACAGTTTCTCATAGCACTGTGTGGCAGATTATATTCTCCAAAGAGAATTTATTCTGCAACTGTATTTCCTATCCCACATGCTCTTCTTATGACTTTGGGATTTGTTTTCTCTCCTTTGAATCTGGACAGGCTTATGACTGTGTGGCAAAAGTGATACAAGTAACTTTCAAGGCCAGATTAGCTTTTGAGTCTTCCCAGATTCGAAGTGTGATAAACATTGGGGAAACATCACAGGACACAGACAAGCCATCTTCACTATGCCCTGTCCAAATTCCTGACCCACACATACATCATAATGATTGCTTTATGATACTAAGTTTTCAGGTGGCTTGTTACACAGTAAAGATAACTAAAACATTAGGTATAACCAAAGTACTTTGCTTATAATAGCTACAAGGTCTTCCATGATCCAGCTTTGTTATGGCTCTGACCTCATCTCCTACCACTCTCCCACTTCACCCCAGGCTTCCTGGCCTGCTTGCTATTTTTTAATTACACTAAGCAGGTCCCTGCATCGAAGTCTTTATATTTGTTATTCTCACTGCTTGGAGGTTTCTGCCCCTCCCCTCTGTTATCCTCAGATTTAATCTTTCATCTTCTTCAAATTTTCCTTTTCAGTCTTCCCTGATGTGACATCCAGGCTCCAAGATGATGCCAGGGATAGATGCTGCCTTGTATCATACTATGGCATAGTCCACTCCCACAGTGAATAAGACTGGGTCATGTAACCAATAAGTTATGGAAGAAATGACAGAATGTGACTTCCAAGGCTTGGTTACAAAAGATATTGGCTTACATCTTGCCTTCTTGGGTCACTCACTCTGGGGGAAGCCAGTTGCCCTGTCGAGAGGAGACCTGAGCAGTTTTATGGAGAGGCCCACACAGTGAGGAATTGACCCCTCCTGCCAATAGCCATGAGAGGAAGAGATCTCGGAAGTGGATTCTTAAGTCTATTCAAGCCTTCAGATGACTGCAGCACAGTTAACATCTTGATTGCAAACTCATTAAAGATTCCAACCGAGAACTACCCAGCTAAACTACTAGTGAATTCTTGACTCACAAAAACTGTGAAATAATAGATGCTTGTTGTTTTAAGATGCTAAATCGTGGGGTAAACTGTTATTCAGAAAAAGATAGCTAAAGCAGCCCTTTGTTGTTATTCAGGTGCTAAGACATGACTGAATTTTTGCAGCCCCCACAGACTGGGTGTGGCCCACCAGGCTCCTCTGTCCATAGGATTTCCCAGGCATGAACAGTGGAGTGGGTTGTCGTTTCCTTCTCCAGGGGACCTTCCTGACCCAGGGATCGAGCCCACATCTTCTGCAATGGCAGGCAGACTTTACAGCTAAGCCACCAGGGAAGCCCCCCAACAGTCCTGGCTACCCTATTTAACACTGTAACCTCTCTCTTCCAACGTTCTCTGTCCCCCTCGCCTGGTGTATTTTCTCTGCTATGCTTATTACCATTTAATAAACTATATATTTTACTTACTTATCTTTATTACTGACCCCCCTCCTGCCCCTCACTGTAATGTTAAGCTCTAAGAGGATAGACATTTTTGCCTGTTTTATTCATGGCTAATCTCCAGTACCAGGCATATAGCCAGAACTCAGCAAATTTGCTTAAAAATGATAAATCTCACATGCCACTCTGTGATCATTTGGCTTTGGCTACCCAAAGTCCTGTGTTAATAAAAAGATTGTCTGAGTTTAGTAGGAAGAAGGCTACAATCAATTAGTGATGCCTGCTAAGTGTGTAAAGAGTAGTGGTGGCAACATGTTCGCCACGTATTTGCCATCCTTGCCCTACCCCTGCATCTTCTCTTCAGGCACAGTTCATACCCAGTTAGCTTGTACCAAGGATAACAAAGCTTATGTTTTCTCAGTGCATTCAGATGAAGCGATTTGCTCTACAATTTAACATTCATAATGGTTAGAAAAATTATTCCTCTTCTAATTCTCCACACAAATGCCAAGATTCAGTCTGTCTGCTGGCTCTTGACTAATTTCTGGGGAGGCAATGAATAACCTGCTACCATTATCTTTCAACAAACTCTACAGAAAACATAGACTATAACTACTAAGAAATGAAAATTATATGACTTACTATGGGGGAGTTTTAACCTTGAAAACTGTCCAACAATAGAATTCAGAGTTTATACAGGAGTTTGAGAACAATTTTCAAAATGGGTAAAATATTTATGCAACCCATGAAAATACCACCAACTCTGTTATGAATCGGAGGATGGAATGCCATCTTCATGAAAACCAAATCAGCAGCACTACTTATGGACCTAATGATCCTCTTTGACAACATTACTCTCCTATATTCATTCAAAAATATCTTCTAATCTCTTACTATGTTCTTGATATTGCTTTATGTAAGGCAAATTAAACAGAGTCCCTGCCTCAAACATTTCACATTCTCTTCCTCAAGTAGCATAACTTTCTGACAGGCTCTGTTGACTCCTGTTAGATAGTCAGAACTCAAGGATCTAAGAGATTACTATGTTTAGCATCAGCTCTTTGTTCCTTATCACATGAAACGAAAGATATTAGTGTAGGAACCCTCACAGAGTTTCACTCAGCATGCCCATTTTTAGTTAGTTATCCTCAAATCCAGAATCTTTTTTCTTTCATGAGGCAGAATTTTAGTTCCATCTTCTTAAGTCCAAGTATCACTCTGAAAGGATTCTGGGTACTTTTAAGATAATGACTGTCCAGGTTCCTTCTGGGAAGAAGAGAGAAGTCTGGTATGGGAGGCATCGTGGACACTAGGTCTGGTCAAGACCCATCAGCCAGACTGCACCTTGCATGCATCACAGGCATGCGAGGCAGGTCTGGGTAGGGGGTGTGGGTAATGTCATGGATTTCCAACTCATTGACTGTAAGATAACTTTGGAAAATCCAAGCGGACAGACCTGTTAGGTAGTGAAAAATACAGCCAATAAATCAGTCACTTAGCAGTCCATCATTGTATTGGTGACAGCTGACGTGCAGGGACCACAGGACAAGAGAAAAGGATTGAGGATGGGGTTCTAGGGCACACCAACATTTTACATACATTATCTCATTTGATTCTCACTGTAAGCACTGTGGTAGGGAGAATGGAGATTGTTTTGATCTTATTTTATAGATGAGAGGTGAGAAGCTCTGAAAGATTGGGTTTCGCTCAAAATCTCATGGAGTAAAGTCAAGAAAAGGCTTTGTGGGGCCCCTTCTACAACATCATGACTCTGTGACAGTCTTCCAGAGAGAAATAAAGTATTAGTGTTATTCAAATTATGTAGTTTTTGCACTTTCGTTGGTCATTCCAGCCATTCCCTCCTTATATATATGGGAAAGCAAGAAAAGGTTGCAACAGTTTGATTTCCTTTACATGCTGCAGATGGAACACAGGACTAGAGTCAAAGCATCTTAGATGTTTCCCATCACCGTGCCTGTGGCTGACTGCCTTCCATCTCCAAACATATCTCTTTTTTTCCACTAAAATGAGCCAAAGAAATGTAGCTGAAACTTTGATAATTTTTCTATTTTTTTGTAATACAGTGGTTTAGACAAAGATGAACAGATTTAAGCAAAACAAGTTAAAAGTAATTTCTTCTCTGCAAATGCCAAACTTCACCTTTATGTGCCTTGAAATTCCTTGGCAAAACACTGAATTCTGGGGAATCTGAGTTTATTTGAGGAATGTTAGCAGGAAGCAGGCTACCTGCCCTCCCAGCTCATTGTTAGATTTAGCCACGAGAGGGTCTGCTCTCATTTGCTGGAGGCGCTGTAACTATGAGACACAGTGATGGTTTGAAACTTTCCCTTGTCTACCTGCTGGGAGGAGTAGGGTGTTCGCTTGGCTCTGTTTTAGAGCAACAACCTGGCAGTGGACAAGCAGGTCCTGAGTTACAGTGCTTTCTGAGAACAGCATGAGCTTATCCCATCCTCCCAACCTCTGCTAACAAATCTCCAGGAACTTGATGGAAACAAGATAAACCTCAGAATGCCCAGTGGGCTGGGTTTTCTTGATGGGACAATTCCCATGGAAGTGTGATTTAAAAAAGAAATGGACCTCACAAGCAGAGTAATAAGAACTGTTCTTACCATTACATCAAGCAATTTATCTGGGCACTGTGCTAGCAATGTTAGTACATCATCTCATTGAATATTTGCATTACTCTAGTAGGAGGTACCATTTCCTCCATTTTACAGATGAAAAAACTGATTCTCAGAGATATCATAGTAGCGTGCTAAGGATCACAAAGATGTTAGGAGGTGGGGCAATGAGTGCCTGACTCCCAGCATCAGAAGTATGATATGACACCTCTTCTACCCAGGTGTGGACTTTGTCCCTTGGGGAGGGAGTTTATTCCTCATCTACCTGGCTGCTTTCTGGGTCACCCTTCTCTCCTGGATGGGGCTCACACAGTCCTTGATCACACTGTGGTACTGTGAGGCTGGAGGGCTAGCAACAAACTGAGGCAGGGTTGCCAAATTTAGCAAACAAAAAACCAAGATGCCCAGTTAGGACTGAATTTCAGATAAACAAAAGCAAATATTGCATGGGACATACTTATACTGAAGTTTTTGGGTTGTTCATTTGAAATTCAAGTTTAACTGGGTGCCCTGTATTGAGGCTGGTAATGCCAGATGGAAGGAGACCATTCCAGCCTTCAACCAGCACAGTGCTGGGCTGTGCACTCCTTCCCAAGCTGGTTCTTCAGGCAAACATCCTTCCCCCACATTTCCCAAATCTCCAGAGACTCAGCCCGCTTTTCTCTCTTTTTATGGGTCCCTCTGCTCAATCCTGGAGCTTCCCTAATGGCGCATTAGGTAATGAATCCACTTGCAATGCAAGAGACACAGGAGATGTGAGTTCAATCCCTGGGTTAGGAATATCCCCTGGAGAAGAAGATGGCAACCCACCCCAGTATTCTTGCCTGGAGAATCCCATGGACAGAAGACCCTGGCAGGCTAGAGTCCAGGGGGTTGCAAAGAGCTGGAAACGAATGAAGCAACTGAGCACTCGCTGCCCAGTCCCAAAGGAAAAAAGTTACCTAGAGTTCTCATGGTTCCCAGCTTCCTTTTGCTGGCCCTCAAAATAAACATGCATGTCCTCTCTTTTTTATGGGTGTTTCATCTAACCATTACAAGAACATGGACAGGGATGGTAACAGGATTAATAAGCACGGAGACATCATGATGCTTCCAAAATGATTACAAAGCTCTGTTGGTATTTATTTCCTGCTTTCTTGGCAGCAACCCTCCCCCAACACTTTTTTAGTTGGTTCTAGAAGTCGCCTCAGAGTGGTGCTGGAAATCCCTCAGCCCCACAGCCTCCAGGCTGTGTCCTTTCATTTGAAGGGTGAGGTTCATTCATCTATCACCTCCTTCCTCTGCCCCTTAACCTGAAAAGGGCCACATCTGGCCTTTGCCCCACATTACTACACTCAATGGAACTGTAGCCAGAGGGCAGAGGTGCCTACTACATTGACCTGTCTTCACACCTGAAAATCAGCCGTCTCAGAACACACTCCTTTCTCTACCTTATTGAGTCCTTCCCTCGTGGCTCAGATGGTAAAGAATCTGCCTGCAACGCGGGAGTCCTGGGTTTGATCCCTGGGTCAGGAAGACCCCCTGGAGAAGTAAATGGCTACACACTCCAGTATTCTTACCTGGGAAATCCCATGGACAGAGGAGCCTGGTGGGCTACAATCCATGGGGTTACAAAGAGTTGAACACAAATGAGCAACTTCCATTTTCATTTTTCTCTTTAAATCCGGGCAACAGCAAATACGTTCTGCCTTTAAACCTTTCATTCTCTGTGCGCCATCATGAGCCTGACTCCCAGCACAGCTAATATTAATACAATGGTTCTGTTTCTCTTGATTTCTAGTGCTCTGGCTCCTCACACTGCTGCCCAGCTGCCATCACCCAGCTGCCCACTGGCTGACTCTGGACCATAGACTGGGGAGTAAGGGGCTAAGGGGAGATTGTACAATGCTTAAACATTAGCTAAAAAAATTAGCTGGATTTCCCTGGTATTCCACTGGTTAAGAATCTGCTTGTCAATGCAGGGGACACGGGTTGAATCCCTGGTCTGGGAAGATCCCACATGCTGAGGGATGACTAAGTCCATGTGCCACAAGTACTTAAGCCTACACATCTAGAGCCCAAGCTCTGCAACAAGAGAAGCCACCGCAATGAGAAGCCTGAGCACTGCAACTAGAGAGTAGCCCCCACTCACCATAACTAGGGAAAGCCTGCAGTGGCAATGAAAACCGAGCATGAAGTAAAGGGAAGTGAAGTGAAAGTCGCTCAGTGGTGTCCGACGCTTTGTGATACTATGGACCGTACAGTCCATGGAATTCTCTAGGCCAGAATACTGGAGTGGGTAGCCTTTCCCTTCTCCAGGGGATCTTCCCAACCCAGGGATGGAACCTAGGTCTCCACATTGCAGGTAAATTCTTTACCCACTGAGCCACAAGGGAAGCCCAAGAATACTGGAGTGGGTAGCCTATTCCTTCTCCAGTGGACCTTTCTGACCCAGGGATCCAATCGGGGTCTCCCTCATTGCAGGCGGATTCTTTACCAACTGAGCTATCAGGGAAGCCAAACCTAGCATCAGTCAGTCAGTCAGTTCAGTCGCTCAGTCATGTCCGACTCTTTGCGACCCCATGAATCGCAGCACGCCAGACCTCCCTGTCCATCACAAACTCCCGGAGTTTACTCAAACTCATGTCCATCAAGTCGGTGATGCCATCCAGCCATCTCATCCTCTGTCACCCCCTTCTCCTCCTGCCTCCAATCCCTCCCAGCATCAGGGTCTTTTCCAATGAGTCAACTCTTTGCATAAGGTGGCCAAAGTATTGGAGTTTCAGCTTCAACATCAGTCCTTCCAATGAACACCCAGGACTGATCTCCTTTAGGATGGACTGGTTGGATCTCCTTGCAGTCCAAGGGACTCCCAAGAGTCTTCTCCAACACCATAGTTCAAACGCATCAATTTTTCGGTGCTCTTTCATCATAGTCCAACTCTCACATTCATACACGACCACTGGAAAAACCATAGCCTTGACCAGACAGACCTTTGTTGGCAAAGTAATGTCTCTGCTTTTTAATATGCTGTCTAGGTTGGTCATAACTTTCCTTCCAAGGAGTAAGCGTCTTTTAATTTCATGGCTGCAATCACCATCTGCAGTGATTTTGGAGCCCCAAAAAATAAAGTCTGACAACTGTTTCCACTGTCTCCCCATCTATTTCCCATGAAGTGATGGGACCAGATGCCATGATCTTAGTTTTCTGAATGTTGAGCTTTAAGCCAACTTTTTCACTCTCCTCTTTCACTTTCATCAAGAGGCTTTTTAGTTCATCTTCACTTTCTGCCATCAGGCCAATAATAATGATAATAATAAAATACAAAATAAATAATTAGCTGACCTTAAATTTTTCTCATTCTCATGCTTCTGAATTCTCTTTCAACTTGAAAGACTCAGAGCCACTAGGCCCTCATTCCTGCACATTCCATGGTGTCTGCAAGTCTGGATCCCCACCTCCCTCCTCTAGTTTCCTACGAAGCCCTGCTGGGATTGACAGCCAGCCCCTCACTGGAAAATACAGGCCTTCCTACGAGAAAGGCAGACTATGAACGGACTCCTGATAAACATAACATATTGTGTAAGTAACCTATTTATATTACTATAAATTACAGTGTTTAAAAAAATGGGTAGTTAAAACAGCTCTACAGGAAATCATTTATTTTTGCTTATGACTATATATGCCAATCTGAGGAATACTGAAATATATACATATGGTTATGTTGATGATTCTTACAGGTTGAGACTGATTTGATTTAGTGCTGTAAAATATACAGACATAGTAAAATTGTGTCTTATTAAATTTAGAGGAAATGTTTATTGTTAAATAACCATAAATCTGCTTGTTGAATTTAACTCAAAGTACTTTTAATGTGGTTGCAAATGGACCTACAACCTACCAAATTCTAGAGAACCCAGTGTCTCTTCGCTTTTGCTAATATATGAGTATACAGGCAAGAAACGTGGACAAATCAACAGGATGTGAAACTTACTCTCCATCTGCTAAGACTCAGAAGAAAGGAACATGTTTACTAGCATCGAGGTTAAAACACCACAAGCAAAGATAATACTGGTTCTCCTCAATACTCCTAGAAGCAGACTTTTGAGAAAAGTATTGCTTGTCTTCAGAGTTAAGGAGCTGCATCAACATTTGATATTACTGATTATTTTACCTAAAAAGCTATCCTACTGAATAATTTAAGAAATAGCTTTTCTTTCACACATTTGATAATCACTTTGGGAAATAAAGCTCCCTAATATATTTATCACAGAAAGATACACAAAACAGCACCATGTCCATCAAGTAATTATTATATTCGTCACATTATAAAGTACATCTTAATGCAGAAAACTTTTACTTTCTTATTTTTGTCAGAAAAATCAGAGAATTTTTGCTCCACTTAACCAAATTTGGCTCGTGTACTTAGAAGCAAACCACAAAACTATGGAGTCACAGATTTTTAAATTTCAAAGTGTTTTGGTGCCATGAGGGATACAGTTTAATCTTTTTACATCATCAGAGTTAACTGGAGGAAATGCAGAACAATATTAGCTCACAGAGAGGGTGCTGGAAGTGGGTTGCACCTGGACAGAACATATGTCTAAATTTTGTCTGAATTTGCACATGAAGAAGCTAAAACCAAAGAGGGGAAATGATCAGGACAGTCTCATGGCTGGTGAGTAGAATGGAGGAAGGGAGGGAGGGAGGAAGGGAAGAAGGGTGGAAGGGAGGAAGAACCTGGGGCAAGATCTTCTGTTTAGTGTTCTTTCCAGCACTGTCTCCCTAGAAAGTGCAAAATGACTGTGAGGATCCTCTATATAAGAAGTCTGGAAGGTGCATTAAAATATTTTCATGAAAATGATGAAATATGCAATGTTTTTATTTAAAGAAAGAAAAATATATCCATATATATGACCAGAAGAATATATACCCTGATATTGATGTTTGGCAGAAATCAACACAATATTGTAAAGCAATTATCCTTCAATTAAAAATAAATTTAATTATAAAAAAAGAAGAATATATACCCTGATGTTAGCTGTAGTCAATATTAATACTAGAATATAAACTACACGAGAGCAGAGTTTTGTCTTTTTGCTCACTGTTGTCTTCATGGCACCCATAACAATTTAGGGCACAGTTGCTGAGCCTGTCAGGCTACAGTCCATGGGGTTGAAAGAGTCAGACACGACTTTGAGACTAAAGAGAGAGGAGACAGCTGTTTGATGAATAAGGTGGCTATGTATGCTGGTTAACTCAGTACAGCCCCATTTATGCCTACTGTCTGGGAGTTGACCCCTTAGTGCTTCTTTCCAAAGTGTCACTCTAAATATTACTAAGTAATATAAATATATTTTTGAATAAGTGATTTATGAAAGATGGAAATATGGATTTGTTATTTTCTTCTATTGGTTTATCTGTATTTTCTAAACATTGTATAATGAACATGTGTATTTGTGTAACAGGAAAAACAGATTTTTTTTTTAGTTTAAAAAAATTTGACTCGATCAAACCAGTTTCAACTGTTCAAATACTTAATTATATGAATCATCCTGATAATAAATATTATAATAAACTTCCAGAAAAGAATAAACACACAAATATGATTTATATACATAAAGTTAAAATACTCTGAAACATTGGAACAAAACTGAAAATCACAATTTTTTTAAACTCCCATCACAGCAGAGTATGGTTTTCAAATTTCTATGTAAAATGATTTGGCTACTGGGCCCTATAATTGATAAGAGGTTCTTTAAATGCGTTAATTTGTTTAAGTTCTGAAAAATAATGTTTTGTTAGTTTTTCTCCAGGGATGTTTTGTCACTATACTGTATTAAGAATACCCACTTATCTCCATTTTCATGAAAAGGTACACATTCATAAAAATGTACTGAATAGTTTTAAGAAAACCATGTTAACTTTTTCTTATTCTATCCAACTGAGGAGATAAAGATTTTTTTAAAAACAATAAACTTGATACTGCAGGAATACACTTCAAAATTTGGGTGGGGAGTAGAAAAGAATAAGGGATGGTGAATGCTGAGGAAAATAAAAGAGGAAAAGAGGAAGAGCCCACCCCTCCCATTTCCAACAGAGAAACTAAACACAATGGGGGAGTGACAGCTGCAGGTCTTCTCACAGCAAGAAAGATACCTTTGAGAACTGAGGCCCACAACAGTCTTTCCTTCCTGACACTCCTACTTCTTGGCTCCCAGGGTACCCTACTCTGACTCTAGAACTCTTCACACTGGGCTTCTCTTTCGCCATCCTTGGGGCTCAGTCCTTAGTACTCTGCTGTGGTTCCCTTCAAAGGCACCTCCCTCACTGTGGTGTTGGCCTCCCACTATATCCAGAAATCTTCATCTCATCGAGCTTCACCCTAAGAGTGCCACAAGTTCACTGGCTTTCCGATTCCTCTCCTTGAGATGCACTGCCATCTCTGAAATATAAATGAACAAGCAACTACTATGTGCAAACCGCCATGGGGATGCATTTTAATCTTTTTACATCATCAGAGTTAATTGGAAGAAATGCAGAACAATATCGGCTCACAGAGAGGGAGCTGGAGGTGGACCCCACCTGGGCAAGAACGTATGTGCATGGGACCTATTTACTGCTTTCATCACTTGCCTTCATGGGATGGAGCCACATCTGGATCCCATTACAATTATGAAAGGTGCAGGCTTCATGCTTGCTCCAAAACCCAGCTCTGATTTCACAACCAGCCTGGAGAAGCAGGAGGCAAGTAAATACTTCCTGTTCCATTTGTAATCAACATGCACTTGACATCAATAAACTGGGATAATTACATTATCATTATCATTACCATCATTATTATTGGACACAATTGAGGAGACGTTAATAGAGGTTTCTGCAGGATCCCCTTGGGATAGATAGGACTAACATTGGAGTAGAGGATGAAGGGGGTGTCATTTGTCTCTTTCCTTAACCAAGGAGATGAGACAATTCTTCAGATGCTCTCAAAAGATTTGAAGATTTGACCAATGGAATAGTAACTGATCACTTCCATTGTTTCTTCCATACAAAACGACAAGATCTTTAGGCCTTGAGCATTTTCTGAGACCCTAGAACATTAGAGGAGGAAGGGTCTTTAAAGATAGGCAAGTTCAGTCTTTCTCTCACCCTCTCTTTATTTTGTCTTATATTTGCTATTGAGAAAATGGAAGCCAACAAACTCAGAGCATGTTATTTTGTGGAACTCAAACTAGAACCCTGGCCTGTCCACTTCCTTAAGAAGAGTTTAACCAGGGGTCTTTCACTTTCAAAGGGTAATTTCCTAACCAGGAATTAGGCTTTCTAATGGCTCAAGGGTCTTCACTTTAGCCCTTAGGCCTTCTATAGTCCATTATCTAATGTAATATAAATATTTGGAAAACAGCTACTTGGCCTCTCCCCTGAAGGCAGAATTGGGAGGAGTGAACTTTACAGCAGATTAGTTCTGCTGTAAACCCTCTGGGTAGTGTGGGCTGTTAGACACTGGCAACAATTGTGGACAGATTTTTCTCTTTTGGGAAAAAACCTCTATATTGGAGATTTACATATAGTTCCCTCTTTTTTTGGTTGGTTTCTTTATCATCAGATGAAATCCAAAGGAGTAGGGATGGTGGTTGGAGAAGGCAATGGCAACCCACTCCAGTGTTCTTGACTGGAGAATCTCAGGGACGGGGGAGCCTGGTGGGCTGCCACCGATGGGGTCGCACAGAGTTGGACACGACTGACGTGACTTAGCAGCAGTAGCAGCAGGGATGATGGTGGAGAGAGAAAAGCAGGTAATTTTGTGTTCTCCATTATTTTGCATGATATCATGCCTACAATCCTGCTGTGTTTTGGGAATTATTCATTTGAACAGTCAGTAAGTCACCTAGTTAGTGAAAGTACCTGGTATGTCCTCACTCACAAATGCGTGTTAAGTGTACACACACACACACTACTTTCTCATCTTCATTACTTTTTGCTCCATCACCAAAAATGTGCAAAAGAGATGTGTATACACACAGCGGTCCCAGTTCGTGAATGGGAACCACGGAATGGGATCATCCCTGACTATGTCTCCAGCCCTTGGAGTCTTGATTAATAAACACTGTTGATACTAAAGTTATTTTAATTGTCATTTTATAATATGAAAATAATAAGTAAATATTTACCCACAAGTGCCTCTTAAGTCACTTCTTCAATGATCATTTTAAAAGAGATAAATTATGGGACATATTTTAGCAGCCATCACCAATCATGTCACAGGGACCCTTTTTAAAGGCAGATTTTCTGTTCAGAAAAAGGGACAATAGAGCCTGTCCAGGGTAGCTATTCTGAAGAACTGGCTGGGCAAATGCAGAGAGGTGTCCTCCTCCAAATTTGGCTCTGGCTCATTTCCTTCAATTTGCTCACCTTTCTTGTATGAAATGAGCTGATTTTCCTCAACATCTTGATGATTTATTGCAAATAAGTTTTATTTATAAGAAATCTTCCTGGAGAAATAGCAGAATTATGTAATGGCTTCCCAGGAGGCCAGCTGAGCACTGTAACACCCCTTCCTCCAATTCAGGGCAGAAATGAGAAAATAAAACCTAATTTAACTGTTTATTCAACCAAAACAAACCTAACTCCAGGGCCTGCCAAGATTTTACTGTGCCAGAGGCAAGGGGGCGAGAAACCAGAAAGGGAATGGAGGAAAGATCTGTAAAGCGTGGGCAAGTCAGGGAAGAAAACAATTCACACAGCATGAGTTTCCTGCCTCCTCAGACCCTGTTTATGAAATTTGAGCTGCTGCACCCCCAGCATATGGAGCCAGGATACAGAATGGAAGGAAAATGAGAAAACTTCAAGCCATTTCCTGACTTCTCCAGTGTGTTTCACCTTTTACCAGTTGGGCCCCTGACTGGACAGGTGCAGACAACATTTCCCTCACATTGTGTTCTCACTCCTAAGTTCTTGTTCCTGGGAGTTCAGAGGGGCTGTGTGCTGGAAGGGACCTCTAAAGGTCATGCAGTTAATCCTGCTGCCTTCAGACAACAACGGCTCACTGGTGAAGACCACATACTTTATTCTGAAATATTCCACTATCCCTATTGGTTGTCTGTTTCAAGGTTGAACAATTCTATTTCCAAAATGCTTTCTACTTAGAAGTAAGGGAGAAGGGAGAACTTTGTGAAAAACAAACTCTGTCTTACAGTCCTTCCCCAGGTCTGAAAAATGACTTCTTGAGCTCCCATAACTTTGGACCAGCATGACTGAAGCCAGAAACCAGGCTATGTGATTCTCAGAACAATTCTCTATGTCATCAAAGTATTGAAAACTGGATGGAAGGTTAAAATGCACAAACAGTAGGTACAGAGAACAAGTTTCAAGATACTGAGAAGGGATGTGCATTCTGTGAAAAGATGTTCAAGAACCAAGACAGGCTCTTTATTTACTTAATTTTGACATAGAAGACACATGCCTGTGTTTACAGGGTAAGAAAGTAGAGACAGTGAAGAGGGTGAGGCAGAATAAATAGGGCGAAATTTTAAATAGAGGAAGTGATAAAGCAAGAACCTGGTAGGAGGGTTTGTGGTACACAATTCAGGTGGAGAAATTAACCCTGAATGTCAGAAGGACATTGCCTCCTCCGAGACTGAAGGAAAGAAGTGAAGGTGGTGGTGGATGCACAGAGATTCTAGATGGAAATACAGAGAACCCACCTGATAACAAAGGTCAAAGTCATCTGCTGAGTGAGAGGGGCAGGGATTAGTAGGAAGTTTGAGGAAGGCAGTGAGGATTTTCGTGGCCACTGTAGGAATGGAAGAGAGCATTACTAGGGGATGAGAAGCTATGCAGAGCAGAGGGTAAGGCAGTAAACGAGAAGTGACTTCCAGTCAAAGCCATGAGATGTTTTTCTAGCATCATTCAGAAGTTCAGGTTCAGGAAGGGAATCCAGGCTGGTTGGGATAACCCAGAGTTGGAGGTCTGTTGAAAGGAGTGTGGAAGGATGAGGTGCAGAAGTTGAAGTTGCTGGTAATAATGATCTTGACTAGGGGAGGGAGAAACAGAGCTAGAAAGAGACTGAACAATCGGGATGGGAGAAATGCAGGAACAGGGAAGCTGGATGGCAAGAACAAGTTGAAGAATCAAAGGCCTGGAAGTGTGGATGCTGGGATCAGAAACTGAGATCTTAGAGGTAGAGCAATTGACCAGGTAGAGAAGTGGCTTTGAAAGTGGGTAGCTAGAGATGAGAATAATATGAGACCAAAGGTTCATATCCTGTTCTTTGGGTAGGGAAACTGGGGGCCCTTCTCAGATACCCACTTGGTGGTGGTGGGGCATATAATGCCCTGACTCCTTATTCCTCTTTTCTGACCATAATTCAAACTCAAAACTTCTATCATGAATATTATCCTGAGGGTCCTATGAAATAAGCTGACAGTTAACATAGCTACTACAAGTACTATATTTACTATATTCCTGGATTAGCTCTGCATGGAGTGTCGACCCAGGCCCCATCCAACCATACTAGATTGAGCCTTTTCCAGCCAACTCTCTTTTCTGACAGAGGCACTGACAAAGTTTCTTTGTTCAGTCAAACTTTAGTCAGGCTCCTGAACACTCTCCTAGGTCCATCTGTGTACTTTCTTATAAAACCCAGTTCTAGTAAGAATCATGCTAAGTCAATAACCAGAACCTCCCACCCTCGATATCTGATCAAGTTCCACATCCTTCACCCTCTCCCAGGTGTCTGACCACCCTGGCCGGTCTTCAGCAAGAATCCTGTTAGGTCAGTTTAGTCAGAATCCTGGTAACTCCTGATGTTTCCACTTAGTCATCTCCCATCCAGACACTGCTACACTGTTCCTTGGCTATAAATTCCCACTTGCCTGTGCAATATTCAGAGTTAAGCCTGGTTCAAGTCTGGGGTCTCCTACCCCCTAATTGTGATAGTCCTAAATAAAATCTGTTTTTACCACTTTAACTACTGTCCAGCTATGGATTTTCTTTGTAGCACTAAGGGGTTTTGAAGAATCTTCTTGATTTTAACCTTGAAAGCTTAGGGGTATGAATCAAAGAGTCATATTTAATGTCAGTTTTTTGGAACCCATTTGTGTTTTCAGCATGTACCACACCCTGGGATAAAGTGCTACATAAATTTATCATTCATTCATAAAGTAACAGTTTCTTACTTGCCCTGAATTTGTCCTTTTAAGCATCAAAAGATAAAGTGTTTGGATTCATCTACTTTGTAACTTTAGAGACTGTTTTTTCCCCAACCTTTCTAAGGTTGAGTTCTAACCTGTTTGTTTGTTCATATCCAGTCCCACTCCCTTCACCATATATCCTTCTCTAAGAGTTTTGTTGGTCAAGATAGTGATGACTATTTGATTAGCTTTATAGCTTTCAAAGTGCTGTCTCATAACTCATCTCATTTGATCCCCACTGTAATCATAAGAGTAGGGAAGAACATCCTTCCCATCACACAAATCAGAGAGAGACTGACTTATCCAAGGAAACGCTTGACTTATTGCCCCAAATTCTGGGCTTTCTCCCTACCAGAGGCAATACAGGAGCATGATTTTCAGGTTCTAGGTTCAAATCTTCACCTGTCACTTTCTGTGAACTTGGACAAATTATTTAATTTCTGCAAGTCTGAATATTTTTGTAATTAAAACCAAGATAGATGTTCTTATCCTGAAAGACTGTCAAGTGGAATAAATGAGATAATAGCTATGAGAGCTCAGTCTATCATAACTACAATTCCAAATGCTTTCTGTCTTTCTTGAGAATAAAATTCCTGGTCCTTTTCCTGAATCATAACGGAGATCTTGACATTCATAACTTATAATTATAGTTTGGAAATTTCTTCCATTATTACACTACGTAACACTTTGCCAGACATAAACTCATATGTCATTGAAACAGTCCCACAACAGTAGAATACACATTCTTTTTAAGTGCATATGGAACATTCACCAAGATAGACCATATTTTGGGCCATGAATCAAGTTTCAATCAATTTGAAAGGATTAAAGTCATACAAAGTTTATCCACTGACCACAATGAAATTAATGAGAAATAACAAATACTTATTCCTATAAATCAATCTTTATAGGAAAATTTGCATGCTAATATTATAAGCTAATATTCATATACTATTAGAAAAAAAAGGTCTCAAACAAATGACCTAAACTTCTATATTAAAAAACTAAAAATAATAAAGAATAGAAACCAATTAAACAGAAAAGAGAACAATCATAGAGAAAATCAATAAAGCAAAAATTGGTTCCTTAAAAAGATCAATAAAAGTACTAAATGTCTACTCTGATTGATTAAAATAAAAACATTATATCATAGAATATCAGGAGTGAAGAAATTAAGAATAATAGGAATGAAGGAGGCATCATCACTACTGGTATTAAGTAAAAGAGGAGAGTGAAAAAGTTGGCTTAAAGCTCAACATTCAGAAAACGAAGATCATAGCATCTGGTTCCATCACTTCATGGAAAATAGATGGGGAGACAGTGGAAACAGTGTCAGACTTTATTTTTTTGGGCTCCAAAATCACTGTAGATGGTGACTGCAGCCATGAAATTAAAAGACGCTTACTCCTTGGAAGGAAAGTTATGACCAACCTAGATAGCATATTAAAAAGCAGAGACATTACTTTGCCAACAAAGGTCTGTCTGGTCAAGGCTATGGTTTTTCCAGTGGTCATGTATGGATGTGAGAGTTGGACTGTGAAGAAAGCTGAGCACCGAAAAATTGATGCGTTTGAACTATGGTGTTGGAGAAGACTCTTGGGAGTCCCTTGGACTGCAAGGAGATCCAACCAGTCCATCCTGGAGGAGATAAGTCCTGGGTGTTCATTGGAAGAACTGATGCTGAAGCTGAAACTCCAATACTTTGGCCACCTCATGCTAAGAGTTGACTCATTGGAAAAGACCCTGATGCTGGGAGGGATTGGGGGCAGGAGGAGAAGGGGACGACAGAGGATGAGATGACTGGATGGCATCACCGACTCGATGGGCATGAGTTTGAGTAAACTCCGGGAGTTTGTGATGGACAGAGAGGCCTGGCGTGCTGCGATTCATGGGGTCCCAAGAGTTGGACACGACTGAGTGACTGAACTGAACTGACTGAAGGATAGGAAGATAACTTGAACAAATTTACATTAATACATTTAACAACTTTGATGAAATGGACAAATTTCTTGAAGAACACAATCAAAGCTCACTCAAGAAGTAGAGAGCTTGGAAATCCCAATACATAAAGAGGCAGAATCTGAAGTTATAAACCTTCCTATCACACGAACAGACAAACAAATATGTCAAGTCCCAGATGGATTTACCGCTGAATTCTATGAAATATGTAAGGATGAAATAATACAAATTCTATGTATGTTTTTCAAGAAAATTGAAGAGGAGGGACCATTTTCCAACTTAATCTATTAGAACAGCATTATTGTGATGTGAAAGCTAGATAAAGACATTGAAAAATTATAGACTAAACTCATAAACACAGTTGTAAAATCCTTAACAAAATTTTAACAGATCGAATCCAAGAAAAAAGATAATGCATCATGAAGAAAATGAGGTTTAAGAATGCAAGACTGGTCTAAAATTTAAAAATCAATGTAATTAAGCATAGTGACAGAGTAAAAAAGAAAAATATGATCATGTCAAAAGACCAAAAAATGTACAAAATACAATATTCATTTATGATTACATAAAAACTACCAGAAAACTAGGAACAGAAGGTGACTTATTCCACCTGATGGAGGCCATTGATGAAAAAACCAACAGCTAATATCTTACTCAATAGTAAAAGAATGCTTTCCCCCTAAGATTAGGAACAAGGCATGTATATTTGCTTCTAACACCTCATTCAAATTGTTCTGGAGGTGCAATAAGGCAAGAAAATAAATAAAAGGCATCTAGATACAAAACTGTCTTTATTTTAAGATGACATAATTGTTTACTTAGAAGATGCTAAGAAAGTTTTTAAAAGCCAGGAGAGCTAATAAGGAGGCTTTATAGCAGTATAAAACACATGAACTATTTATGCATAAATCTTACAAAATATGTGTAATATTTGTATTACAAACATACCAAAATGAGTTATAAAACATATCAAAAAAGAACTATAAAATACTGATGAAGAAAATTAAAGATCTAAAAAAAAAGGAGAGATGATAATATGATATTCTTGGATTACATGTTAAGTTACTACAGATAAATCTATAGGTTCAATATAATTCTTCAATTTAAGTCTGAATCTTGCAATAAGGAGTTCATGATCTGAGCCACAGTCAGCTCCTGGTCTTGTTTTTGCTGACTGTATACAGCTTCTCCATCTTCAGCTGCAAAGAATATAATAAATCCAATTTTAATATTGACCATCTGGTGATTTCCAGGTGTAGAGTCATCTCTTATGTTGTTGGAAGAGGGTGTTTGCTATGACCAGAGTGTTCTCTTGGCAAAATTCTGTTAGTCTTTGCCCTGCTTCATTGTACTCCAAGGCCAAAGTTGCCTGTTAATCCAGGTATCTCTTGACTTCCTGCTTTTGCATTCCAGTCCCCTATGATGAAAAGGACATTTTTTTTTTTTAATTTTGGTGTTAGTTCTAGAAGGTCTTGTAGATCATCATAGAACTGATCAACTTCAGCGTCTTCAGCATTAGTGGTTGGGGCATAGACTTGGATTACTGTGAGACTGAATGATTTGCCTTGGAATTGAACAGAGATCATTTTGTCATTGTTTGAGATTGTATTTTGGACTCTTTTGTTGACTATGAGGGCTACTCCATTTCTTCTAAGGGATTCTTGCCCACAGTAGTAGATATAATGGTCATCAGAATTAAAATCAACTCATCTCACGCTCTAGCAAAGTAATGATCAAAATTCTCCAAGCTAGGCTTCAACAATACATGAATCGAGAACATCCAGAAGTTCAAACTGAATTTAGAAAAGTCAGAGGAACCAGAAATCAAATTGCCAACATCCATTGGATCATAGAAAAAGCAAGAGAATTAGAGAAAACATCTACTTCTGCTTTATTGACTATGCCAAAGCCTTTGACTGTATGGATCACAACAAATTGCGGGAAATTCTTCAAGAGACGGGAATACCAGACCACCTTATCTGTCTCCAGAGAAATCTGTATGCAGGTCAAGAAGCAACAGAACTGGACATGGAACAATGGACTGGTTCCAAATTTGGAAAGGAGTATGACAAGGCTGTATATTGTTGCTCTGCTTATTCAACTTTTATGCAGAGTATATCACGAGAAATGCCAGGCTGGATGAAGCACAAACTGGGACCAAGATGGCTGGGAGAAATATCAATAACCACAGATATGTAGATGATACCACTCTATGGCAGAAAGCAAAGAGGAACTAAAGAGCCTCTTGAAAGTGAAAGAGGAGAGTGAAAAAGCTGGCTTAAAGCTCAACATTCTAAAAACAAAGATCATGGAATCTGATCCCATCACTTCATGGCAAATAGATGCGGAAACAATGGAAACAGTGACAGACTTTTTCTTGGGCTCCAAAATCACTGCAGATGGTGACTGCAGTCATGAAATTAAAAGACACTTGCTCCTTGGAAGAAAAGCTATGACAAAAAAGAATTGATACTTTTGAATTGTGGTGCTGGGGAAGACTCTCTAGAGTCTCTTGGACTGCAGGGAGATCAAACCAGTCAATCCTAAAGGAAATCAGTCCTAAATATTCATTGGAAGGACTGATGCTGAAGCTGAAACTCCAATACTTTGGTCACCTGATGTGAAGAACTGACTCACTGGAAAAGACCCTGATGCTGGGAAAGAGTGAGGGCAGGAGGAGAAGGGGACGACAGAGGATGAGATGGTTGGATGGCATCACCGGCTCGATGGACATGAGTTTCAGCAAACTCTGGGAGTTGACGATGGACAGAGAAGCCTGGTGTGCTGTAGTCCATGGGGTCTCAAAGGGTCAGACACAACTGAGAGACTGAACTGGACTGAATATAATCTAATAAAAATCTATCTCAACAAACTTTCGTGAGAATCTACAAGTTCATTAAAAAAATTTATGAAGAGTCAAAGGAACAGTTTTTAAATAGAAAAACAATGCTGGATACTCACACTGATTTTGAGACTTTCCAAAAAGATACAACGATCAATAGTAAGGCGGTATTGATGTAAGAATAATACCAGTGGAACAGAACAAAGAAACCATAAACAGATGCATACATTTACATCAATTGATTTTTGTTAAAAGTGCAAAGGCAATTTAATTGGCAAAAAAGGCAATTCAATGTTTTCAACAAATAGTACTGAATCAAATGGATAGCTATATGGAAAGCTAAAAACTCAGACCTTCTAAAAGATACAAAATTAGCTCAAAATTGTTGCCATAAATATAACACTTAAAACTATAAACTTTTAGAAGAAAACTTAGAATAAAACCCTTGCTAGGTTTAACTTCCTCAAAACATCAGCAATTGCATGATTTACCTAAGGAAAAAAAACTGATATGCTGAAATTCAGTAACAGCATGAAAATACAAGTCAAAAGCTGAAAGAAAATATTTGCAAATCCCATATTCGATAAAGAACTTGAATTCACATATATAGAGAACTCTCAAAAATTAATGAGAAAAGAAACAAAGTAAAGGTTTGAACAGACAGTTCACTATTTCAATGTATGACAAAAACTACTGTAATGATGTAAAGTAATTAGCCTCCAACTAATAAAAATAAATGGAAAAAAAAAGAAATACAGTGATAATAAGCACATAAAAAGATGCTCAGCATCATAAATTACTTTGGGAAATATTGAAACCATAATGTGATAGAATTACTCACATATTCAAGAGACAATTAGACAGCAAAAAAACCTTAATTACTAAGCCTGAAATTCTCATACATTTCTCACAGGAATGCAAAATGGTATGGCCCTTTTGAAAAACAGTTCGGCAATTTCTATTAATGGCAAATACATACTTAAGTTACCCAGCAATCCATCTCCTAGATACTTACCCAAGTGAAATGATAGCTAACATTCACACAATAATCTGTACACAAATGTTTACAGCCATTTTATATATAATTGGCAAAAACTGGAACTAAATGTCCTTCAATTGATGAATGGGTAAACTGTGGTTCATCCATACAAAGGAACACTACTCAGCAATAAAAAGTAATAAGCTACTAATGCATATAAAAACATGGAAGGATCTCAGGTGCATTAAGCTAAGCCAGACTCAAATGCTATATATGGTATTATTCCATTTAAATGACATTCTTACAAAGGCAAACTATAAAGACAGGAAACAGATCAGCGGTAATTAGGAGCTGGATTGGGAGATGTCAACTACAACATGAAATGGAGGTTTTGGTCGGAGGGGGGGTGGGAATTCATGTGAAACTGTTCCA
Organism: Odocoileus virginianus; assembly: GCF_023699985.2. Lineage (NCBI taxonomy): Eukaryota > Metazoa > Chordata > Mammalia > Artiodactyla > Cervidae > Odocoileus > Odocoileus virginianus. The sequence continues at coordinate 41,174,121 of NC_069679.1, read as the reverse complement.
TTTTTAAATTGCAGTGGTAGTTATCCAACTATATTTATTTACTGAAACTTAAAGAAGTGAAGTGAACTGAACTGGCTTGGTTGTGTCTGACTCTTTGCGACCCCATGGACTGCAGCCCACCAGGCTCTTCCATCCATGGGATTTTCCAGGCAAGAGTACTGGAGTGGGTTGCCATTTCCTTCTCCAGGGGATCTTCCTGACCCAGGGATCAAACCCGGGTCTCCCGCATTGCAGGCAGACGCTTTACCATCTGAGACACCAGAACTGTACACTAAATAAGGTTAAATAATTATGTGTGTGTATACATATGTATTTGTATGTGTGTGTGTGTGTGTGTCTATATATATATATATAAAATTCATAACAACTGTAGCAGAGACAGGGGCATTCACATGCCCAATTCCTCAATCTTTCCCTTGTTATGATAGCTAAGGAGACTATGTATATTCCACATGCTCCTCCACAAAACAATGGAACCTCCATGACTATTTGAAATATAAACCTTTGCTGTTAACGCACAGATGGTGGAGCTGTTTGTCACTATGCATAACGTGTCCTGTCCTGACTTACACAAGCACTGACTGATAGGGCCACTGTGCTACACGCCCCAGCAGCTTCCTTTCGCAAGACCCGAGGATCCGTGTAAGAACGTTAGGCTACAACCCTGAAACAGCAGGGAGGAGAAAGTTGTCGAGGGTCTTGCATCCCAAACAGAATACAGACTCCACTGAATCGGTGACTAGATCTCCCACACAGCTGAACATCCTGGGTTCAATCTTAAAGAACTGAAAGAGCCGTGGCCCGGCCGCAGAGCTCTACTGACTCTGACTGAGCCTTCTATGGCTCTGCCCAGGAGCCATGTTCCTTGGTATTAAAAAGCTAAGTTTCTCCCTGGCAGTCTCTCCAAAGACTGAACCCCTTGGGCACCAAGAGTATCCAGAGCCTTCCTGTTTGGGACCTAGTGCCCTGGCCGGCTCCTGCACTTACAGGCAATGTTTTCCTGTTCAGGTTGCAATGTTCTGTGGAAAATGTGAAGCAGAAATTGTTGTGATAAGCCCGGAGCTGAGGGGCCTCTGGGGAGCAGCCCTAGTGAGCTGGGTCACCTCATTTCATGAGGGCCAGCCCTGGGGGAGGCTCCACAGACTTAATTAAAGCCAGCAGGAGCATATTTGAAGCAAGAGAAGCAAAAGAGTAAGGGCAGCAAGGAGCAGGCTAAGCCAAACCCACCTCTTCCCGCTAGACACTAACCTGGGAGTTCTGTAGGCTGGAGCCCAGCGCAAAACCAAGGCACAGGATGCATGAGGGGCAGCACCAGGGGGAGGGGGAGAGGACTGGAGCAGGAAAGCAAAGTGATCTGAGGAGGCTCAGGGGCGACCACAGCTCTGTTTTTGTAAAACCAGTTCCCAGGGCTAAGCTGCCGATGATCACCAGAGTACCAGCTAGGGTGTAGGGGCCGGAGGACACAGGAATCCCAAACAAAAAGTGCTCATCAAAGGTTCAGGGAAACATTTTAAAGCCAGATCCTGCTACTATACTTTCTTTGGAAGGTCTACTCACATGCCCCAGCCCAGAGAAACCTCTTCCTCCTGTGGAGGGTCTCCTTTTCTGCTGCTCACGGATCCCTGTGTGGGTTAAGTGTGTAGGCAGCAGAAGCTCTGGCTTCTACCCCTAACCACAGCTGCCCTGCAGACCTAACTAACGGGGGCTGCCTCTAGCTTCCGGGCCTACCGGCCCCATATCATGCTTTGGGCTGGAGAAGAATGGATTTCTTTTTCCTTCCATAACCATGGTCTTTGGGAGTGCTTTTGAGAGGACTTGACTTCTAGATAATAAAGGGTTGTCAACAAGCCTGAATGTGAATTCACACAGCAATTTAGAGTTTGCAAAGCCCTTTCACATATCTTGTCTCATTTTCCCTCTGATTAACTGTGAGGTCATTAGAGCAGGAATTTTTATTCTCATGGTACAGATGAGGGAATAGAGGCCCAGGAAAAATTAAATAATTCACCAGTCACAGGGATAGACTCAGGAGCTTTTCCTACAGCATAAACCAGAATAGTTTTGAGGTTTTTTCCTGTCATATTTGAGACACTGCTAAAATATTTCTCTTGTAAATAAATAGCCATGTATGTGCCTGCTCAGTCTCTTCAGTCGTGTCTGACTCTCTGCAATCCCAAGGACTGTAGCCTGCCATGTTCCTTTGTTCATGGGATTCTCCAGGCAAGGATACTGGAGTGGGTTGCCATGTCCTTTTCCAGGGGATCTTCCTGATCCAGGGATTGAACCCTTGGCTCCTGAAACTTCTGCATTGCAGGTAGATTCTTAACCCACTGAGCCACCTGGGTTGCCCAATAAATAGCCATAAAAATAAATATATAGCCATCAAAATTTGAAGATTGGTACTCTGATTTTTTCCATTGAAGAAACAAAGACCCAAAGAGGGAAAAATATTTTCCCAAGTAATACTAAGTAAGGGTTTAAGGTGAGGCCTGAACCCATTTCTCCTGCTTCCAGGTCAGTTACCCCACCCTGTTATTTAAAAAAAAAGCAAATTATGGTTCTGGGTCAAAATTGTACGTATCCTTACTCTCTCCTAAGGCTTTCTTGCCAGGATCCAGACAAAACCTCAGAATTGAGGGCAGAAAAGAGACTTAGTCCCTGTCTGAGGCATGGGGTTTTACACTTCACTAACAAGGACACCAAGGCCACACAGAAGTGACTTTTCTCACATCATACAGTAAGTCAGAGGCAGAAACAGGAGGAACCAAGACCTCTTGGGTCTCCAGGGCAGTGTTCTTTCACATCTCCTCAGGTTGCCCTGACTTCCTACCTCAAAAAATTCCTGACTCTTTACTCACTGACATCCAACTACCTCCCAGCTCCTCATAACCAGGTGAGGACTCTTCTCAACCCACTCCACGTTGATATTAATAGCAGTGGTTTTCCCTCTGCATCCCTGCCCTAGCACTGAGTACAAGACAAGGTATTTAAGACTATCTGTACCCAAGAGGGACTTTCTGGTGTCTCAGATGGTAAAGAATCTGCCTGCAATGCAGGCGACCTGGGTTTGAATGCTGGGTCAGGAAGATCCCCTAGAAAAGGAAATGGCAACACACTCCAGCATTCTTGCCTGGAGAATCCCATGGAAAGAGGAGCCTAGTGGGCTAAAGTCTGTGGGGTCACCGTGTTGGACATGACTGAGCACAGAGTCACAACCTACTGCAGGGTAGAGATGGTGGAGGCGAAGGAGGGCGGTGTCTTTCTGTCTACTTCCCTAATTCTGGAAAGCTTTTCATGCTTTCTCCCTTGGTAGCCTTTGATGTCATCATACTGTTGGCATAGGACTTCAAATCAGCCTCCATGGGGGACTGTCAGACCACATCAAGGGAGGCTGATGGTGGGCTTATGCTCTCCTCCTGCTCTGGACATATCTGACTCTCAGCTCCAGTCCACCATTTTTCTGAGGGGCTCATCCAGCTTCGCATTCCCAACATATACACACAGTGCCAGGGACAATACTGCACCAGATATTTGATATTTATTATATATGATTCTAATATATTATACTTATTAATGCAACATGTGTTATATTTATATGTTCTATTTATTTCTATGATCATATAATATTTATATACAAATGTATATTTATTAGTACCATATTATATGAATTATTATTATATATAGTATATAATGTATAGTAATATAAAATATACTGCCATATTATATATTGTATATAATAGTATAATATATGGCATTAACATAATATATAACATAAATCTTATTTATGCACTTAATATGCCAGCAAATATGGAAAACTCAGCAGTGGCCACAGGACTGGAAAAGGTCAGTTTTCAGTCCAATCCCTAAGAAAGGCAATGCCAAAGAATGCTCAAACTACCTCACAATTGCACTCATCTCACATGCTAGTAAAGTAATGCTTAAAATTCTCCAAGCCAGGCTTCAGCAATACGTGAACCGTGAACTTCCAGATGTTCAAGCTGGTTTTAGAAAAGGCAGAAGAACCAGAGATCAAATTGCCAACATTCACTGGATCATTGAAAAAGCAAGAGAGTTCCAGAAAAACATCTATTTCTGCTTTATTGACTATGCCAAAGCCTTTAACTGTGTGGATCACAATAAACTGTGGAAAATTCTGGAAGAGATAGGCATATCAGACCACTTGACCTGCCTCTTGAGAAACCCGTATGCAGGTCAGGAAGCAACAGTTAGAACTGGACATGGAACAACAGACTAGTTCCAAATAGGAAAAGGAGTACATCAAGGCTGTATATTGTCACCCTGCTTACTTAACTTATATGCAGAGTACATCACGAGAAACGCTGGGCTGGAGGAAGCATAGCTGTAATCAAGATTGCTGGGAGAAATATCAATAACCTCAGATATACAGAGGACACCACCTTTATGGCAGAAAGTGAAGAAGAACTAAAGAGCTTCTTGATGAAAGTGAAAGAGTGAAAAAGTTGGCTTAAAGCTCAACATTCAGAAAACAAAGATCATGACATCCAGTCCCATCACTTCATGGGAAATAGATGGGGAAACAGTGGAAACAGTGGCTGACTTTATATTTCTGGGCTCTAAAATCATGGCAGATGGTGATTGCAGCCATGAAATTAAAAGATGCTTACTCCTTGGAAGGAAAGTTATGACCAATCTAGACAGCATATTAAAAAGCAGAGACATTACTTTGTCAACAAAGGTCCGTCTAGTCAAGGCTAAGGTTTTTCCAGTGGTCATGTATGGATGGGAGAGTTGGACTATAAAGAAGGCTGAGTGCAGAAGAATTGATGCATTTGAACTGTGGTGTTGAAGAAGACTCTTGGGAGTCCCTTGGACTGCAAGGAGATCCAACCAGTCCATCCTAAAGGAAATCAGTCCTGGGTGTTTATTGGAAGGACTAATGTTGAAGCTGAAACTCCAATACTTTGGCCACCTGATGTGAAGAGCTGACTCATTGGAAAAGACCCTGATGCTGGGAAAGATTGAGGGCAGGAAGAGAAGGGGATGACAGAGGATGAGATGGCTGGATGGTATCATCGACTCGATGGACATGGGTTTGGGTGGACTATGGGAGTTGGTGATGGACAGGGAGGCCTGGCGTGCTGCGATTCATGGGGTCGCAGAGTCGGACACGACTGAGCGACTGAACTGAACTAAACTGAATGCTATTTGATCCATTAATAATTAATACATCTCTGTATACTCATGCAGTACTGAACCCCAAAGGAGACAGAAAGATCCTGAGCAATATATTTCATTAGTTACAAGAATGAGAACCCCCAAATGTGCTTCCCCAAATATTTATCTTACACATTTGCAGTATCTTTAAAGACTTCTTAGGACCCTCATTCTCATTAGTTTCTGTTTCCCAAACTACTAGTTTTTTAAGGCTGAAATGTACTAGCTTCACTTATGCTCCTGACATGCTGTAAAATTACTAAACAGTTATTAACAGAATGCTATGTCCTGGCCAAACCAGGATGCCTGTCTGATGGTCTGGGGTTAGTTGGAAGCATGCAATCTGTGAGTTCTGCAAGATTCTAGAGTTTCTGCAAGATTTCTAGAATTCTAGAAAATGCCCACAAGTATCTGAGGGTAGGGAGGATGGATGCATGGTTGTTTCTGCATCTCACATCACCCTTGTCACATGCCTCAGTTTACTCACCTGCAACAGGGTTGAGTGAGGTCACTGGAATAATTGTCCCTCACAATGGGGCTGTGAGAAACAATTAGAGAAACACTGTAATGTGTTTGAATGAACAAATTCAAATGAAAAGCCACTTGAATGGGTCTCTGGAGAACAACAAACAGACTTTTACAAGTTCACAGTTACTTAGCTAAGATCAGGTGATGATATTTTATTTGAGAAAAAAGAAAACATTGTGTGCTAGCAGAGTTACCCGTGCTTGGGCCAAGTGAGGGCCATCTGTGGGAAGGGAGGGGGTGCTGCCTGCTTTGGGGGCCCATGGGGAATAGTCACCCTTTCCGGTCACATGCTGGCAGAGTTGTCCCTATTGCTTTGGTCCTGCCATCTCCCTGCCCGGATGTTTGGCTTTCCCTGACATCCCCTTCCACGGCAGGCTTTCCGCTTTATGTCTTCTTCCTGGGTTTTCATTTTCTCAGCTTTTGTCTTGTTTTAGAAAATTATCAGATAAAAATGCCCCCCACCCAAAGCTCAAGATCTAGCTGTGACATATGGTAGTATCTGTCTTTACCTCCCATTTTGCATATTCCTCCTCAGGAATAAAAGGGTCATATGTCCTCTCTGGCAAAGATATTTTTTCTTTTTTCCATGTTTATATAGTTTTATCATTTCTTTTTTCTTTTCCTTCCTTCCTCTATTTTCTTCTCTCTTTCCTTTAAAAAAAAAGAGATTTTTAGGATTCTTGGTTCAGTATACAAATGTAGATATCTGTGGAGTGGCATAAGCGGCTTTGTCCATTCCAAAAGCTCAGCAGGAAATACTCATGATGCTTTATCTCAAAACTCATACAGACTGCTCTGCTCTAGTACTGAAAAACCACACCTTCATTCTCTTTGGAAATATAAGGGGCCTCTGGGCCTCAGTTCCCACATGGAGTAATAGCAGCTCTGAGTCTGGAAGGAAGGAGAGAAGCAAATCTACTCCCATCAGCCTCATCCGTGCTGTGGCCCTGCTCCTCCACCTTTGAAGTTGTTCAGTCCCCAGGAAAATTAGCTGGTAGGAGACCCATAACTGAGCCAGCTATGCAGTAACTACTGTAGTATTTTGACTCATCACACAATTTCTCTGGATCCCATTTATTTGTAAGTAAACAGGAGAAAAATGAAAGTGAAAGCCACTCAGTGGTGTCCAACTCTTTGTGACCCCGTGACTATACAATCCACAGAATTCTCCAGGCCAGAATACTGGAGTGGGTAGCCATTCCCTTCTCCAGGGGATCTTCCCAACCCAGGGATCAAACCTGGGTCTCCTGCATTGCAGGCGGATTCTTTACCAGCTGAGCTACTAGGGATGCTTGGACTGAATCAGTGGATTTCAGAATTTTACATTTTTCAGCAGTGGAATGCTTTTCTCAAAATCTTGCATAGGACCTCATCATAGGAGACAGATAACAGTGGAGCTACCCTGACTGAAGGTGGACAGAGGGCTCAGTCACTGAATCCAGGGCCTGGGCTGGAGAGCAGCAGAGGAGATGTCTACTGTAAGCCCTTCCAGTTCCAATACATGATGATTCTTGTGCCATAGCCTCTGACTCCTGCTGAGGATGCGGGAGAGGAGTACGGAACTACAGTATCCCCCTCTCTCCCTAGTGTCCCAGCATCCCTGACCACCTTCCTCATTCCACAATAACTGGTTGAAAATAGAACCCTTTGGCTGTGGCCTGACATTAGAGAAAAAACATCCAGGCCCCTCCCAGCCCCCACTCCCAGCCCCATGGCCCACGGTGGCGTTGTTCCTTAGCCTCCCAGTTTCCGAGGCCCTGGCAGATGTGAAGGCTGACCTGGGATGAGACCTTGAGGGGAGCTGGTGACCTCACAGAGGAGGAGATCAAAGGAGGCTGAGCTCATCTGTCCCACGCTGCAGAGTCCAGGGCCAGGGCCAGCTGTGGGAACAGAGGGAGGGCCCGGGAGCCCTCCAGGCAGGGAGCAAGGAGGATCCTGAACCTTCGCCGACGTCCAGGTGGTACCTGCTCTCCCTCACAGTCATTTTTGTGGCAGACAGTTGGAGACAGAGAGAGAGGGGGCCAGTAGAATTTCTGGTTGTTTTGTTTCTTTTAACTAATTCCTCATCTTCTACTTCTCTCCCACCTCTTTAGACTTTATAGGAATTTTTGGTTGTTCAACACACCCTCCTTCCTGTCAGACGATATTTCATTTCTCACATTCCACCCCCGAGGCCTAGGTTAGCAAAGCCCAGCTGCCCCCGTTAACCTAGGTGAGATATTAAACCCCACCCGCCCTGGGAGTCACCCATCAGCATACCCAAGCCGTGGGTCTTCTCCGTGGTGAAACGGAGGTGATAACAGTTCTCATGGTATTTTCAATTAAAAATTCCTGAAATGTTTCCAACATCAGCCAGCCAGAAAGGAGGGTGATAGAGAACAAATGGTGACAAGGAGAGAAAGAGAGAGGAGAGCGAGGGGGCGGTGGGTGGGGGAGGGGAGCAAATATGTGAGGAGCCTGAAGTCAGCGACGAGGCCCAGGAGGATGAAACCAGGAAAAGAGAGGCAGCAAAGAAGACAAAGGGCACAAATCAAGCTGCTCAAGTAGACCAGGAGGCCTAAGAGAGGAGCAGAACCTGCCTGTGGAAAACATGAAACAAGCAAAAGATAAAGTGCTTTGGCTACAAGTCAAAAAACTGCAATCAAGTTAGCTGGCGTCCAGTTGGCATTCGTTAGCCAAGTTTTATGTAATGTCCTTAATTATTCTTTAGTATTATTTTTTGCCATGTCCTATATTAAGCTAACCAGAGAACCCATCCCCAAAATGTGCCTGAGGTCACAAGGAAGGGAACCACAGAGATCTAAGCCTTTTCAGGAAGGAGTCCAACCTTTGTCCCCAAGTCTCTGATTGCCTTTTGAGCAGTGGTTAGAGAACTCAGGCCCAGCCTGACCGCCAAGGCAGGTACTTGGCAAACTCTTGTTGTTGAAACCAATGTGGTCACCCATCCTGTTGAGGAGGGAGGTCCACAGACAAAGATAAATATGAGAGAGATGGGGAAAGGCCGTTATGTAACATTCCCAAACACACCACTTCAGAGAGTGTGCGGAGGAGGAAATGAGAACCAGTCATTCATTTCAAAAGCAATAAAGCAAAGTAAAAGGCCCACAGGCACCCAGTCCACACGGAGCTGTGCAGACAAGGGGCATCACTGGATCTATAGGAACCACTGCCCCCCAGGAAGCGGCCCATGAATTCTCTTGAGGAAATAGCCACACAGTGCTTTTCTCAAGAGTGTGGGATTCCCCTCCAGGGTCTCTCAGCCCAGGCAATGGTGTCCCCTGCCATCCAGTCTGTCCATGTCAGAAACCCTTCCAGTCTACCTCCTCCCCCTCCACAATCATCTATCCCACATCCTGGAAGCTGTAACCACAGCTCAGGCCAGCAGCCCATCTCAGCTGGGGTAGCTCTCCATGGCCTCCCTGCAGCCACTCTTGCTCCCTCTAATCCATTGTCCACCCTGTAGCCACAATGATCTAAAAAGTGCTGCTTTCTTAGTAGCCTGCATATGGCTTCTCATGGCCCTCAAATCAAGTCCAACAGATGCAGCCTGGGTGACAACATCTGCTGGGACTGGTCTCTGCATCTCTCTAGCACCCCCCTGCAACTCTCTCCCACTCCACTGCTGGACACCCCCGGCCTTCTTCCTGTCCTGTGAATACACATAATTCCTTTCTGCCACAAGGGTTTAGCTCCTGTAATCTATAAGTTGGCGCCTTTTCTTTCGGTGGTACAGGCATTCTCCCTTAGAGAGGGAAGAGAAATACCAACAGAAGGAGTTGTATGGTCTCCCTGGCTTCGAGGGTCCTCTCTGGTCTGTACTCTCTGCCCCTTTAGTAACTGCAGGATGTGACGCGAGGTCTGGGGAAAATCCCCAGTAGCTCCCCTGTCTCCTTACCTGCAACACCACCATGTCTGTTCCCACTGACAGACCGCATACTGACTCCAAATTAGTCATTAGTAGCTGTTTTCCTGACAGTTTAAAGAACATCCGTATCTGTACCACCTGGAAGAATACGGAGTTCTGACTTATCAGGCTAACTTGTTCCTTGGGCTGAGCAAGGGTATACAGCCTGACCTTAGTCTTTAAATAGATAGTGTCCCTATTTCTCCCCCCTTGCTATGTCCCTTTGTACCTACTTTTGAGGTCCTCTTTGAACTATCCACATCCAAAGCTGTTATGGACTGAATATTTGGGGATCCCAAAAATTTATGTGTTGAAGCCCTAACCTCCTATGGGGTGGTATTAGGATATGGGGGCCTTTGGGAGATAATTAGATATAGATGAGGTCATGAGGGTGGAGTCCTCACAATGGGATTAAAATGTCCTTAGAAGAGGGAAAAACACCAAAACTTCCTTTCCACATGCACACACAAGAAAGGCCATGTGAAGATGCAGTGAGAAGATGGCTGACTGATCCAGCAAGTAGGTGCTCAGTTCAGTTCCATCACTTAGTCATATCCAACTCTTTGCAACCCCATGGACAGCAGCACACCAGGCTTCTCTGTCCATCACCAACTCCCGAAGCTTGCTCAAACTCATGTCCATCGAGTCAGTGATGTCATCCAACCATCTCATCTTCTGTCATCCCCTTCTCCTCCTGCCTTCAATCTTTCCCAGCATCAGTCTTTTCCAGTGAGTCAGTACTTCACATCAGGTGGCCAAAGTATTGGAGCTTCAGCTTCAGCATCAGTCCTTCCAATGAGTATTCAGGACCGATTTCCTTTAGGATGGACTGGTTGGATCTCCTTGCAGTCCAAGGGACTCTCAAGAGTCTTCTCCAACACCACAGTTCAAAAGCATCAATTTTTCAGTGCTCAGCTTTCTTTATGGTCCAACTCTCACATCCATACATGACTACTGGAAAAACTACAGCTTTGACTAGACGGACCTTTGCTGGCAAAGTAATGTCTCTGCTTTTTAATATGCTGCCATGGCCCAGCCCATCAGAACAAAACCAGATTCCCCCACAGTCAGTCTCTGCCATCAGGAAGCTTCCACAAGCCTCTTATCCTTACCCATTGGAGGCAGACAGAATAAAAACCACAATTACAGAAAAATAACCAAAATGATCACATGGATCACAGCCTTGTCTAACTCAATGAAACTATGAGCCATGCCATGTAAGGCCACCCAAGATGCATGGGTCATGGTGGAGAGTTCTGACAAAATGTGGTCCACTGGAGAAGGGAGTGGCAAACCACTTCAGTATTCTTGCCTTGAGAACCCCGCGAACAGTATGAAGTGGCAAAAAGGAGGCGCTCACCAGACACTGAATCTCCTAGCACCTTGATCACGGACTTTTAGCCTCTAGAACTGTAAGAAATGAATATCTGTTGTGTAAGCTACTCAGTCTACGGTATTTTGTTATAGCAGCCTGAGCTAAGACACGCCTCGGGATTCTCGCCCCTCTCAAGAGAAAAGCACAGTGCCCCTGGCTCAAGTGCTGGGAGATGTTAATGGGCCATTTCTCCTCCCAGGCTTCTCCCTTCCTGGAGGGGCAGAGTCCCGGCAATTGCTTCATCTGCATTTTTGTCTGTCTCCCCTATGGGAAGCCTATCACTGGTTTCTTCCTGAATCACCTACAAGCATATGCCATTGTGGAAACCAATTTTTTTCTGATGATAACACAGTCTGATCTGTGAAGAAAACCCTTTTTTCTTTCTACTTACATGACTCTGACCTTGTGAAATAATCCTTGTCTTTTTATGCCATATGTATATTCGTCTCCTTCCTGAATTATGCTCATTACAAAAAGCCCCTCACCTCAACTTCCATCCCCACATTAACTGCATTTCTCTGCCCCCATTCAGGATGCAGGGCACAATATTCATAATTTCCCCTTGGAAAGTGAAAGAGGGCTCATTTCAGTTCCTCTCCATAGGCATGCTTCACCTTCAGAATAGAATGTTCCTCCCTCCCCAGTTTATCTGATTGGCTTCTGCTTGTCTTTCACGTCTCAGCTCAAAGTTCCTAAGGGAGTTCATTTGTTCTTTCATTAATTCATTTATTCCTTGCTGTGTACCAGCCCCTGGACCAGATGTTGGTGATACAATGATGAGCTAAGACCAACATGCCCCTCATGGAGCTCACAGTCTTGTGGGAGCAGAAGCACAGTGGGAAAGCATAAGAGTGCCACTGTGATGAGCTCCAGGAATGCGTCACGGGACATACCGGACCTATTTAGGGAGAGGATCGAGGGAGCCATATGAGCGCTCCAAGCAGGGGAAAAACCTGTGGAAAGGTCATTAATCAGGAGGGAGCAAAGCACGTACTAGGAACTAGGAGGGCTGAGGTGGCTGGGGCAGAGAGTGTAGAGTGTTTCAGTATGAATTTTGGAAAAGAGAAAATGGCAGAATATCAGGACTTTATGGGATATGCTCTGGAGTTTGTCTTGATTCTAAGAGCAAAGAGACATTGAGGTTTTCAGTGTGGGGTTCCGGTGGGGTGTGGAAGGAACAGAAGTAAGGTAAGAGTAACATGATCAGGTTTTACTTTCAGAAGATCACTGTGACTGTATTGTATAGAATGGCTTGCAAGGGCCCCGGGGATGGGGTCAAATCCAGTAGGCGTACTATAGGCAAGAGGTAACAGTGCTAGAGGAGACAATGCAGTGAGGATGCAGAGAGGGGCAAGATTCTGGACGATACTTAGGAGCACAATCAAGGGGATGTGGTGAGGGACTGGGGATGGGGAGTAAGAGGGTATGAGGATGATTCTTGGGTCATTGGCTTCTGCACAGGGGTTGGGAACAGGAGTTCTGATTTCCCAGATAGATGAGACTAAACTAGAACCTGTTTTGGGAGGGCAGATCATGAGTTCTATTATGCCCTCACTGTACAAACCCACGCATCGCTCAGCAGTGTTGTCATGAATTATCATCTGGGTAGTTGTACGTTTATTATATGAATTTCCTGGAGAATTATTAGTTCCATGAGGGTGGGACTTGGTCTTTATTCACCAGGAAATTCACAGGGCCTGACTTGTTGGCTTTCAGCAAATGTTTGCTGAATGGATTAGTGACCATCTGCCTCAGTCTGTCTGCCTATGGGAAATCTCTATTTGAAATATTTGCCATTTCTGTAGTCTCCAAGTACCCTAGCCTGAATTTTTTATTAATGTTACATGTTGGAGTTGAAAAGCACTGGGCCTATAGTCAAAATATCTGGGTTGAAGTCCCACAAGTTATGTGCTATGCTAGCAAAAGGTCTACAGATGAGTCAGAAATATTCAGAAGTAAGTTCCCTCTGGAATAGAGCAAACTGGAAGCCAAACCAATCCGAATACAAACACAGCAAATGGAGAAGTGGTTAGTATCATTCTGAAGGTGCTAGTTTTAGCACATCCTATGGTAGCTTATTTTATCATTTCCTTTTTATTATTCTTAAATGGTGGGATCAGAGTAAATCATGGGTCTTTAAAAAGGGATTGAGATTTCCCGCAACAGTGGGGCTTCCCCAAAAGGAATTTCTCCTGGAGACATTTCTCTAAGAGACCTTGCCTTCCATCATTCTTTTCTTGAGAAGAAATCAGAAGACAGAGGGCTTAGGGTGTAGGCTCTGAGTCACAGGAGGAGGTGGGGACCCAGCCTCAGGAGTCCTGGTTCCAGATCCAATCTGCTGTGTGACGATAGATAAGCTAGCCCCTCCCCAGCCAAAGCCTGAGTTTCTGCATGTAGGGCATGAAGACCTTGTACTAATTTAATGCCAGTTCCCAGGGTGGCACTAGGTACTGGGGGCATTGTTGCAGAGGCAGGAGAGGTGGTGGCTTACAAGGCTAAAATCAAGGAGACCAGAGTTGGTGGGATGAGGCTGCTGACCTGACACCAGGAGGCACAGGCTCAAATCTCCAGAAGCTGGGGTCAATTCTGTGGGCTCATCATCGGAACTCCAGTCTAAAGTGAGATCCTCATTATTTTCTATACAGTGCCCTATTTTTGAAGTAAACTATACAAATAATGCAACTTTAAATATTAATTGTGTGATTATGTTTTAAACATGTCCCTGCCACCAGGCTATAAGTTCTATTAAAAATTAATTCTGTATGAATAGAACTTAGCAGGGTGCCTGACAGGCACAGAGTAAATGGAGATCTTCTGAATGAATAGATGGGTGGACGGGTAAATAGATGGAAGGAGGAGTGTGTGAGTAAGTGAATATGGAAACAGCAGTTTCTAAGCTTCAACATTCCCTGTTGTGCTGGGACTTCTGCCCTCTGATTTTTGTTTTGTTTTGTTTTATAAGCTCACTTCCTCTTACCCAATGACTGCTCCCATCCCCAAACTTAGCAGAGCTCACACCACTGTCGGTGGCCCCAGGAGAAGACCCAAATCTCTTCAGCTCACTTGCCAGGCTCAGCAGTGGGACTCTCTTTACTTCTGTGGCTGCTATCCTGGTAATCTTTGCCTCTATGACTAGAAGGGTTAGAAATCAGCCCAGTTCTGAAGATTGCTTCACAGAGATTAGCTGCCATTCAGTTTCTGGTTTGCCAGGAGTTTACCAATACCTCCAAAATGACTGTGGTTCTGACAATGACAGCAGCTCCATCACTGTGTTCTTATTACTTGGCAAGTTGTGCTGAGTACTTCCTAAACATCATCATTCATTCTCCCAGCAACCCAGTGACATGGATGGTATTTTTACCTCCATTTCAGAGATGGGGACATGGCACAGTGGAGGCACTGGGGTTGGGTGGGGGCTATCCATCATCACACAAGTAATAATGGGCTGAGTTTGCATTTGGATTCAGGCAGTCTGAGTCCAGAGACCATGCCTGAAGCCATACGATAACTTTTTCTTGTTCTAAAAGTGTGTTCCCTTCATCTGAGTTCAGCTCCAGCTGTGAGATTACTATTCTGGGGTTCGTATTGGGTCTCCCAAGTAATGCCCAATTGCAAACTGGGCTGGTGTGGAGAGGGTTGCTGTGTCCCTGGGAGAGGAAATATTTTGGTGTGTCAGTGGTGCATACAAGTTCTGCAGATTGTCCTCCTGGGGCCGCAGACTGTGTTTTCAGGAAATGCTCGTGTCCACTCTGGATGTGATCAGCCCAGGGAGGAGGGCCAGGTGCCCAGACTCTGAATGCCAAGTGTGGGCCTAGGACAGCAATGATTAACACACCTTGACTTCCTGATGGCAGGATGCAGAAACTCTGCTGCAGCAGAGCTCATCTCTTTCTCGCTGCATTTATTTCAATTTTAGACAACAAGGATTTAAAAAAATCAAATTTTGGAATTAAATCCCAAAGTGTGCCAAATAGCAGACTATAACACATGGAGGATTGATGAGTATTTCATAAAGCACTGTCTTAATGTAACAGAAATGCTCCCAAATTAGTGCTTTTAACCCTTTTTTTTAATTGCTTGGATTAAAATCAACTCTTAAACAAGCCTGGAACCAATATGCTGTTGTTTCTTCTGTTTGTATCAGTCTTACAGCTGTTGCCTTGCTAGGATTAATTTGTCTCCAAGGGGTTTCAACACTATCCTCCCTAGTGTATTTTCAGAGCCCATAATGTCATATAATCGGGACCATGTTATTTTTGTCTGAATCTCTAGGAGTGATGTAAGAGGAAAAAGGAAACCAGCTAACTCCCATCCATTTGACCAAAGGTTAAATTAGTCTTGGCCTTTCCCCAGCTGGACAGAATGCTGCTCAAACATTTATTCCACCCAGCAGAATGGAAGTCCTCTTCCTTTCTTCTTGAATTATTTTTCTTATGATATTCTTTCCCATCGTGCCCCCAAATAATGCACCAACGCTCATTTCCCCCTCTCAGGCCCCTACCATCTTTACATTGTTCATTATGGATCATTAGTGTTAGGTAGAAATGTGTAGAAAAAGTCTTAAGAGACAGACAAAGATCCTGACGTGGGAACTGGAGACATGTTTTCCTGAAGAAAAACTTCAAGCTGCTAAGTGACTGGAATGAGAACACCCTGCTTGGTCCCTTGGTCTTGTCACCAGTGTGGATGCACAGTGCTGCCAACATCTTGGGAACCCCCTGATGGCTCTGAGAGCAGCTTCTTCTGAAGCCAAGCAGGACGAGCCAAAACCCCTGGAGGAGCTAGTAGCTGGTCATCTTATAAGACCCACAGACATATTGATTTTCACTCCATCAAATTTCTATTTCCTGTAAGTGCAGGATGGAACCTGACAGCAGGTCTTGAAAAATTAACATCTCTCCATTGACACTCTTTTATATGTGAAAAAACTGCAGGGTGTGAGTTGTGACTATCGAATGAGGTAGCAAGCCTGGTGAAATAGTCATGTTTCCTTTGGGTGTTTTTCTTCTGTCAGCAAGCAGGTTTACCCAGTGGTAAACTAGAGTTTTCTGGAAAAAAAAATGCCCTCCCCCAAGGAGTGGGGGACACTGAGGTAGAGGAGAATGAACTGAGACTTTGGAACTAGAAGGGAAAAAAAATCAATAGCTGACATCCACTGAAACTTAACCAGGTGTGTGCCAAGCACTCTACGTGAATGATTTCCTTCCACCTGTGCAGTGATTCCAAGAGGCAGGTATTTTTGTTGTCCCCATTTTCCAAGAAGGAAACTGAGATTTTGAGAGTTTGGGTAAAAGGCCAAAAGTCACAAAGACAAGAAGTAGGAGCTCGGCTGGATTGTTGGGACAGGTTTCCTAGGCTGCTCCATACTGCTTCCCTGGGAGTGGGCTGTGCATGCAACCTCGGCATCTTCTTCCTTGAAATGGAAACAATAAGACTTGTCTTTCCTATAGACAGGGTGGTTATAAGAGTCTAGGGAGGTACAGATGTGGAAAAATGTGGGCCTGTGAAACCATGTGCAAATGTTTGTTATTTTATGGCTGAGAAGTGAGGAACCCCAGGGACCAGCTGCCTCATGAGCCTCTGTTCATAGCCTGAGCTCTTGTAATTTGTAGGATAGTTTGGGGCGATAGGGATCTATGTGAAGGGGTGGTGGTGATATTTCAACTCTTAATGGATGATGTGTGAAGACAAGCAGAAGCAAGAGAACAGGAAAGGGATCCCAGACAATAAGGGCAACACATGTCACAGAGAGAGGAGAGGAGACCAGATGTTGCAGTATCAATCCTCAGGTCAGTTACTTTCCATCTTGCCTCCTAGCCTGAGGTCCACTGGCTAGAATCACCCAATCAGATTCTGTCAGAGGCACCCTGCAAAGAGCTCTCACATCTGACTTCTCTTTCTGCTCTATATCACTGTTTTGGTTCAAGTGCCCATCACTACTCACCTTGACTTTGTCATAGCCTCTACTTGCTTCTCCATGTCTCTACTCTCATTCCATTCCTCTACCCTGCGATCAGAAATCTTACCCTTCAAAGGCTACACAATTCCTTGAAGAATCATGTCTAAATTCTGAGCATGAGTTACTACCCTTTAGGACCTGGGCATGCAGCCTCAGGTGAACCACATCTCCCAGTCCTATATTCCAGCCATATCGAACCACTGGCCACTACCAATGCATGGCATTTCCTTGGTCAACCTTTGTGCTTTTACTACTTGGGAGGTAGGGAAATGTCCTTCTCTTTCTTACCTAGAGAACTCCTATGCAAGGTCCAGCTCATGAACTGTCATTCTGTACATTCTGATTGTATTCACATTATCCAATAGTATTGTTCACCACCTTATGTGAAGAGCTGACTCATTGGAAAAGACCCTGATGCCAGGAAAGATTGAGGCCAGGAGGTGAAGGAGGCAACAGAGGATGAGATGGTTGGATGGCATCATTGACTCAATGAATGTTGAGTCTGAGTAAACTCCAGGAGATACTGAAGGACAGGGAAGCCTGGTGTACTGCAGTCCATGGGGTCACAGAGTCAGACGTGACTGAGCAACTGAACAATGACAAATAGTATTGCAATTATTTAATACCTGTCATTCTCACTCAGAGGTTCTTAGCTCTAGGAACTATGTGTTAGTCCCTAGATCTATAACCCCAAGTGTTGCTGTCAGGCACACGGAAGGCACTTGAGAGAGGCTGTATGAAACAACGAATGAGCCTCTAAATTTGGGATTGGGCTCATATGCAAGATGGGTCTTCCTCTTTGTTCAGTTCACTGTTGTGTTCTCCCACAAACTTTCATGTATCTTTCAACAACTGTAGAGACTGTATTAAAGCCTTATGATGTGATATGGCTACTTCTGATTATTCCTGAATTGGGGAGTGGGTGGCATGTAAAATATCTTAAAGCAAACAGGCCCTCCCGTAAAAGCTTTTCTTAATTGGAAGAAGAAAAGATTTTGGTTCAGTGCAAGGTTTGAACAAAATCTTTGCCTGTCAATTAATCCAGGAAAATGACCTCCCATACCTCCCTTATCTACTCTTCTCACTGATTTAACAGAAAGAACTGGAATGTCGCTGACACCACCATGCTATCCAAAGGAACAAGATTCAGAGCTGTTTTTCCATCAAAAGGAAGTTATGTAAAGTCTGCAAGCTGAGGCATATTTCGGTTATTTTTTCATGAAAACCTATTCCAATTCAGTGGGTTAATCATAGCTATTTTGGAGAAACGCTGTTATTAGGTAGATAGTCTCAAAGCCAAAATGTCAGACATTTTAATTAGTCTAATAATATTTATTGGACTAATAATTAGTCTAATTAGTCTAATATTAGACTAATAATTAGACTAATAACTATTTATATACATAAATGAATTTATATATGTATAAATTCTGTTCTGAATTTTCCCTACCAAGAAGCATATATAATAGCCTAAAAGTAGAAATAGATTTCACTTTTAACTGTTGCTAGTCTGATTACAAATGAGAAATCCTCCGTGGTTAAGAGCAACAACTTCAGGCAAATAAAAATGCATAATGACCACAGAAAATCTTTCCTTAGAAATATTTCTTGGGTTTAGCCAGAGTTCTAGATGAAACCAATTTATTTTCTAGGAAGTTGCTATACTGGAAACAGTAATCTGGTTCAGTGGTTCACAAGTACTAACCCAATGATGAGTGAAAGGCAGGTGGCAGATGGAACTTGAAAGAAGGTTTTTAAAGTGCTATTTCTAGATCCCCCTAGATAGATTCACTTCTCTGGTGGCTCAGCTGGTAAAGAATCCACCTGCAATGTGGGAGACCTGGGGAGGGGGGGCGGTTCAGACCCTGGGTTGGGAAGATTCCCTGGAGAAGGGAACAGCTACCCACTCTAGTATCCTGGCCTGGAGAATTCCATGAACTGTATGGTCCAGGGGGCTGCAAAGAGCTGGACACGACTAAGCGACTTTCACTTTTTGGGCTTCCCTGGTAGCTCAGCTGGTAAAGCATCTGCCTGCAATGTGGGGGACTTGGGTTTGATTCAGGGAATGGCTACCCACTCCAATATCCTGGCCTGGAGAATTCCATGGACTATATAGTCCATGGGGTGGCAAAGAGTTGGACACGACTGAGTGACTTTCACTTCACTAGATAGTGATTTGGTGTGTCTGGGAGGGGGAGTAAAACCCCAGCCAACCTGATGCAAAGCTGGGTTTGGGGTCCACTCCCATCCCATCTTTTACCTTGCATGGATGCAACTTAAGACAGCACCTTGGTACTTTTTCAAGTGGCACATCTATCTGGAACCTAAACTGTGTGTGGCAGCGCCCTGCATGCTGGTGTTCTATAGCAAGAGCCACAGGCTACATGGAAATGTGTTCACCACTCAGACAGCCAGAGTTTGGTGTTCCTGGGCAGTCAACAGCCTCTTCATATGTAAGTGACTTGTCACAGGTTATTCTGGACTGACTCTATTGTGCAAGAGGAGCGGCACGGCCTAAGTAAAACCACTCCTCAGCGGACTCTGCTCTCACGAATTCCGAAGTTTTCCTCAGATCAGGATGGGAGGGACCGAATCTTTCAAGCGAGACTCTCCTCTTCACCTGCTACAGATGTGGCCCGTGCATCTAAATGCAAGGGCCTTCCCTCAAGGTCAACGGAAACCAGATACCTCAGCCTGTTCTCCAAGCTGTAGGCCTGACTGAGGGATAAACATTCTGAGGAAGCTTCTCAAGGATGAACGGG
Organism: Odocoileus virginianus; assembly: GCF_023699985.2. Lineage (NCBI taxonomy): Eukaryota > Metazoa > Chordata > Mammalia > Artiodactyla > Cervidae > Odocoileus > Odocoileus virginianus. Next base: position 41,154,397 of record NC_069679.1, on the reverse strand, counting down.
GGTGTAACTACCTGAGAACACCCAGTAATTCCTGGACTCTCTTATCTTGAAAACTGATTATGCAGAAACATAGCAGGTTATTGGAAGATGGCTCATATACAAGGCAGTAGGTGACCACAGGATATCAAACGGTTTCCTTTAATATGAACCGCTAAGTGTTCTAGACTTCCTTGTCATATTATATATATGTGTGTGTGTATATATATGTATGTATAAAATAGATTTTAAAGAATATTTTATATATTTAAATGATGTCCATAAATATAGGAAAAAAACAATTTAAAAACTTACTCCAGCTGACTGTACTATTCCATCTAGGCAAACAGAGTCATTTATGTTTGGAGAAAGGAGTTGAATCTTCATTTTTCTTTCAGTTATAAGTTGGAATGAATAGATTTGAATTTCTTAGTTTTATTTTTCTTAGTTTCTTGATTTCTTGTTATAAAATTCTCCAAAGGAAAGACAATTATTTAAGATAAGAGCAGACAAAAGTGTTGTTGAGAGAGAATTTTTTTGTCTTCTTATTAAATTTGTCCGATATTAACATTTTAACTTTTATGATTTTAAGAGGAGTATTAAGTAGCATAGGTCCAAGTGTTCAGGAAGTCAGCACTAGTAGCAGGGGCTTCCCAGGTGGCACTAGTGGTAAAGAATCCACTTGCCAATGCAGGAGACATAAGGGATGCAGATTCAATCCCTGGATCAAGAAGATCCCCTGGAGGAGGGCCTGGCAACCCACTCCAGTATTCTTGCCTGGTGAATCCCACAGACAGAGGAGCCTGGGGTCAGTGGACTCACAGAGTTGGACATGACTGAAGTGACTTAGCACTCACCCAGAACACAACAGAGATCATTTCAAAACCTCAACACATTTTAGATGTTTCAACTTAAAGGCTGTTCAGTTCAGTTCAGTCACTCAATTGTGTCCAACTCTGAAGCCTCATGGACTGAAGCATGCCAGGCTTCCCTGTCCATCACCAACGCCCAGAGTTTACTCAAACTCATGTCCATTGAGTCGGTGATGCCATCTAACCATCTCATCTTTTGTCATCCCCTTCACCTCCTGCCTTCAATCTTTCCCAGCACCAGAGTCTTTTCCAAGGAGTCAGTTCTTCACATCAGGTGGCCAAATTATTGGAGTTGCAGCTTCAACATCAGTCCTTCCAATGAATATTCAGGACTGATTTCCTTTAGGATGGACTGGTTGGATCTCCTTGCAGACCAAGGGACTCTCAAGAGTCTTCTTCAACACCACAGTTCAAAAGCATCAATTCTTCGGCGCTCAGCTTTCTTTAAAGTCCAAATCTTACACCCATACATGACTACTGGAAAAACCATAGCTTTGACTAGACGGACCTTTGTTGGCAAAGTAACGTCTCTGCTTTTTAATATGCTGTCTAGGTTGGTCATAACTTTTCTTCCAAGGAGCAAGCATCTTTTAATTTCATGGCTGCAGTGATTTTGGAGCCCCCTCCCCCCCCCCAAAATACAGTCTGCCACTGTTTCCACTGTTTTCCCATCTATTTGCCATGAAGTGATGGGAACAGATGCCATGATCTTAGTTTCCTGAATGTTGAGTTTTAAGCCAACTTTGTCACTCTCCTCTTTCATTTTCATCAAGAAGCTTTTTAGTTCTTCACTTTCTGCCGTAAGTGTGGTATCATCTGCATATCTAAGGTTATTGATATTTCTCCCGGCAATCTTGACGATCTAAAGGCTGAGCACTGAAGAATTGATGCTTTTGAATTGCAGTGCTGGAGAAGACTCTTGAGAGTCCCTCGGACTGCAAGGATATCAAATCAGTCAATCCTGAAGGAAATCAACCCTGAATATTCATTGAAAGGACGGATGCTGAAGCTCCAATACTTTGGCCACCTAATATGAAGGGCCAATCACTGGAAAAGACCCTGATGCTGGGTAAGACTGAAGGCAAACAGGAGAAGGGGGTGGCAGAGGATAAGATGGTTAGATAGCATCACCAACTCAGTGGATATGTGTCTGCACAAGTTCTGGGAGATGGTGAAGGACAGAGAAGCCTAGAATACTGCTGTAGTCCATAGAGTTTCAAAGAGTTGGATATGACTTAGCAACTGAAAGAAAACAATAAAACCCAGTTACTTGTTATCTCTAGAATTGTCCAGAGGTGAATTCTAGAATTTTTGGTCCTTCAAAGGTGACATGAACACAGTAAGGCCCTTATCCAGTCCTGTGTTTACAGACACAGCATTAAAGCCCAGATCAACTGTGTCCTGTCTCAGGTCATAGAAATGTGGCCATGCCAGCTGTGAAACCTGGGGTCATGATACATAGCCAGGCCTCAGCCCTTCCCTTCCCAACTCCTGGGACGAAGGAGTAAGACCTTGACCAAAGGAAACAATTGTGCTGCTAATATGTGTTTCCTTAATGATGTCAATTGACTCTGTCATTGCACATTCCTGTTTTCAGCATCTTCAGTTCCTCCCCAAAAATAAAAAATCAGCACTGTTAAAAATCAAAACTGTTCAAAAATCAGCAGTGTTAACATAAGTCCTTTCCCTGTATTATGTTCAAGTATCTGAATGACCAACACGTGCTCATCTTTCTCTTTGGTATGTGGCAAGAATAGTGTCTGTGAGGATTCATTACCTACACTTAGCCACTACTGCCTCTACTGAAGACTCAACTTGTCCTTCAGATCAGACCAGCTCCTCTGCAGCAGAAAGCATGGTTCTATTGTTTGGCTCTGTGGAGACCCCATGGACTCCTGCACAGAAGGCCTGCTATGAAGTGCATGCAAGCAAAGTTTCTCATTTCCTCCTCCCTCCTTCCTTTTTTCTTTTTTTGTAATTTAACTTGGTCCCAGATATTAGAAACCTAGGGTGTGCTGAATGAGTTCCACACCACATGTTAGCAGTTGAAGACTTCCCTCACATTCCCCCATATGGGGTACGTGTGTAGTAGAGTCTACACAACCACACAGCAGACTTTGCCATCTGAGTTTCTTTTCTGTTTCAGTAATCTTCACTGCTAATTTGATAAACATTCTACTAACGGTGTATTTCCTATTTCTGTAAGGTTTGAGATTGATAAGCACAATTTCCCCTCAAAGTTACTGGTACTACAACCTTTCCTTTTCTTTCTTAGCCATCTATCTGTGAGGGCTGCTCTGAAGGACAGACATTATCTTGGTATTAGGATCACAGACTTGACAACAATGTGTAGGCTCTCTCTGCTGGGTGTTATGTGGCAGTCTGAGAGGGAGGGGAGTTTGGGAGAGAATGGATACATGTATGTGTATGACTAAGTTGCTCTGCAGTCCACCTGAAACTACAACACTGTTCGCTGGCTATGCTACAGTATTAAACAAGCGTTGAAAACAAAACAATGTGTAGGTTCTCCACCAACCCCAAAGAGAATTCACTTCATCAACAAGCTTTTAAAATATTAATTCTTGTTGGTGGCACTCACTGGTGACTATTACAAATTACAGTGGAAGTGAGAAATAGATTTAAGGATTAGATCTGATAGAGTGCCTGAAGAACTATGGATGGAGGTTCATGACATTGTACAGGAGACAGGGATCAAGACTATTCCCAAGAAAAAGAAATGCAAAAAAGCAAAATGGCTGTCTGAAGAGGCCTTAAAAATAGCTGTGAAAAGAAGTGAAAAGCAAAGAAGAAAAGGAAAGATATACCCATTTAAATGCAGAGCTCCAAAGAATAGCAAGGAGAGATAATAAAACCTTTCTCAGTGATTAGTGCAAAGAAATAGAGGGAAACAATAGAATGGGAATGACTAGAGACCTCTTCAAGAAAATTAGAGATACTAAGGGAACATTTCATGCAAAGATGGGCACAATAAAGGACAGAAATGGTATGGGCCTAACAGAAGCAGAAGATATTAAGAAGCAGCAAGAATACACAGAAGAATCATACAAAAAAGATCTTCATGATCCAGATAATCACGATGATCACTCATCTAGAGCCAGACATCCTGGAATGCGAAGTCAAGTGGGCCTTAGGAAGAATCACTACAAACAAAGCTAGTAGAGGTGACGAAATTCCAGTTGAGCTATTTCAAATCCTAAAAGATGATGCTGTGAAAGTGCTGCACTCAATATACCAGCAAATTTGGAAAACTCAGCAGTGGCCACAGGACTGGAAAAGGTCAGTTTTCATTCCAATCCCAAAGAAAGGCAATGGCAAAGAATTCTCAAACTACCGCACAATTGCATTCATCTCACATGCTAGCAAAGTAATGCTCAAAATTCTCCAAGCCAGGCTTCAATAGTACATGAACCATGAACTTCCAGATGTTCAAGTTGGATTTAGAAAAAGCAGAGGAACCAGAGATCCAATTGCCAACATCCACTGGATCATCAAAAAAGAAAGAGTTCCAGGAGAACATCTATTTCTGTTCTATAGACTATGCCAAAGCGTTTGACTGTGTGGATCACAACTAATTGTGAAAAATTCTGAAAAAGGTGGGAATAGCAGACCACCTGACCTGCCTCTTGAGAAATCGGTATGCAGGCCAGGAAGCAAGAGTTAGAACCGGACATGGAACAACAGACTGGTTCCAAATTAGGAAAGGAGTACATCAAGGCTGTGTATTGTCACCCTGCTTATTTAACTTATATGCAGATTACATCATGAGAAATGCTGGGCTGGATGAAGCACAAGCTGGAATCAAGATTGCTGGGAGAAATATCAATAACCTCAGATATGCAGAGGACATCACCCTTATGGCAGAAAGTGAAGAAGAACTAAACAGCCTCTTGATGAAAGTGAAAGAGGATAATGAAAAAGTTGGCTTAAAACTCAACATTCAGGAAACTAAGATCATGGCATCTGTTCCCATCACTTCATGGCAAATAGATGGGGAAACAGTGGAAACAGTGGCTGACTTTATTTTGGGGGGGCTCCAAAATCACTGCAGATGGTGACTGTAGGCATGAAGTTAAAAGACGCTTACTCCTTGGAAGAAAAGTTATGACCAACCTAGACAGTATATTAAAAAGCAGAGACATTACTTTGCCAATAAAGGTCCGTCTAGTCAAAGCCATGGTTTTTCCAATAGTCATGTTATGGATGTGAGATTTGGACTATAAAGAAAGCTGAGTGCCACAGAATTGATGCTTTTGAACTGTGGTGTTGAAGAAGACTCTTGAGAGTCCCTTGGTCTGCAAGGAGATCCAACCAGTCCATCCTAAAGGAAATCAGTCCTGAATATTCACTGCAAGGACTGATGCTGAAGCTGCAACTCCAATAATTTGGCCACCTGATGTGAAGAACTGACTCCTTGGAAAAGACCCTGATGCTGGGAAAGATTGAAGGCAGGAGGTGAAGGGGACAACAGAGGAAGAGATGGTTGGGTGGCATCACTGACTCAATGGACATGAGTTTGAGTAAACTCTGGGCGTTGGTGATGGACAGGGAGGCTTGGTGTGCTGCAGTCCACGGGGTCACAAAGAGTCGGACGTGACTGAGGGACTGAACTGAACTGAGTTACAAATTTGTCCAGGCTTTTCCTTAGGGTGGAGACTTTTTAAAAACTCTTTTGGCAAGCAGAGAGATATTCACTGACATCTCCTGATGTCATCAACAAGCACTGAAAGTCAAGACCTTACTCACCGGAAAAACTTCTGCTGATCAGTAGGTGTATCTCCTACAGTGACAGTGAGAAGAAGAGCAAGCCAGCGTACCAGCTCCTTGTGAGCCCCTTGCCACATACCAGAAAGGACAACCTGGGGACAAAAGGGCTGGATGACCATGACCGGGACAGCAGCTCCTCCCAGGCTCCCAACCCTTAGGGGAGAGAAAGTGAAAGTGAACCCTGTGTACTGAGGAGTGTGCTCAATTGCTACAGACACTGGAAAAGGAAGAGGAGCCACTAACACCCTTCAGCCTGCATATAAAAGATGGCAGGTCTATACCATAAAAACAAACATTCTCAGATGCTACTGTGAGAATCTCATCACCAGAGTGGTCCAGGGGGCAGCTGGAGTCTGAAAGCTGGCTAGGCGAAGTACCCACGCTCCATCCATCACCTTCAAAGCCGCAGACTACCAAGCACTTAGTAGGGTAGGCTCTGCTGAGCAAACAAGTGCTCCATTTGCATTTCTCTGTTGCACTGTTTGCATTTTGCGCTTCACCACTTGTCAGTACCCAAAGGTAGAAGTTCATTAAAACACCCTCCAGACTGCATAATCCTTCTCAGGAGATAGGGTTTCCCTTCCCCACAAGAAAAGGTATTACATCAGGCAAGTCCAAGACAAAGGAACTTGGTGCAAACCCCTTCCTCTTCTCATTTATATCTATAGTGCATGCCTCCATAGACACATCTCTCTCACTCTGATAAGCCTCTCTTGATTAAATCTGCAGGTTGGAGAGAGTTAAGTGCTTGACTCTATTCACATAAACTTTTGGATGGACAGTGGGTCTGACTGGATTGAGTGGGATCAACCAATATATTTATCCAGACACATGCCCTGTGTTTAAGAACTGAGTATCTTTGTTCCCAAAAGCATCTTCTGGAAGTGATGAGCACTGACTCCCTTGGAGAGTATTTGTCTTTAATATTTCTATGTCTTCTTCAGCTACTCTAGATCTGTTGACAGTTGGCACCTCATGAAGAGAGGGGACCTCACATGATTCTTGGCATGTTCTCATGAGTTTTTGAAACTTTTCTTAAAAGGTTACTTGCTTTATTTATCTACTCATGCTTATTTGCCACCCAAAACTAAAAATAAAAGTGTAACATTAGAAATTATGATCACTCTTTCATAATGATACTTTTGACCTTTAGTGAATCTAGAGTGAAAATATTGTTTCACTGGATTGGTAACTACTTTTTCTCAGATGGACATCGGTGTGCAAATTCTGTCAATATGGCAAGATATTTGAGTTCTGTTAGAGAATAACTATACAAATATATGTTCTCATGGACTGTGTTTTAACATGTTTATCCCAGCTCTGCAAAAATGACAAAAACCATATTCCAAACTTTCTTCATTGCTTAAATTTAAAAAAAAATTAATTTAAAACATGCCATTTAATGCAGTAGAAAGTTAAATCTTCTTTAAAACTCTTGGACACACTACTTAAATGCTCTGCATCTTGATTTCCCCCTCTTTAATTTGTGACTAATAACAATACCTGCCTTACTGAGTCTTGGAGACTAAATAAGATAATACATGAACATGCTTTGAAATTCAAAGACTAATTAGTAACTTATTTCCCTGGAGCATTGATCTGGAACAGGAGAATCACCACAACCAGGAGTGTTTCACCTCTGCCCTCAAGCAAAATACTCAGGCCACGAGTTAGGCTTTTACCAGAGTTGCACTTTTCCTAAGGAAGTCTGGTAAGATGTGTCTAAAGAAAAAGACATTAACATTTTATAGGCACAGAAATGAAGCTGAATACAAGTGTTTTTATGCCTTGGAGAATTTAATTTTGTATTATTAGAGCACTAAGACTTGGGAACCAGAATCTGAATTGGGAGTGTAAAGCTTACTGTATCACTTGGACAAGTCATTGAATCGCTCTGGTCTTAGTTCCCATGTCTATAGAAGGTCACTGGGCTAAATGTGGGCCTTCCTGTCTCCCATATGGGATGATTTTTGCTGCCCCATTATAGGAAGGAGAGCAATGATAGTAAAAGCTATATTATTAAGCCTTTCTACATGCCAGGCACTAAGTTTTTCATATGTATTGATTCATCTATCTGCATAACAACTGCCCTTGGCAAATTCTACCATTATGTTTATATCAAGAATGAGGAAACCAAGGCAGAAGAAGTTAGATGATTTGGCTAAGCTCAGAGTAAATGGTGGAGCCAAGGTATGCCCAGGACAGTCCAGGTTCTGAGCTGGGAATGTGAACCATTCCTCACACTGAGATAAATTCCTATATAGATGCTAAATTTTTACTCACTTAATGTACCCATTTAATGTATCCATTGTGAGAGTCGGACTGTAAAGAAGGCTGAGCACCAAAGAATTGATGTTTTTGAATTGTGGTGCTAGAGAAGACTCTTGAGAGTCCTTTGGACTGCAAGGAGATCAAACCAGTCAATTCTAAAGGAAATCAATCCTGAATATTCACTAGAAGGACTGATGCTGAAGCTGAAATTCCAATACTTTGGCCACCTGATGTGACCAGCTGACTCACTGAAAAGACCCTGAGGCTGGGAGGGCAGGAGGAGAAGAAGGTGACAGAGGATGAGATGGTTGGATGGCAACACTGACTCAATGGACATGACTTTGAGCAAATTCCAGGAGATAGTGGAAGACAGAGGAGGCTTGCATGCTGCAGCCCATGGGGTCACAAGAGTTAAACATGACTTAGTGACTTAACAACAACAAGTACTCATTTAAACTAATCTATGAACACATTCTTATAAGAAATTGAAACTTTCCTGATAGAGCTAAAGTGCCCTTTGACAGTTCCCACCAACCAACCATGGCAGGCCCCTCCATTGAGGTAGCCACTGATAAACATTTGGTGGGAATGTTTTTCAGTCTTTTTCTAGACATTTACAAGAATACAAGTGCACTATGGGCATACAGAGTATGTTTGTGTATGTTTCAATCTGCATTGTATCATGCTTTATGCATTATTCTGCAATAAATATTCCTCACTTAACATCTGTTTAAAAACACATTATTTTCCCTCTGCCCAGCAGTGGAAAGGAGTCAGTAAGTGTAATTTATTTTATGGGAAAGCTACACGAAAGTATATTTAACCAATATTAATGGCATCTCATCATTGTGAATCTGCACTGAGACTGCTGCTAAGAATGAAGATATTTTCATATGCTAACTGAACTGACCTTTATGTTTATTCTTCTATTGAAGAAAACATTTTTTTGGAAGGGGTGATATTGAGTTTAATGAATTAGATTTTTCTATTTACAACTGAGATCACATCTACTTACTATTTTGCGAGTCTACATGAGTATATTGTTTCTAGTGTGTTCACACTTATGATGAAAGGGCTCAATCATACAAAAACACACCCAAGCACTCACATTGTTTTAAAACAGCAGTGCATACATTATACTCCTCATAAAAAGTCACCTTTGATTAAAAACCACTAGTTTCAAAGATCAGTCTGATTTTGAACATGAACCAAGATACATACTGTATGATCCAAAAATCTATTTTAGCCATTTTGTACTGCTGCTGTCTTACTGCACTAAAAGGACACTGATGAGGGGCACCATATGGTATTAACTTTAACTAGACAGCTGACTGTCTCTCCCTTCCCCCAAAAAATCTTTGGCCAAGAGTGCTCCATTGTGAAGACTGAAAGTATCTGGTGATACTTTAGCAGCAGCATTGGCTTGTCTTTTTCTTATTGATTTCCAGAAGCTCTTTATATATTCTGAATACTGATAATTTGACTGTTACATATGTTGCAAACATTTTCTCCTAGTTTGTTGGGTGCATACTTTAAACCCTCACAGCACTGCAAACTATTTATTATTCTCTCTCCTCAGTTTTATAGGAAAGGAAGAGGAGATACAGAGGATATATGCATCTTGCCTCAAGTCACAACAGACAGCAGAGCCAGAATCTGAAGCCCACCTGCTTCCAGACTCAGTCTTACTGTCACTTTTGACTCTGTCTATTCTAACAGTCCCACCTGGCTAAGTGCAAGAGTTCTTGTAATAGACAATGAATATAAACTCTTTAATTAGTAAGTTCTCATCATTTCCATTAATGTCATTTGGTGTGAAAATGTGCAAGCAGATCCAAAAAGCATAAATCAAACCAAACCTCTGGAGGCAGGAGCCAAGTTGGTGTTGGTACACCAGAGCCCACTGCAGTGCCTGGCAGGTGGAAGCGCTGGGCACCCATGAGGTGAAAAAGGTCCTGTCTCTAACGGGTAGAGTTCTACTTGCCTGGTGTTGCTGCCCATGGGAGGATTTGTGTTCCTCAGAATACCCTTGAGATTGATTACATGTACTCCAGGTTTTCTTTTGTTTGCTTCTATCTGTACTCTTTCTCCCCTAGAAGTTAATGTCCCAGAGTCAGTATGAAGTTAAGTAAGATTCTGAGCTTTGGCTATGCCTCTGAAACTACTCGTGATGTGCTACTGGGCAAGTACGAAGTTCCTGATATGTAGTAGGCTACATGATAATTCATCATGTTCTCATTCCCTGATCTCTACCCAGCATTCATCCTTCTAAAATACTTTTGGTAGTAGGGAGGTATTTAAAAAAACTCAAAAGTCACCTTCTCTATAAAATATCCCCCCAAAACTCACTCTAGCTCCTGCTCAAATAAAAATGTATCCCTTTCTTCCTCTGCCTTCCCATTGCAACTTTTCTTCTTCCTAGTACAGAATTTATGATATTATAATGATTTATTTACTTCTCTGTCTCTCACATTAGACTGTGAGCTCCAGATAACCAACACATCTCACTGGCTAGGTATTCCCAGCACCTAGTATACACCTGACACGGAGCACAGGGCAGTCATTCTGCTGAAACATGTAAGTAAATGACAGAAAGAGAGGGGAAGTCAAGGGATGTGGGGTCAAGTTCTGGGTGGGTGGGGAGTGAGTGTCAGTGAGCAGAGTGGGAACAATAACGAAAGGGTGAGCTGGGGCTGGAGGAGGAGAGGAGGGGGAGGATGTGGTGATGGCGACGTGTGGCAGGGCAGAGGCTGGGGGTTAGGGTCCCATCACTCCCCCTGATGGATGGAACAATGCCTGGAACACTAGTCCATATACTGCTGCTCCCAAGTTCCTCTCAAATCTCACTGCCACCAATAAAACAGGACTCAGGTGCCCTCTTCTCAGGGCAGTGATGAGACTAAAGTGGAACAATGCAACATGGGGAGGCTGCATGGACGAGACGCGTTAGCCTGTGCAGAGCAGGAAGCTGGCCCCAAGGGTGTGGAGTCAGCACACAGCTGGGACCAGAACCCAGGTGCCTGCACGGCTAGTCAGGGCCCCTCCCACTGCATAGGGCTGTCCCCCCGGGAGCTCTAGAGAGGGGAACGTTGGATTTTAAGTAATGCAAAGGAATTCTTCGTATGCTGCACACAAAGCCTATACTCACGGCCAGCTCCAAGGCAAGCCAATTGGATGCTGAGAAACAGGAAACAACCAAGCTATGAAGTAAACCGATCCAAGTGTTGAAAAGATAATTTGTCCAAAACCAGACCCCTGGTGAAGCTTCATTGTGTTATTTATTAGCTAAGGGCAGGAGTATGTGGAAACGAAGGGTTGCTCGGACCATTGCTGGAAGATCCTTAAGGTCATTACTAAGTTAAATATCAGGGGTGAAGGCTCTTTACTCTCTAGAATTTCTAGCTCCTTTTCTGGGAAGATTTTCTAGTTATGAAATCAGTCAATTTGGGGAAACATTTGCTGCATTTAACTTTTTGATGCCACCAAAGACAGAAACAGGAGGGAAAGAGGCGGTGCCCATAGTGGAGTGCTCATCTTCCCAGGGGCATGGGAAAGAGATCCATTTTTTCACCTTTCCAGGCTTCCTTCTGAGGCAGCGCCGTTCCCACAGCCGTTCATCCAGCAATTCTGAAGCCCAGCCTGGTGTTTGGCTCTAAGTGTGGGAGACCCTTCCTGGCAAGGTTCCATGCTCGGAGGCGGACACCCCATAGCCCTTCAGTCCCACACAGCAGTGGCCCTCAGCAAGATAATGACAACAGCAAGCAGAGGCCTTAAGACATGCCAAGCACAGATTCAAGGCAACCGGACAGCAGCACTGCTGTCAGCTCCCAAACACTCCACGAGGAGTGATATTTTAATGTCTCCAAGCTTTATTTCCCTCAACTGCAGTAGGGAAATTCTAGAGCAGACATCCCAAATGCCTGTCTTCAAACCAGCTGTAGCACAATCATCTGGGCTACATGTTAAAACCATCAATGACATCTTTGGAAAGATACCAAGAAACCGACATCAAGTCTATTTCAAGAGGGATGGTACATGAGGGCAGAGCATTGGAAAGGAACTTTCCAGTATACAAATACTTTTTTTTTTTTTAACTTTTGAATCCATTGCATGTAATAATTCAAAAACAACAAAATAACTCACATTTAAAATAAGATGGACCATAAATATAGATTTCCAGGTCCTACCTGAGTCCAGAAAAAATGGGGCAGTGCTTTTAACCCAGTCTCCAAAATGGGTCTGAAACCAGATGCAAGGACTCCTATCCTCCAGGATGACTCCTCCCTCCTGACAGAAGATCCTGTTTTACAGACAAAATTGAGGTCTGAGAAGGGTGGGGATCGGGCCAAGTCACACCGCTACTTATCAAACAGTAAGTAAAATCTGGGTTTTCAGTGCCAGGTCTTCAACCTGTTGTTTTTTATGCTCACCCCACCGCGGCCCCAGCATCTTCTCCTCTCAATTCTACTTCTCTACACAAGAAAGACTTTTCTTGTCTCAGATCCCCAGCCCTTCAAACCCTGCTTTCTTCAAGCTAATCTGGTGAATGGAGTGATGATGTGTTTAGTGGGTACTAATGGGCCAATGAGCTCTATTAAAATACACTCATGAACCCTTCTGGAAACATTTGCAATCAATGACTGCATTTCACTTCTGTAAAGTAATATGGGGGATTCAGTATAATGATTTTTCTAAAATTCTATCCCAGGAGGCAGGGGAGAAAAAGCAGCAGACTCAAGTCCCAAGACCTGGGTTGAAAGGTTTACCGTGTGGAAGTCATCTCTCTTTTGGGCTCATTTTCCACATGTGTAAAATGAGGGCATTAGACTGAATAATCTCAAAGGTCCTCTTTAATGATTAACATTCTATTATATAATCCCTGCCTAAATCTGTCCTTTCTGTTTAAATATGCATGTTAAACCATAGGCTCTAGAAGATATAATTATGCTTTTGGAAAAGAGTTCTCAGTAACTGAATATTTTGTAAGTCTGAGCTTGAGTAGCGTGGTTTTAGCCATTTCAGGATTAAGTGGGTGGCAAGGGGGACCTTGGGGCTTCCCAGGTGGCACAGCAGTGAAGAATCTGTCTGCCAATGTAGGAGACACAGAGGATGCATGTTGGAACCCTCGGCTGGGAAGATCCCCTGGAGGAGCAAATGGCAACCCACTTCAGTATTCTTGCCTGGGAAATCTCATGGACAGAGGAGCCTGGCAGGCTACGGTCTGTGGGGTCACAAGGAGTCAGACATGACTGAGCAACTGAGCATTCACATATGCAAAAGGGACCTTTCAGTGCAAATCCAGTCTTGATCACAAAAAAGAGGAATAGCTTGGGATTCATTAAAAAGAAAGTTAAACCAAATAAAAGTTAAAGATGGAAAATAGCCTATTAGAATTGGAGAAGACCCAACACAGGATGTGCATGTCAGCACAGATATGCTTGACCTCCAGTGATTTCTGCTTCTGCTGAGGGAGGAAAGCCAGGTATGTATCTGAGAAAGAATGTTCAAGAAGAGATGCTGTAGTTGGCAATGGCTTAATTTCCCCCTGTACCAGCTGGGATAAACAGCCTTGATTTAAGGTTTCTCTCCTGCTAAAATGCAAGTGTCTTGAGACAATACTACCCCCCACCAAGTATATATGAATTTTTTATTAGGCTGCATCAGGTTGCAGCACATGGGCTCCAGAGTGTGCAGGCTCAGTAGCTGTAACACATGGGCTTAGTTGCTCTGTGGCCACAGGGATCTTAGCTCCCTGTGCGTGCATGCATGCTCACTGAGTCGTGTCTGACTCTGTGATCTCATGGGCTATAGCCCACGAGGCTCTGTCCATGGAATTTCCCAGGCAATTCCATGGGTTGCCATTTCCTCCTCCAGGGGATCTTCCCTGACCCAGGGAGCAAGCCCTCATCTCCCGTGTCTCCTGCACTGGCAGACAGATTCTTTACCACTGAGCCACTTGGGAAGCCCTTAGTTCCCAGAGATCAAATCCTGTGCCCTGCACTGCCAGGCAGATTCTTAACCACCGGACCACCAGGTAAGTCCCATATATACGAATTTATCAAATCTTTTTAAAAATAGGGTCTTTTAATTGTGATAAAATATACACACACACAAAACATACCATTTTAACCATTTTAAAGTGTATAGTTTTGTGGCAATACATTCATCACTGTGCAACCAACACCACCATCCATCTCCAGAATGTTTTCATCCTTTTCAGCTGAAACTCCGCACCGATGAAATAGTAACTCCCCACTTCCTCCTCCCCCATTGCCAGAAACCACTCTTCTACTTTCCATCTCTGTGGATTTAACAATTCTGGTACCTCTTATAAGTAGAATCATGTAATATTTTCCTTTTGTGACTGGTGGATTCACTTAATACAATGTCTTTAAGGTGCATCTGCGTTGGAGCATATGTCAGAGCACCCTTCCTTTTTAAGGCTGGGTAAAATTGCATTGTATGTATTGCTGTTGTTCAGTCACTAAGTCTTATCCAACTCTTTGCGACCCTATGGACTGCAGCATGCCAGGCTTGCCTGTCCTTCATTATCTCCCAGAGTTTACTCAAACTCACACCCATTGAGTTTGTGATGCTATTCAACCATCTTATGTTCTGTCACCCCCTTCTCCTGCCTTCAATCTTTCCCAGCCTCGGGGCCCTTTCCAGTGAGTTGCCTCTTTGTATCAGGTGGCCAAAGTACTGGAGCCTCAGCATCAGTCCTTCTAATGAATATTTAGGGTTTTACAGCACATTTTGTTTATCCATTCAAGGTCCCTTGGATTGCTTCTGTTTTTACTGTAAATAACACTACTGTGAACGCAGGTGTACAAATACCTGAGTCCCTGTTACAATGATGTTTCAGTGGAGTGGGAGGATCAACCCCCTCCCCTGCAGGGTTTCTGCTAACCTTCCCATGGAGCGGGTCCCCCACCCTCATTACTTTGGGTCTGGTCACATCCCAGCATTGATCACAACAGATGGAGCCCCCCTCATCAGTGAGCCCTTGCTGGTAGGAGGCTGTGTCCAACACCCCCAGGCTACTCTTCCTGACCAGCAAGGCCCTGGCACAGCACAATTTGGAGGAACGTTTTCCTCACAAACATGGACTTTCCTGCCTCTTTAGTTGAGGACACAGACTCATGACTCAAAGTCACGTATAAGAATATCTTCCAAAGTCTTAATGACCTTCAAAATAGGAAAAAACTTAATGAAGGGTATGGTAACCTCTCTCCTAGAGCAGGACTTTAAAGGTTACCAAAACATTTCTGAACAATGTGTTGAATAGACAAGACTAAAATTGTGGTTGAGTTTCCTGAAAAGAACTCCTGACAAGCTTATTTATCACAAAGCCCTTGATATCGCTGAGGGTAAGTGGAAAAAGAGACAAGCCTTTCCAATATGGATGTGGCTTTGCGCATTAATTTATTTGTTATCTTTGAGAAGGAAAAGAGAAAAAAAAAGCCAAATCAGAATCCTGGGTCACGATGCCCCAAGCCAGGGTGGTTTTATTTTCCCCAGGTTTTTTAAGGTTATCGATTCTTTTTGTGGGTGAGACTTGTATCCAGTTCATAAGAATAACCGTTTCTTGTGGGAATGAAACAGAACAAACAGGCAGGAGAAGAATGTGTTCTGGGTTTTTTTCAGGTTTGCCCTCTGCAGTTCTTTGGGTTGAGCTGATTTGATGTAGCTAAACCCTTGGCAGAGGGTTCCTGTTTTCCAGCATCTGGGCCTGAGCTCCGTGAAAAGGGCCAAGAGCTGGCAGAGAGTCACACTCTGTAGCTTTTCAAGAGACCTTTGAGAATGCTATTCCTCCACAGGTGACACCATCTCCTTCCTGAGAATCCCTGCTGGGCTCCCATTTAAATATTCAAAGTAGACCAGTGATTCCCCTTCCAGGCAGAAAAAAAAAAGCTGCCAAGTTCCTTGAATTAGAGAACAATGATAACAACGATAACATTCTATTATTTTCTCTTATACATATAATAGAAAAATAACATCAACACAACCCACATTTCTTCAGCACAAGGTGGCAAAACTCTCTTCTAGTGACTTCTCTGGTGATTCAGTGGCTTAGACTCCACATTCCCAATGCAGGGGGCCTGGGTTCAATCCCCGGTCAGGGAACTAGCTCCCCTATGCTGCTCCCGTATGCCGCAATGAAGGCTGAGGATCCCATGAGCAGCAACTCAGACCCAGTATAGCCAATTATTAAAAACAAACAAACCAGAAAAACCCTTCTTCTAAATTAACACTGGCGTCCCTTATCCATGTGCCCCTTCTTGCTACCTGTGCTTTTGAACAAATGGGCTCCAGGACATCTTCTGGGTAAGAAATTCCTGGATCTTGATGTTTCAGCAAAACTGACTGGGCACAGGTGTGGTTTTAAATGATTATTATCCTTCTGACCTCCTCACATTCACCGATTCCTGGTTCCCATACTACCCTTGAAGGCCACCTTCACACAGGTGTCCTCCTGCCTGTCCTTTGCATAGGAGACTAAGGCTTTGATGTGCTAGACCGAGGAAGGCAATGTGAGATTTACAGCTTCTCTGGGACTATAGCTTGTGTGAATACTTACATATTTGTTCATTTCCATCAGTTGCTACCTTTTTCCCAAGCTCTTACAATGCAAACTATTATGTACATGCACTTTCTGGTTCCATACTTCTGACAACGATGAGAGGTAGATGATTGTATCACCTGAGGACTATCACCTGTTTTCTACCTGAGGAAACTTACGGGTTACGATGGCTAACTGATTTTCCAAGGGCCCATAGCTGGTGATCCGTGAAACACTTCAGGATTCTCTGCCTTTGCCCAGTAGAGAAGTTCTTCATATTACTAACAGGATTCCCTTTCCTAAATTAGTATGTCAGATCTGAATTGAAAAGACTGAACACATGGTGGATGGGCAATTTTCTACACACACAAACACACCCTTAGTCCCCAGTCTTCGCCTGACAAGCTCCTGTTCCCCCCTGCCCTTGGCATTTCATTTAGCACACACAATTAGGGGATGGGAGAGGACATGACTGCAGGCTCTGAGAGTGTTTTGGGCATTACACCTTCCTCAGGGCCACTAGGGAACATGAGCTAATTGTATTAACAAGTAGCATCTGGAATTTATTCAATTTTACACAAACACTGTGTTGTTTATGAATGAACCTCACTCGGGGAATGGAGACTAGGATCCCAGCTGTTTAATAAACAGACCCTCCCTTGGGTTTGCCAAACTCTGGCAAACTAAAGAAGCGCTTGGTTTCACATTTACTGTTATCCACTGGCTACCCCATGGGAGTCCTGAGAGTTCTTACTCTAGGTTATCAACCAAGAGGACTTGGGCAAAGGTCCTACATTACCCTTCCATAAACTGGATGCATCTGCCTGGAGTCAGAAAGAGAGCAGTCTTCCCAGGGTCCTAGAATCCCCATGTTTGGCTCCAGAAAGGGTAGGGATAGGAGGGGTCCCTATTCTTTGCTGCTCAGGGGTACCTGGGTTGGTGTGCTTTTTATCCTACTCAGAATATAAAATATGAAACCAGGTGTGCATTTCCGAAAAACAGGCTGGGGAAATGGTCACCGTCAAAGCTCACTGGGGTCCCTTGGATAAATAAGATGGAGTATGGATGATAAGATAAAGGCTACCATCCGTCTCTTGCTGCCTTAAATTATCTGGTATCCTCACTCTCCTAAAGGTTAGAAACCTGCTAGTCGCTCAGGAATGCGAATGGTCAGGCCCGAGGCCTGGGACAATCAAGCGTATCTGAAGGGCATGGGGAGAAGTCTTGCTCCTCCACCCGGGGTTATGACGATGCCCCAAATTAGCAGGAAAATGGTTACAGGCTAGGACCTGCGCGCTTGAAAAGGAGGATCAGGATAAAAGACAGAGGAGGGAGCTGTCACCAGCAAAGCCCATTAACCATTCCAGGGAAGAAAAACGGAGTTTGGTTAATAAAACAAAGTCTAACCATTTTACTCTTCCTTGGTGCTTCGTCTGGTTTCACTCGCTTACCGGGGCCAAGGACAGAGGCCTTGTCCGTAGACCTTCAGACCAGAGATCCGAGTACCAGAGGGCTTCCCCAGCCTCTCAGCACAAGCACAATACTGCTTCTCAAGATGGCGGCAGCCCGCGCAGAGACGCTGCCCGAGGCATTGTGGTCCAGAGCCGGAACTCGGCCCCGGCCCCGCCCCCTCCAGCTGGCAGGCTCTCGATAAAGCAGCCCCACCTGTCTGAGAGACCATGGACTCTGGATCCAGAGCTCACTTCTTTTGGTTTTTTGATCAAAGAATAGTTTTTCTTTGCTTCTAAACCAAACTCAGTCTCATTCTGTTGGCTCCAATGACACAAGCCAGGAGGATCTTTGTTGGGGACTGACCTGGGAGGGTTGGCAACAAAACTGTGTCATAAAAGAAATTAGTCAGCTCAAGCCGACTTGGTCAGTAACATAGATTTTATTTCCTGAGGAGGACAGGGAGCTGCTCTTGAGAAACACACTAGAAAAGCTGGGTCAAAAGACCTTGAAGCCATTCAGAGGCGTTCACGCTCCAGCAGGAATGGGGCCCAGGCCATGCTGGTTTCAAGTTCCTCCTTGCTACATAAATGGCCAAAGGAAACATTATCCAAGAGTTTCACATCAAAGGCTAAATAGCAGACTGATTTTCCTTTTAATCTGTCCAATAAGCAAGTGAAGATTAGACAGTGTACATACTTAGGAATAAGACTTCATGCTGTTCCAGAGTGGACTTTCCTGTGCTCTCGTTTCCAGCCTGTCCCCACTAAGGAGCAGTTGTTGTGTGAACAGGGCGGCACAGACAATCTCTATAGAATGTCTGAACAACACACTGAATAAATGGAACTGAAACCTGGGGAACAGTTGGAGCTGCAATCGTCCCCTTTACTCCCAGCTGGCTTTAGGAATTCAGATGAGGTCCACCTCTGGGAAAGGAGGCCTCCCGGAAACCACAGGAAACCTGTCCTAAATACCCAGGGTCTACATGATGGCTCAATGCTGCATGAGAAATGATGGCTTCTGATGTCCTGTGGATTGATCTGCAAAGCAATGAAGTCTTTTTTTTTTTTTTTTTTTTGGAGTTTCAGAGTGTGTGTGTGCAGCCTGGTGTCTCAGACCAATGGAAGAGATCCATCATCCGTGATATTGCTTAATTCTCACACAGTATTGTGTGGTGTGCAGGGCAGGATTGATCATCTGGATCCTACACAGGAGGAAGTAGAGGCCCATGGAGGTTCACATGACTTACCCCCAAGACACACGATTGCAGACTGGCCAGGATGGGACTCCAGCTGAGGACTTCTGATCACTTCTCTGACCCTCTGATGCCAGGTGCTTTTCACTCTGCCGTGTTGCTAATGGGCTATTTCTCTGCAAAGTTGTCATTCTGGGTTACCTAAAGGACCTGGGAAAGGTCTACGTTACCCTTCTATAAATTGAAGTTACATGCCTGGCAAGGAGTTACAGTGAGACAGCAGAGAAAACTACCGACTCTTGGCTCTGAGTTGCCATATTAGACCACGAGCTTCACGAGGGCAGTAACCAGGCCTGGTTTGCTCTGTATCCCAGGACCTGGCATAGTAAACACCTGAAGAAGGAGGGAAGGGGAGAGAATGGGAGGGATGAAGGGAGGTTAATTTCTTAGGATCACTGGCCTGCTGTGTCGGCTCTTCTCTCATTAGATTATCACAGGCGCTCAAGATGAGTCCTAGGATGGGACTTTGCATAACATGTTTTTTCTGGTCTCATTCTGGCGGTGTTAGTTTCTCACCTTTGTTTTTACTCCTGCTTTTAATTCATGTGATTTTGTTGTTTTCATTTTTTCCTGCTATACTTTAAGCATTCTTGTGGCGGACTAAGTATTTCTGGGACATTAATCCACAAAAAAATTTTTAAAAAACCTAGAAAAGCAAATGAATAGCTATACACACACATAAATGGCAGTGAACATTTCTATTTGTGCCCCCCCAACCAAGAATGCAACCCATTCAATATTAACAAATTCCAAGATTTTTTTTCTCCAGTAGTCTTGCTATCCTTCCTTTTCATATCTTTCCAAATTCTACTCACTCTTTAAAACATATTTCACCAACAGTTTCCTCCCTGACCTCAGCCAGCTTGTCCAGCTCTAGAATCATCTAACTGAAAGTGGCATGTGCTACTTTTGAGCTCTGAGGTTGGCGGGAGCCTGGGGCAGGGCAGTGCCATGAAACTCACTGGCCAAGCCCCCCACCCCTTGCAATCTGACTGAATTCCAGCATGTGGTAACTGTTCTTGCCAGTCCATCTCCTACCACAAGGGCATGCCTTGGCCTCCCTCACCTCTGCTGACTCTGAAGGTTTATTGAAATTACGTTCCTACCTCAAGCCTTGCTTAAAATCCATCTCTTTCAACAATTTGTCTCTGTCTTCTTTTCTTGAGTGCCTTCCTATATCAACTACACATGCCAGTAGATTCACTGTTTGTTTTTTACTTTCTACATTGTATTTTGTCCTTTATTATCTAAAATGTCATGAACAAGAATTTTATCCCTATAAATGCACTGAGGATGATTTGGAGAAAAAGGTACAATGGAAATCTCTGGGGTGAACAAGAAGGCTGTAATTATGTGGTGCTGATGACAAAGGACCAATGGGTGTCTCTGTGTTGGTTTCATTAATGATCCCTGTAAATGCCATCTGTCTTTGTTTTCCTTTACATCAGGATCATTAACAGATGAGGTCTGAAGGACTTTATTCTTTGAAGAGCTATTAAATTATGTCTTACCTTATTCTGGATTCCTGTTATCTGTAACCTCTACTTGGCATCTAACAAAGCACTTTTACATGACTATTCTGTGTCCATCTTGTTCTCATTTTCTTCTCGACATCTCAAAGTACTGAACATGAGGTAGACTCACAGAGAGCCTACAGCCTACATTTTAGAGTTCACCCCACGCCCAGGGATGGCATTCTCCCACGCTCAATTTGTTCCTCTGAGGAACAAGACACCAGCAGTCCAAGCAAGTAATCCCAGTCCAAAGCAACATGTCTCTCCCTGGGACCCACTTCCTTTGTGTCAAAGTCATCGGTTTTTGTTTTTGTTGCACTTGTCCAGGACTTGGATGGGGAAGTGGAGTTGGAGGAGGGGATGTGCTGGTCTAAAGGGTGGAAACCACTCTCCTAAAGCACCACCCTGAAAACACATGGAAAGCAAACATACTCTGGCTGGTCCTGCAGTCACCATTTACAGCTTCCTTTCTACAGCTGCAAAAATATTGCATCAGGTTGTCAGTTTCTGACTTTGTTTTAGTTCAGTAAATAAAAATAAAGCTACTGATAAATGCCATTAGGAAATGTGAGCTCTCGTCCTGTGGTCCACGTTTGTGAGAACAGGGCCTGAAGATTCCTCTACACGTTAACTCTCCTGGAGCTACTCTGAATGAAAACTGTCGTTTTCTATGTTTCATGCAGGGTTGGACTGGTCTGCCACACAGAACTGTATGTATACCTAGCTTCATTTACATAGAGTCGGAAATAAGGGCTTCATTTACCTTATGGCAAGAATACCCTCCCAGACTGCTCAGTAACCAGAGCAGGCAACGTATCTGAAAAGTCCAGCTGCTGAGCCAAAGGCCTAGATGGACTCAGTATGACACTAAGACACTGATAAACACAGCCAGAAGATCCAAAGAAGTACACAATATAAATGCTTTATTGCTAGCACAGAGGTTTCTTTTTAAGTAAATTAAAAGAAATAAATCTTCATTTTCACATTCTATATTGCAGTTCAAGGTAACTAGCTGGTTAGTGGATATGTTCACGGGGGACACAGGCTATAGGAGGAGAGCATGACATTCACACGAAAGAACTCAGAAATGTGGCATCTCTCAAGGCATCCAGCCACTGTCCTTTGTCAATAACAGCAAGTAGAGATTTCTTTAAAACATCATGAGTAGACACAAGGGTTATAAATAGATAACCGGCAATGTTAGAAAGCAGAAAACCATTAAATACAGAAGGCTATATATGTGTTGCCCTTATTTCATATACTCTAGGTTAGGTTTGGTACTTTTAAATAAGCGATCTTCATCTAGGTTAGAGATGAATTGGATTCGGCAGCTGGAAAGGAAGTTGACACTGCCCACGTCATGGAGCCTTCACTGGGAAGCATCAGTGGGGTGCTCAGCTATGAGGAGACGGGGAGAGGGGGCCGGCCTGTTTCACGCCATGCCCCCAACCCTGCCAGGAGGCCAAGAGGCAAGAAAGGTGTGTGGACAGGCCACGGGCATGACAAGTGGAGCTCTGGTGGGGCGTGGCAATCATGGCACACTGGAACACTACAAATGGAGAAGGAAACTCCAGGCCTGGCCAGATCTTCCGAGGTTACCGCCGGTAGATCTAGGGCATGGGAGCCAAAAGCAACACTTGCTGCACCAGGACTAGCAGGTGGTGGGCACAGGGGACTGGGGGCGGGGGGGGCGCGCAAAAGAGGCTGTGGATTCCAACTGCAGGGAGAATTCACTTCATGTGAATTGTCTACAGAATTGGACATGGAATTATTTCTACAAGGCACCCAGCATTACCTTCTTTCCAAATTCTCAAGTCCACTCAGATCACTTTTTGGTTGATTTGAAAGACAAGCTTTGGAAAAGATCTTATCACTCTATGAAAAATAGCCCAGCCCCTGACTTATTCCAGAATAATCAAGAAGGAATTAAATGCATACATGCACATATACGCGCGCACACACACACACACACACACACACACACACACACATCTCTCACACACACCCCCAAATCATGCAGTGAGCTCCGAGGCTGTGAACTACACAGAATGGTCTCTGGAGCTCCATCTCCTCATCTTTCACTCAAGTTATTTATAGATGTAAGGAAGCCAGACTGGATCAGAAACTTCCTAAGTTCTTTCTCCTTAGTACATCTGCAGTGTACCAACTCCTGGCATTTTCAATCTTGTCTGGCTCTAACTAAAACCATTTCATGTTTTCCTTTGAAGAAATGGATAACATGAAACGGTAATTTGGCTGCAAAACCTTGGAAAATTGTTCCCGGCCCAAACATCTGCCCCAAATGAGCTCAGCTGAGATCTCCTTGGAGGAGCAGGAGGGGAGCTTGAGCCTGGAAGAGGGAAACGAAGACAATGGAAAGGCTACCTTTGCTCATGAGTGAAGTCCTCTGCGACAGAGGCATCAAACAGTACAGCTCCCTTACTCAGCCCCTCACCCCAGAAAGACACACTGGATGTGCCCACAGGTGCTCCCCGGGCCTTTATCCCATTTCCAATATTTGGTATCGTTAAGGTGATCCCTCACAGAGTGCCAAGAAACCACGCCCACTGGCTTGCATTCATTACACCCAGCGAATGGTCTACATGCTGTCATTTGAATTGTTAAATAAGAACTGAGTATTGGGGATTCCTGAGAGCTGGGCCCCACAGGGAAAGCAGAGAGGGGAGTCGTGCAGGCTGGTCGTCACCTTCCTTCTTGGCCATCTTAAGAGTTCTTCTGGGGGATCTTTACTGTCACAGTCTTAACTTCAGAGTACTCTCGCAAACCAAATTCTCCCCTGAAAAACAGAAAAGGGCAGAATCAGGCACCTGAGGCCAAAACAGTCCAACGTGGGCTTTCCCTTCAGGAAATGGGGTAGAAACCCCATTCCTATCACTGGACACGGGGGATGTTGTCTGTGCTCTCTTGGGTTTCCTGGAGATCTAGTCCACTTCAACTGAAAGAAAACCACAAGGTTCCCAGGTAACGGTCCTTTCGCCTTGGGATTCTACATTCCTTCTTGTTAGCCCTTGGGTTTAATGTGTATGCTCAGTCGCTGAGTCGTGTCTCTTTGCAACTCCCTTGACTGCAGCCAGCCAGGATCCTCTGTCAGTGGGATTTCCCAGGCAAGAATATTGGAGTAGGTTGCCATTCCCTTCTCCAGAGGATCTACCTGACCCAGGGAACAAATCAAGGTCTCTTGCATCTCCTGCATTCTTTACCATTGAGCCACCTAAGAAAGTGGAAACAAATACCTAAAGGCCTCCCATGGAGGAGTACAAATCACCTATAATGCCTTAAAAATAGAATCCTAAATAAATACTATCCACAGTTCTCCACCGAGTCAGGGGAAAGAGTCAAGAAATCAAAATAACTGACTGAAGAGGAACTGGGATGTGGTAGTAAGCTGTTCCCCAAGACTTGCCTTTGGTCACTTCCCCTCCTGGCTCACGGCACTCTCTGGGATCTTGGTCATGGACCAGGGCATCTGTATCATTTGGTAAACACACACTGATGGCTACTACCATGGGGCAGCACTGTGCTGGGCGGGGTGAGACAGAAACTACAAAACTGGTCCCAGCCTCTGAGGAGCCTGCAGGTGGTCCGGCCTGAGAGGGAGGGGTGGGTGCCAGGTCACCTGCCTAGGTGGCCACAGGAGACGAAGCCCCGCAACCACTGCTCTAAGGATGCTGGGGCAAGGACAAGCCTCCTTGACACCATGCTCCTTTTCTTCACCTCTTTTCTCAAGTTCCTTCTCATTTTACCTCTCTTTAAATGCTTCTTTTCTTTTCTCTATTTCATTGCTGGATCAAGTATGTTCTCTTAATTTTTTTCTATAAAATACTTGAACTTTTTTCTTCTCTTTTTAAAGTCACTCCTCTGTGCAGCGTCTCCTCACGCTCTCAGGAGAGCACCCTACTCCTCTGTGCTCAGAGCACCGTGTACCCGCCTCTACTGCGCTGTCTGCGCCACGGGGCAGGGTGGGGGAGGGTGGTGGCCGCTCTCTCCCCCACCAATCTGTATCTTACTGATATAGCTTTCTGTCCTCCCCCACACCTAGTGTGTGGCCCATAGCACCAGGTTCAAAGAAGGCACCTGATAACTGTGGGAGTTATCTGATAACTTTCCTGGCACCACACAAGGTTCCTCATTTATTTCCAGCAGCTTCTCTGAGCACCAGGGCACCTGAGGGGTCATGCCCCCTTCCCCCAGCCCCCAGGACATCAGAGATTGGGTCAAGCGTGCTGTCCTCTCATCTGTATTGGCCATCTTGCTCCAGGGATGAGAAGAATAAACTTGGGATTGCCCCATTCGTATATGGTTCCCTCGCTGGCTCCAACCAGGCTGTCTCTTATTACCAGCTCAGCTCTGGCTCTCACTGGACTCTTTCCTGCCCTTGGGCAACTGTGCATGTGTCTCTCCATCACGGACATCATCTGCCTCCTGTCTGAAGCATGGTTACTCCCTTTGTGTTCCCACGCTTGTGCATGCACTTGGGGCAGACCCTGAACCCCTGCCCTCAGATCTCTAGCTAGGCTGGGAGAAACGGAAGAAAGCCTTCAAAGGCAGGAACTCGCATTCCAGTGTGACTGTCAGATCCCAAACTTCTGGGTGCTCAAAGCAATAGAAAACCCTGCTGGACTGGGGGTGCTCCTCTCTTGGATCCCAGGCAGCCAGCTGCTGTAAGCGTTCAGACTGCTCTGAGATGGAGGATTGGGTTCATATCTGCCACAAAAGGAAATAATGCCCATGGGCCTGGACCGCAAGGAAAGCCAGTGAGAGGTCTTAGGACAGTGAGTAAAGCAGAACACTGGGGCAGGGGGCAGCAGACAGCAGTGCCACCTTGGCTCTCTGTTAATTGGCTGTATGACTCCAGCCAACTCATCCCCATCTCCTGGTACCCAGCTGTCTTTCTGACATCAGTTCCTGAATGTTAGTATACATATCACTCACGAAGCTTGCTTAAAGTGTAGGTTCCTGACCAATCCCCTCCCAAGATTCTGTTCCAGTAGGTCTGGGGAAAAGCCCAAGAGACCATGAGATGGGTGGTCATTGAATCCAGACTTTGAGCAATACTGCTGTAAGGTCTCAGAAAGCGTTGATATTTCAGTTCTTCAGCTATTCTGCCATCTCCTTCCGGGGTCTTTCTCTCAAATATACTGAAATTTTTCTTAATCCAGTTAAATTTTGTGGCACAGTAAGGAAGCAGTTCACTGCTGCACAAAAGGCAGATGCACTCTTACTGACACGCCCCAGTATCTCTACATGGTCATCTGCCCAGCAAGGTCATGGCTCAGGGCACAGGACATTGAGAAGCCTATATTCCTGCTTCTTGACCAGACTAGGTTATATTCCCAAAGATGAACCAAACTCGGCGTACATATGAGGTAAAGTAATATGTTAAATTTTGGTGTCTCTCAATCAGCTGTTTCAGGAAATCACTCAGACTCATGCATAAAACAAACAAGGATTTCTGCTTAGGGTGTCTGTTTCCCTGCCCTTTCCTTTGGCTTACAGCAGCATTTCTCAGAGCAGGGTCCCTGGATCACCTGCACCAGAATTATTCCAGAAATTTGTTAAAAATGCAATCCTGGGCCCTAGCCCAGATCTACTAAATTAGAACCTCTGAGAGGGGCATCACCAGATAGGCGTGCTTGACAAGCCCCTCTCCCAGCCTGCAGGTGACTTTCCCATGCACCCGCATACTGTACACACACACACACACACACACACACACACACACACACAAACTCAGGGCATCCAAACAGCGCTTCTTGTCTTCAAAGCCTGTGTCCTTAGTTTTTAAAATGCTGAGGTTCACAGCTTTCTTTCCATCCCCCAGGTTTGTGACACATATTTTATAGCTTGGGCTTTATGACCTCTTGTCTCAGGAGAGCTTAATGAGATAGGCAAAGACATGAAGATTGAAATAGATGGAACTAGCTGAACAGGCAGAACTGAGAGAAACTCAGTCAAGTCTCTGACCCTAGGAATTAAAGGCCAACCCACTAGGTGAAAAACCAACTCTAAATATTCTTGGAAGAACTGGTGATGAAGCTGAAGCTCCAATACTTTGGCCACCTGATGCAAAGAGCTGACTCACTGGAAAAGACCCTGACGCTGGAAAAAACTGAGATCAGGAGGAGAAAGGGGTGACAGAGGATGAGATGGTTGGATGGCATCACCAATTCAATGGACTTGAGTTTGAGCAAGCTCTGGGAGATAGTGAAGGACAGGGAAACCTGGCATGCTGCAGTCCATGGGGTTGCAAAGAGTTGGAGACAACTTAACGACTGAACAACAACCATCTCCAGGTTACCTGCAGAGGGCAGCCCTTTCCACAGCTCTGTAGGGGAGCGATCAGAGGCTCAGACAGACCTCAGAAAGTGCTACCTCCCCTGTGCCTCTTAGTAGCAGGCAAGGCGATGCCAGGAACCAAAGTTGCATGGAGCCTACAGGCCTTGAGAGAAACAATTCTGTCCAGCTGGAAGGTGAGGCAGAGTTTCTGGGACTGTATTAAATAAGAAGGAAGAGTGAAGGACCAGGGCAGGGCAGGTTCTTCTACTTGAAGCATTTCCTACCACTCAGGGTCATTTAAGGAAGAGAAAACATGTTTTGGGGGCAAACAGGGACAAAGACTCATATAATTTAGACAAGATGAAGTGAGTCTCATTAAAGAGCACTGTTTCACAATTATTTTTTAAGAGAAAGCCAAATCACCGTTCGTGCCCATGAGATGAGTAGAGAGAGAGGCCACTAGTCTGTGTGGTTCTGACACAGCCAAACTGTTCCCTGGACCTTCTTTCTAGGCAAGGGCAATGTTTCCGATAGAAAGTTCTGCACTGGACAATGTCACAAGCTTGAATCCTGGTAGAAGGCTTGCCCCATGATGAGCGTCCAGGGCCAGCCTGGGATGAGAAACTGCCAACCAGCGGTTACATATGACAAGTCTATGTTATGCCCATGACACACCCTGTTAATGACCTGTAACAGTCTATGGGAGCAGCATTTCCAGAGCCAGTGACGGCCCTGACATTTCAGAGGCTGCGGGAACACAAACAGAGGGGCAGGAAATGAAACAGGTTGAATGTACCTTGAGAAGCAGGAGCAGAAAGTTAAGGCAAGTTAAGAGATGAGTACATGGAGACCTTATCAAAGCTGAAAGAATATTAATAACGAGAAATACTAGTAACAACAAACAGGCTCTGGCTGCAGAGCCACTGGTAGGCCCTGAAGGCCAGGAGCAAAGGGCCAAACGAGAGCAGCTTCTCACTGGCGTCCCCACAGACAGAAAGCAGGTTGATGGTACTGGCTGAAAGTTAGGAAAACTGATGCCGCCTTTCTAAAGTAATACATTTATTAAGAGAAAAATGGATTGTCTACTAAATGGCAGTCATTTAGTTGATCAATAATGATGACAGCAGCTCAGAGTTTCTGAAGGTTTGTCAGACACCCTGATGGATATTTGGCATACTTGATTCTCACATTCAATCCTCACAGCAACCCTGTGGAGGAAGTACAACAACAATTCCCATTTTATAGATGAGACTGAAGGTTAATGAGATTAAGTAATTTGTCCAAGGTGGCACAGGAATTAAGTAGTAGAGCCAGGGTACATATCTGAGCTGTGATTCTAGAAACTCTGCTCTTAGCCTCAAAGCTAAATCTCAAAGCTAAACTTCATTTTCATGGTGTAATGGCCCAGGAGTAGAAATTCTTAGTTACAGTATGTAAAGATGTGAATCTTCTGTGCTGGTCCTGGGTTCACTCCTCTTCTCCCTAAACACCACACATTTCTACGATAGTGCCTTTGCTCACCCTTCCCTCACTGCCACCCTGTTTTGCCCACCAACCCTAAAAAATTATTCCTCTCTCTTCATCTACTTAAATGTTCCTCTTCTTTCAAGGCCAATTCAAATCCCTGTAAGAGATCACATCTAAAGTTGTCCTGGACTTCTCTGGCTCACACCATCTCTATCACCCCTGAATTCCTCTATCACTTCACAGGCTGTTCTGGAATTCTTTCGATTCTTTAAGTGATGTGTATTTAATTTATCCAACAAAATTTGAAGTAATTCAATGAGCTGGACCTTTCCCCACAGACCAAGGATCATGATTGGCACAAAGTATATGCTGAGTACTTGTTAGAAGATTAACTGTGAA
The DNA here is from genome assembly GCF_023699985.2 of Odocoileus virginianus. Taxonomy (NCBI): domain Eukaryota; kingdom Metazoa; phylum Chordata; class Mammalia; order Artiodactyla; family Cervidae; genus Odocoileus; species Odocoileus virginianus. The sequence continues at coordinate 41,125,549 of NC_069679.1, read as the reverse complement.
CTGAACATTTGTTTAAAAAAATGATATATTCAGTAATGCTGGGAAGAGTGGGCATAGAAGATATTTCCTTTTAAGAGTCACAAGATTTAGAAAACATGGATCCAGCTCTTTTCAAAATTCAAGTTTTGGGGATGAGGGGAGGTATCAGCTCAGGAAGACCCTAGCTACCGTTCCTTCTTCAAAGCCATTCTAAAAATCCATCTATATATGAAACTGCAAATACAACCCCTCTAGTTTTCCTCTGCCACAGTCCCATTTTTCACATCCTTAGCATCACAAGAGGGCAGTCCAGCTCTGATCCTAACCCGGAAGAGTCCTTATTAAACCTGATACCCACACTTCCTTGGCCAGACATCACAGAAACTAAACCACCAAAATTTTGGTTCTAAGCTCAGATCTGCTATTTACTGGCTGTGTAACTTGGGCAAGCTACTTAACCACTCCAACCCTTAGTTTCTCATCTGAACCATCTATGAGATAAACATAAATGTATCTATTCCATAGAATTACTGTGAAAAGCAAATGAGGCAAAATCAGACAATGTTAGATAAGAAGGGAGAATAAAGCTACATGCAGAGCAGGCATCTGATTAATACCTATTACTGTTACTGCAAAATTCTCATAATAGATTATCTTCCTGTAATCTCTACCAAAACATCCTCTCTATACCAAGAATGCTGCCCTTAAAATCTCTGGTATCTTCTCAGCTCCCACATCTGCCCTCTAAAGACCTTTCAGACTGGGTTTAAAGCAACCTCTCCACTTGCTTCTTCAGCAAGTCCCTTCCATCCACCCCATGTCCAAGCTCTATAGCCCCAAACTAAAAAGATCCAATAGGCACTGAGCAGGTGACAATGAGTGAACTGGGTATGTGTAAAAATAACAACCACCAATATTAAGTTCTGTGAACTGCAGAACTCACAGTTGCAACAATTCCACTATGGGAGAATGAAATAAGCAAGAAATTTAAGATTTTATGGAAAGCCTCCTCTTTTTGGATGTCAGGTAAAGATTTTTAAATGTTATGAGGGAAAAAAACCAAAACATTTCTCTAGGCCAGAGTTGTCCCTGAGTAGGCAGTTGGTGACCTGTTTTAAATACACCAAATTCTGTCTTGTGTCTGGACTGTTCTGTACTTGCTGTGACTGCATGCACAGGAAGTGTTCTTGCTATTCCCTCTGCCTGGAATATCTTCTCCTAAAAAAATTGAAATGTTATTCCTTCTGAAACTTCATAAGCAAAATTAATTGGATTTTTTTCTCTGTACTTAACAAGATATTTAACCTGCTTCTATAACAGCACCTATTACATGAGATTACTGGTGCCTGAAGTTTTCTCCATTGCCCCTTAAGGTAAGGGCATTGTTGTGTTTTAGTTATCCTTGTAATGTGTGTTTTGTTTATAGACATGTGTTTTCAACATAGTGTTTGTTTAATGAATGGATGAGAGTAAAAGAATTCACTGATGTGAGTACACTCAGTGCTGCTATTTGCAACTCTATTTCTCTTTGGGCACCAGCATCTTGGGACACTTACATTTCTCTCCCATTTCCAGACATCTTGAATCCCCCAAAGGGGCTCTGGGCATTTAAGGCATTGTAACAATTGATCCTAAAAGAACAAAACATGTACTGTTAGCATGAGTTCTGTTTACACAGAAATAATCCCACTGGTATGACATTTCTTTTGCAAGTTCTATTTTTAAATTCCTTTTCCCACATGAAAATTTTATAATTTTTTGTGTTTTTTTAAAATTGTTATTGGAGGATAATTGCTTTACACTGTTGTATTTGTTTCTGCTGTACAACAAAGTGAATCGGCTATATGTATACATATATTCCTCTTTCTTGAGTCTCCCTCCCACGCTTTAGATTTCCTGATTTAGCCAATAGGAAGTGTCCCTTCTCAGGGTGAAGTCTTTGGTCAGTCTCCCCCATCTTTCCAGAGTTTATGTGCTTATTTCACACAGGCTCTGAAGAATTACAAGGCCCCGCGGCCCCCACCCCCACCCCCGCCCCACAGAATGTGTTATGGCCAGAACGAGACTGACCCTGATCTTACCAAACAGTCCCGGCTTGCATTGCAGAAGACACTGTGAGGGCCTTGTTGATGTCGTTAGTAAAGACAGCTGCCACAAGTCCGAAGTCTGAGTTGTTGGCTCTTTCAATAACTTCATCCATAGTCTTAAACCTTAAAATTTCCTGAACAGGGCCAAAGATCTGTGACAAAACAGATTGATCCAACGTGGATGCTTTGCCATCCTTTCACCTGTTCTCCAAATTTCAGGCAAGTGTATTCTGCCTTCATCATTTAAATGATGTTTAAGTTTAGCAGAATATAACTGTAAAATATCCCAAGCTTTCCCAGAGTAAGATTACATAAGTCTATCCTTAGAGTTTAACACCTCCACTCCCTGGCCCTGCCTGGCATCCCTTGATTTCACTGTATGTTCTAAAGCTGTGTTCTCCACAAGCCCCCAGGCACTGCTCCAGAACTGAGAGCTACTCCTCTGGGTTGCTGGTTGATCTGCAACTGGTCCTCTCCTGCAAAAGTGTGATGATGCTTGGGTGCTTTCTCTTTCCTGGTTAACAGCCTAATGACCTACATCAGGGGGAACTTAACTGTTATCAATGTATTACTGAGACTAGTGATTGACTTTTACTTATATGTTTATTGTTTATTTATTCTGTTGGCCAATAACAACTACAATCATAAAGTGCCATCACCTGGCCTCCATCTAGCTTGCTTGCCTTTTTGTCTAGCTTTTTTCTTGAAGTGGGATGTCCATAGCCATGTTTATTGCTACTGTATGATGTATATAAAGCACAAAGAACTAAACCTCTAATACTGTCTACTAGAAACACCCTGGAAACAGCCCTGGAAGACGTGGCTGCTCTTGAGGTCTATGAGCTACCTCCTCCTTGGCAATCCGCATGTCGTCAGTGACATTGGAAAACACTGTGGGCTCAATGAAGAATCCCTTTCGGCCCAGCCCCTTGCCTCCACACTCAAGCTTGGCACCCTCAGCCACACCGCTTTGGATGAGCTCCAGGATCTTGTTGTACTGTTTCTTGTCAATCTGTGGAAGAAAGCACCTAATGACTCCAAGTGAAATCTCTGAAAATGGAGTAAAATACACTCAAGAAGCTCTCATTTGTGATTTTTTTTCAAAGTTTCATAACACCTAGTCATATCACATGGAACTGCTGTTAATTAACCATTTTTGACCTACAAAAAGGGAAATTTTGTATGGTTCAACCTAATACATCAAGAAACCCAATAAATGCACTGCTCTGCTGTTACTGACAAATCATAAGTACCAGTTCAAGATTTAAGCAATGTTTCTCAATGACAGAGATATTGGTCGATTGACTACTGACTTTTTACAAAAGTAAAAATTAGCCTTGTAGACAAATGAATAGTGTAGCAACTTGTACTGATACTAAACAGATGAAAACAACAGAGGGGCTAACACACAGCCCCTGTACATGATGCTACACATCAAATCCTATTGGGGTAGTGTTTTTATGGAACTACAGTTAAACCATCAGAGGAAAGGATTAAGTTTAAAGAGTGAGAGCTAGTATCCTAGTCCATAAAATAAAGGTCATTCTTGCCTTCCCCCATGAGGCCCCCAAGTTACAGAGTTATTGCTCAATTGCTATTGTAAATAAAATAAAAACCTATACTCACTTAGGTTTGAACTGCTGTTAGAACTTTAGTCTTCTCTCAAATGGCCCCCAAGCTAAGGAGATGATGTCTCTCATCAGGAAAACCCATGCTCTCATGATCCAGATGAGATATGGTCTACATATTCCTTTAAATATTCTCAGTTCAAAACTAGAATTCACCTGGAAATACACCTAGATGAGTGGAGAGGACCTGCAGAGCTCAGGATTGCAGTCTGCATGGGGTCTGTGGGCCTCCTCCTTCACCACAGTGCATGAGGCATTCAGAGTAAGAGAGAACCACATGGCAGAGGAAAAAGCAGACAGCTCTTGTTCCCTACACATTTACGAGCTGCAAGTGGTTTCCCCAGAGTGGGTCAGGTTGGTGGAAAAGAAACCTTGGCAGCCGGTAAAAGGATAAATGGCTTCTGGGAAGGAGAGATACCTGCCCTCCTTGACTGTGGCACCTGTGGGGATGTCTTGAATCCAACAGTTAAGAAGTGGCTTCTAGTTAAGATCCATCTTTCCATGCCTGGATCCTTCTCTAGAGCCAAGAGACTCCAACTTACCCCCAAAGTTGATGATACCCTTAAGGCAGTCCTAATCCCTTAGTTTTTCAGAGATAAAATTTAGAAATGAAAAGAGAAGTATAAGACACAAGCAAGTAATGCCTTGATGGCTATATTTTCAGCCATGAAGACAACTGAGAAGGAAGAGTAAGGAGGATGGTGCTTTGTTGGGTTCCGTTACAATGTCCTATTTCTGTGCTCACCAGGGATTAAGGACATGTCTATGATTTCTCTACCTGGGGTCCCTGCTCGGTGGTGGGGTCAAAGGGACTCCCCACTATGCGCCTCTTGGCCCGCTCCACACTTCTTCTCACAAATTCTTCATAGATGGACTCCTCCACAAAGATTCGAGATCCTGCAGTGCAGCACTGGCCTTGGTTGAAGAACACACCCTGGTGAGCCTGCTCCACGGCATAGTCCACTACAAGAGGAAACAGCCATGTTCTCAACACCAATCTATGGGACTGCCTCCCTCCCCTCCCCAAAGAACCAGGCATAATGTCATGCTCACTGCAGAGCAGAACCGTAAGCAGCCCAGTGGAAAGCACTGGACTGAGAACACAGCTTTTTTCTAGTTCTAACCAGACCCTGACACTATTGGCTATGTTAAGCTTGGCAATCTACTCTTGGAATCCCTTTCTTCTTCTATATAAAAGAGGAATCAGACCACATTATCTATAAAAGGAGTCTCAAACCCCAATAATCCAAGGGGCTGGGCAGATAATGCATTGGTAGTAAAGCAGTGTGACAGAGACTCAGAACCCTTATGCATAGACATAGCCCAGGGTTGCCAGATTCCAAGTTTTAAGAAAAAGCAGAAATTAATATTTTGTGTAATATTTAGAAATAAACATAGCCATGGGGCTTCTTAGGTGGTGCTAGTATTAGGAAACCCACCTGCCAGTGGTGGGTTGGCATGGGTTCACTCCCTGGGTCAGGAAGATCCCCTGGAGGAGGTCATGGCAACCCACTCCAGTATTCTTGCCTGGAGAATCCCATGGACAGAGGAGCCTTGTGGGCTATGGTCCATAGGGTTGCAAAGAGTGGGACATGACTGAAGCGACTTAGCACACACAGCACAAACATAGCCATACCCTGCATTTGGTCTATAGACTGCCAATTTGCGATCCCTAATCTATAAGACCTTGCAGTTATGCTTTTAATTAGTGTTTTGGTGAATTAAACTGTAACAGCAATGATAGTCTTTGAAGACACTAAAGTTCCTCTATATTTACATGGAACTCTATAATAGCATGTGGTAACTCATTTTCATCTCTTGTATCTTATACTTGAAAACAGTATTAATAAACCTGGTGTCTGTGTGCACAGTCATATCTGACTCTGTGACTCTATGGACTGTGGCCTGCCAGGCTTCTCTGTCCTTGGGATTTCCCAGGCAAGAATACTGGAGTGGGTTGCCATGCCCTCCTCAAGGGATCTTCCCAACCCAGGGATCGAACCCGCATCTCCTGCGGCTCCTCCACTGCAGGCAGACTCTTTACCACTGAGTCTCGAGGGAAGCAGTGTTTGCTAGTTGCTAAATGACTGACTCAATGAATCAATCAATGCACTGTCAGTGGAGTGCCTACATTTTAACAGGAATTTAGTTATAGAATTCTGATCCCTTTGACAACTAGAATAAAGTTGAATTCTTTGCAAATTCCAAGCTAGGGCTGAAATTCAGGCAATCTTCTTTCTGCTTTCTGACACCTCTAATAGTGAAATTGAGGGAGCAGGGCTGCTTGGCAGCATGTGAAGAAGAAAAAGGATGCTTGAAAGAAGTTTGTTAATTTCATTCCCTGGGAAGTTTTCCCAAACAGAAGGACCACTCCTATGCAGAGTGGACTAGAGAGCAGCCTATCAGGAGACATGGGGTTTCCTAGATTGTAGCTCCAAGCCTCTGTATAGTCTTACTGCCAAGGTGTGATCATCTCCAATTTAGGTCTATTCATACAAAACTGTGGAGAAGGGAATGGTAACCCACTCCAGTATTGTTGCCTGGAGAATCCCATGGACAGAGGAGGCTGGTGGGCTACAGTCCGTGGGGTCCCAAAGAGTCGGACATGACTAAGGGATTAACACAACACACAACACACATACAGAAGTGACCATAGTGTGTCATCAATCTTACTGAAAGCCACAGGAGAAACAGAAAGGGGAGTGGGCAGCTAAACAAGAGAAGAGGGTGTGGGTTTGGGACAACGTTGGCAGGGCTGGTGAACTAAAAAAATTTAATGATCTACAAAGCTACCAGGCATACATGAGGCGTTTCAGATTTCTTGAATCTAGGCGGAGGCTACATTTCCAGCGTTGAGAGGCTTAAACCACACTGTTCTTTCCACTGTGCAACAGTGGCCAAGCCTTCACCTCTTCTATTATATTCTACAACATCACAGAATCAAAATGGCTTTATGATGTCTAGAAAACAAACTCTATCTGATTATAAGTGGTCTTTCCCAAAAGTGGAGAGAGGTTTTTCTCCTTAGAATGAAGGGTCTAGACTTTTCTCCTTGAATGCCACTTAGCTTCAAAGACCTTTCTCTGCATGTTCTGTCTAAAGTGGAGATAACGAAAGTGAGCACCACAGGGCAGTGTGCCAGGACAAGGTAGCACATATGTGGTGGACTTACAGTCAGCATCTGCAAAAATAATGTTGGGACTTTTCCCTCCAAGTTCCAGGGTTACTCGCTTCAAATTGCTTCTTCCAGCTGCTTCTTGGATAAGCTTTCCAACCTGAAAGAAGGGCAATGGAGAGAGGTTTTGCACATCTTGCAGTTGAGACCATAAAGTGGCCAGAGGCAGCTGTATGCAACAGTGGGACAGGGTGGTAGTGGACCCTGCAGGGCAAAGCACCCGCTGGATACACAGGATCGGCTCCTGTGGTCACCTTGTGTGGACAAGATATGTAATTTGGGATTGTTTCATGTCTGTGCTGAAGGGAGTTGGAAGACAGCTTTAGTTTCATGATGGAAGGAGCAAGGAAAAGAGGGTTAAACCTGATTCTTAATCACTGAACGATTTCTCTAAAGACAACTGGCAAGCAATATGTAACTAGAGATTTTCCACCACTGCACTGTGGCTTTTAGCTTTGGACTCTGGCCTCTAGAAAAAAAGCCAACTGGCTCCACTTGAAAGACTTTTATGAGTATAAAACAAATTCTTCATGTATCTCCAAAAATGCCAGGTATGACTTTAATCACATGGCCCAAATATATATATATATATGTATACATATATATATATACATATATATATTGATGTCATACCTCTGCTTCTGCCTAGGGATATAGTGAAAGGATTCCAGAAAGCTGAGAACCTGTCTTTATTTGTGTAATGCCCATTAATCTAGAATCCAAGCAAGCAAGAAGTGAGTTTGAAGAAAGCATTTCCGATTGTGTAGACTCACATTGTTAACAGCATTGAAAGTATCAAGATAGAAGCATGGATGCAGCACCTAGGGCCCCTATTCAAGAAAGAATGCATTGCCTCAGTGACTAGGAATGCTGTCAGCTCATTCTGAAAAGAGCTTCCTCACCGGAGGGGACACCCTCCCCTGGGGTCCCACACCCACTGCCTGTCGGTGGCAGTGGTACCACCGTTAAGACAGCTCTGCTTCACCACACCCACGTGCTTGGCTGAGGCCGTCAGGCCTACACTGCAGCTCCACCTCCCCTGTTTCCACTGCCCTTCAGCTGGGATGCCCAATAGCATAGAACCTGCATGGCAAATTCGACCTCAGCAACTCCTTCCAGGGCACCTGGTCTGCGACAGGGGCTGCTCTACTAGAGGACAGAGGTCACTCCGTGGAAAGCGCTGAGCCACCACATAGTTCTTATAGTCAGTGTGCCCTTGTTGAGATGAAAACAGTTACTCATGCCTGCAATCCTACTGAAAATAACGTATTTTAAAAGTCTAGGGGAAGAGAAATACTAAATATATGTTGGACTCCTCTAGTCTCTGATTGAGACCCTGACTGATAACTCCTCAAGCACTGTAGAGCAGTTAAAAGGCCCTGGAGCCTGGATTTTTTAAAAACTGATTATAACACTTAACTGTTTTGAGCTTGGGATTTAAAAAAATCTTTTCTGAGCCTCCATTCCCTCCCCCATAAATGGAGCCATTCCCTCCTCCGTAAACACTACTTGCATCAGAACTTCATGGCAAATAGAAGCGGAAAAAAATGGAAACAGTGACAGATTTTATTTTGCTGGGCTCCAAAATCACTACAGACAGTGATTGCAGCCATCAATTTAAAACATACTTGCTCCTTGGAAGAAAAGCAATGACAAACCTAGAAAGTATATTAAATAGAGCAGAGATATCATCACTTTGCCAACAAAGGTCCATATAGTCAAGCTATGGTTTTTCTAGTAGTCATGTATGAATGTGAGAGCTGGACCATGAAGAAGGCTGAACACCGAAGAATTGATGCTCTCAAATTGTGGTGCTGGAAAAGACTCTTGACAGTCCCTTGGACAGCAAGGAAATCAAACCAGTCAATCCTAAAGAAAATCAACCCTGAATATCATTGGAAGGGCTGATGCTGAAGCTGAAGATTCAATACTTTGGCCACCTGATGTGAAAAGCTGACTCACTGGAAAAAACCTTGATGCTGGGAAAGACTGAAGGCAGGAGAAGGGGACGACAGAGGATGAGATGGTTGGATGGCATCACCGACTCAATGGACATGAATGAGTCTGAGCAAACTATGCGAGATAGTGAAGGACAGGGAAGCCTGGGCACGAAGAGTTGGACATAACTTAGCAACTGAATAACAACAACATCCGAACTTACTTGTCCTGAGGATGCAGTGATCTAAGATCGATGGCCCTCAGAACCCAGGCTGGCACACAGTAAGTGCCCATATGAGTTACCCACATCCAGGTAGGAGAGGTCAGCCTCCACCTCGCTCCAGAAGAGAAACAGGAATGGTCTGTAAGGGGTGGGGCCTTCCAAAGCCGGTCTCCTCCCAGGGCTCCCAACTATGTATGCATATCAATTACCTTGGGAAAACACCAAGGAAACTCTCTTACATGCCACCAATCTCCAATACTGCTCACTAGCTGGATTAAATGCTTTTTATATTTTTATTGTTACTCTACCTCCTGGCAAGAAAAATTTAGAAAATATACTCCCATTCTGAGGAAATCTAACTTTGGTAAAAGAGGTAAAATTAAGAGTCCCTCAGATGCAGAACACTATTGCTCATCGAAGGTGTAAGAAACACTAACATCTGATCCTAAGGATTAATGCGCAGACGAGTCCATGGCCAGACTGCCCTTACCCACTTGCCTGCGCGTCTCTCTTCTACTTCCCAGGAATACGGGCTAACAAAGCCCTCATTCTCAAGCAAATGTGCTACTTCTCTTGCATGAGGGAAGTATGGGTACACAATAGAAAGGAGGATTTCAGCCTCTATGCTGGTCAGAGAACAGCAGGTGGGTGAGATTAGGACTGAAGCCTGAGAGTCCAGTAGAAGCGAACCCACATGAGGGCAATAGGGCTTGGCTCTGTCTCCCCTGAGGAATCCATATTAACTGATGGGGATTCATTTCAAAGTCCAGGAAGATAAAGAGAGAAGAGCTTTCTCAAAGAAGATAAATCACTATCACTAGAAGTCATAAACATTATTATTAATTATATTAAAAAACTAGCATTTACTGAGTGGGTTTATATAAGACATTTACACGTATTCATTCACTTAGGCCTCTCAAAACCCCTACAAGGTAGGTATTATCTCATTTTAAAGAACAATAAGCTCAAGTTAGAAATCAATGGCTGTTACTAGGTTACCCAGATGGTTGCTGCAGAGCCTGCTGGGCTCTGTGCAGGCTGACTTCAGGGTCCAAATGTGGACCACTTCCTCTCCTTCCCTTAACCTCCTTCCAGCACTTTGCCTTCCTTTACATATTTGCTGAGCACCTAACACATGCCACATACCACCAAAACCTTGTCCTTGAACTTAGAAGACAGGAGGAATATCACTTTTTACAGACACAAATAATGATCACAGTTCATCAGCTACAAAACATATTCTGCCTTCAGACTGACTTTTGAAAACCAAGCAAAAGGAAGCAGAAACCATGGCTTTTACACACAGGAAGACGCTGAATAAATGTTTGGCATTGGTGAAGAGAGTGCTGGCCTGCTGGCATGACATTTCTGTTAGCTCTGTTCCCTGACATTCATCAAAGTGCTCTATGGCTTGGTATCTGTTGCACTAAGAATGCTGTCCAATGATTAGTATTTTCATGGCTACAGTAACTATACAAAAATCTTGCACAGTCAATGGTCATCAAAGAAGAATACCTAAGAATAATTTTTCCTGTGTCAATGCTTTGCCAACCTTTCCTTAGAAACCAAATTTGTACTAAACAAAGCAAGGCAAATCTCAGATGAGTAACGCTTTTCCTTTTCATCTTTGGAAGAAGATCAAGTTGCAGCCCAGCCTCAAGAAAGAACTGGATGTGTTACCTATGCTACAGGAGAACCACATCCATCTAGAGTGGCTCATGACAGAATACTCTGAAAAATCCCAGTTTCTCATCAATCCCCTTCATTCAACATGTACTCCTGGTTCTCCTACTATGTGTTAAGCAAAATGCTAGGTACTGCTCCTATCCACAGGAACTCACAGCTAAGAGGATTCCCATGTAAACCTAACAGGTGTTCAATAAGTACAGCAAAATCTGGGCCTGATTTAATATTAGCTCTGAACAGTGGAATTATGATTGTGCAGCATTTTGTTATAATCCAGGGTCAGGCTCCTTTGAACCTCACCCAGAGAAGTGGGCTAGGATGAAACCTTCATTAATTACAGGATTGGGTATCATAAGCGTTCCCATTTTACTCTCAGTTTCCAGGTCAGACTGTCTTTGAAGAATACATTACTACTCAGGAATTCTCCCCACAAATGGAATGAAATTAAGTGACCCTGAAGGGAGGCACTCCTCACTACGCTCAGCAGGAAAGAGACAACAGGAAGAATAGATGTGACTCCAAAGCAGGGAATTCTATCAGGAAAGAGTAATGTTTAAAAATAAAGAGTTCACATGAGAACTGACTCTTACAAAATATGATACGTCCTGTGCAAAGCAACCTAAAATATTACTTGTCTGAATCCCATGCAAAGGTTTCTGAAGTTAAAATCTCTGGGGTAGGAAAGTCCAGGAAGAAGTGAAGTACAGACATCAAATGAAGTACAGACCTGGGATTAAGTAGCTCATGTTAGAAAAGTTTTGTGGGGATATTTATGTGCCACGCCAGTCATGTTTATACACGAACAGAAGGGAGGAACATATGATGAGCTAAATGAGGCTGCCAGGATGGACAGGCCTTCTGAGTGGTTCGAGTCAAGGCAATGGGGTGGACTTTGTAAAACTAAACCCTATTCTGATAAATAGCCAATCTGTGAGGTAAAACAAAGAAATAAACAGTTTGAGAAACTAAATCCTGTATGTGAATATGGAGTAAATAGAATAAAGGCACAAAGACCAGATTTTGACCAAATTTATCATTATATTTTTTTTTTCAAATAAGATTTTCCAATATACTTACTATACATCCTGTCCTATTTTCTGACAACCTAGCTAATTATAACCTTGACCAGGTTAATACACTACAATTTGGCCCACAGGAGTGAGAAGACCTATTTACTATAAGCTCTGGCTTGGTTTCCAACTAACCTTTGATTCGGGAAAGTGGCTTCACCTCCCTGGGCCTCAGCTTCTTCATCTGACGAATGCAGATACCCGCCAGGCAGTTAACCTGGCCCTCAGCGCCCCAGTGGCGGGCCTCCCCAGTGGCTCAGCAGTAAAGAATCTGCCTGCAATGCAGGAGACCCAGGTTCGATCCCTGCGTTGGGAAGATCACCTTGCAGGAGGGCATGACAACCCACTCCAGTATTCTTGCTGGGAAAATCCTATGGACAGAGGAGCCTGGTGGGTTACAGTCTATGGGGTCCCAAAGAGTTGGACACCATTGAGCAACTGAACACATATACACATACACAGACCCAGTAAGTTGTAAGAGTTAAAAAAGACTCAGGGGCCCTGTTCATTCTGAGGGTCTCTCTACAATTCTTTCTGGATTCTTCTTGTCTTTGAGCAGAACTCAACTTTCATAGAGGCATCACAGATGCACTGAATGGGAAATAAGCCTGATCTTTCTCAGTTTCCCACAAAAAGTTCATTATGAAAGAGTAAGTGATCTTGTTCTATCATGCAGCGTCTTAACTTGGTGCTCCCTGCAGAGTCTCTCAGCTGTATCTGTGTCCCCTGAACAGGCAAGGGCGGGGACCTGGGGCTCGCCCACACATAATGGAACTGGGCTAACTCTCAGCTGGAATGTTGGCACAAGTCAACACTGACTCCCATCCTCATTTCGAACAGTCTTCAAGATTGATATCAGGAGTATCCCTGGAAGAGTCACAGTGTACCAGAACCATGCTCATGGCAATGCAGTAGGGTAGGAAATGCAATTTGGAGCTTTGCATGGAAAATAATTTGTTATACAAGACAAAAAAGACTATGAAAGGCTTCCCGTGCCCTTTTTATTTAAGGTTGTTGCTTCCTGAACAGATCTAAAGTCTGGTAAAAATTTTCTTTTTATTCATTAGTTAATCACCCATATTTCTAGGATGGGTTTCTTTTCAGAGATACTTCTTTTTCTTGAATAGCTAAGTACACATGTTGCAGTGAATTCCTTCTAGAGATATGCCACCTTTTTTAAGAAATGGAAAAATCTCCAGTAGAGACCTCAATAAACAAGTTGAAGATGAATGATTTTTATAATATATTTCATTTATTAAACCCCAAATAAACTGACTCTCTGGTTCTTCCCACCTCTCCTTTCTTGATGTTCACTGTGCTCTAGGTTCTGTCAGGATACAAAGAGAAATGCCAAAAAAAAAAAAAAACAAAGAGAAATGCCCCAAATATGTGTGTACTGTGGTGTTAGTTGCTAAGTTGTGTCTGACTCTTTTGCGACCCCATGGACTGTAACCCATGAGGCTCCTCTGTCCATGGCATTCTCCAGGCAGGAATACTGGAGTGGGTTGCCATACCCTCCTCTAGGGAATCTTCCCAACCCAGGGACTGAACCCATGGCTCTTATGTCTCCTGCACTGGCAAGTGGGTTCTTTACCACTAGCGCCACCAATATGTGTAATTGGACATTTCTTGTCTCTTGGAAATATCCAGAAATAACAGACCAAATCAATTTGTTTGGATCTGTACCAGAAAGTAACAGGACCAAGGCATTAAAGAAGCTCCTTTAATTAAAGCGATAAAAGCAATTTCAAAACTTTGTGAAATTCTGACTGTAAAGACCAGTGCAGCCACCGGCACAAGCCCCTCTCCCCACCACCGCTCACCACACGCTGCTCACTCCGGCACATTACCCCCTGGCCCCTCCTGGGCTGTGACTGCGCCTCTGTCGGCCTCTCCTCTGCCTGAAACGCCTCTCCTCTCCTCTCCTCGCTTACTCAGTTTTCTGGCCCGACCTTTGCTGCCTCCTCTGAGAAGCTGGCTTTCTGGATCTGCCCTCACCACAGGGTTTGGCTTTCCCGCTTTTCTGACCCCACGTAACTCTCATACTCTTCTTGTTTAACTGCTGTCTTCCCTACCAGACTGACAGTAAGCAGAGAGACCCCTGTATGTGTGCACATGCACGCATGCGTGAGCACACACAGACATTTTCAACAACATCTGATGAGTCAATGGGCCAGACATCACAGTTGGTCTTCAAGTCTCTGGAAATTGAAGAACATGAAGTCTTTAAGGAAATGGAAGTGCGAGATTGGCAGACAGGATGCCTGTGTCCAAGGCTCTGCTTTGCCACCATAGCCACCACTGTCCTTATCTTTGGCTGAAATTTCCACATCTTTAATGAAGGGAATGGCTTTGTGGTTCTAACACTGAATGCACATCTATTTTCCTGGAGCTCTTAAAAACTTTTTCTTTGTCTGGGTTCTGCCTCCAGAGATTCTGATCATGGTGTGTGCAGCGGAGCCTACAGGCATGGGTATTTTTAATGTGCTGCTAGGGTTAAAAACCATGGGATTAAAGAATCTTTAAGGGCACCTCTCTCATACTGTCTCTAATTTTCCCTTGTTGGTTCTATTTTTCAGTTGTTGAACATTCTCATTTATTGAGCATTTACTCTGAACTGCTTGTTCTTATAAACATCATTTAATCCTCATGCTGATCCTGTGAGGCAAGAATTATTACCCCATTTTAGGTTTGAAAGAAAAATAACATGCCTCAGGTCAAGCAATCCTGAGTTGCTGACAGGCACCACTGAGCGGCAGGGCCAGTATGGCTGTTCTTCTCCACACGTTCTCCTGGGATTAGATACCTTCTGCTCTGAGCAGACCCCAGAAACACACTCTCCAGAACTAACAGGCATTCTAGAGTGACTGCCTTGAACATTCAGCCTCCTTCTGTTACTGAGACTCTCCTTTTTTATTTCAAATAAATTTTAAAAATTAAGACTTTGATTTTGGGGAGGTCTCCTTTGATAGGAAGAAGCCTAGAATCCTCAAGTCAAAGGTACCACATGTCACGAACCAGGAGATCTAAAGGGATGGGCTTCTTAGGATCGGTTCATACTCAGCCTGAGCTCTTGAGGTGAGAGACCTACTGTGGAATGAATCACGGCATCTCAGGGTGGCAGGCAGAGGCCACAGCATACTCTTATTCTTCAGTAATCAAATTTTTCTTTAAGTGTTAAACAAGACAGGTAATAACTTAAAATCTGTACATCCAAAAGTTTTGACAAAACAAATTGGTATTTTTGATTCAAATGCTGGAGAGTTTACTAATGGACTCATACAACCTTAGAAAGATGCTTAAAAGCTGTTTTTAAAAAATAACTAAAACTTTGGCAGGCCACTTCCTTCCACCTACAAAGAGGGGTGAGGTTACCCAGAGGGGAGAGCTGACCCTATTCATTACTCAAGCAGCAGAGAGGGTGTCCGTACCATGTACGATGACATTCATCTCACTTAGGAAATGAAAGGAGAACCCCGGCTGCGTAAATTAGAATCAGTGATAATACAGCTGTTAACTACAAACATTTGTTTGGCACGAATCAATCTGGACTCTCCTGTAGTCTGCTTTGATGGTTTCTGTTATCTTGTTGACTAATGATGAAATCATAGTTTGTTAACCTAATTGAATGAAGAAAACATCATACTAAGCAAAATGCAAACTGTTTTCCTATACTTTACTGAGGTTGTTTATTGCCTCTGTGTTTATAAGAGCCCTTTCATAGTCACATATTAAATATTTACATTCATTGCTTAAGTATTTAGCTGCATAAGGAGAAATTAATCCTATCTTTGAGTAACTTGTTTTCTTTTTAAAGGCCTTTTTCTAAAGTAAAACGGAAAGCAGCCACCTCAAATAAGCTTCTTATTGCTGACTGTTCCAGACGTTTTTTGATACTAGGAAAATCGTTAGTGGAGCCACATTCAAATCCATATTTAAGTGACATGTACCCTCTGGAAGAATCTATACAATTTCTCAAGCAGCCTACAAAATTAAGAGAGGATAGGTAAATAAAGAAGTAAAAAACTACAAGCTGTAAAGGGGTTTGGGATTATGTAATTGTTAGACTTGCCTGTGAAAGTTCTCCACTTGCCACCTTAACATAATTATAAGCTGGCTTTCATATTCTAGTCAAATACTCTGGTCTTCTATTGGGCTTCCCTTGGTGGCTCATTGGTAGAGAACCCGCCTACCAATGCAAGAGATGTGGGTTCGATCCCTGGGTTGGGAAGATCCCCTAGTCCAGTATTCTTGGCTGGGAAAGCCCAAGGACAGGGGAGCCTGGTGGGCTACAGTCCATGGGGTTACAAAAGAGTGGGGCATGACTTAGCGAGTAAACAACTTGGTCTTCTATTACCTATCAATTATATCATCCCAGAGAAGAAACTGGGAGATACTCCAGATGCACAGGGTTGGTTTCCCTCCAGGTGAATACAAAACCCTCCAGAGAAGTATCAATAGACACCACCAAAAAACTTTGGGGGAAACTAGTTAATGCACACTGCTATAAGCTATCTCACTACATGAATGTTCCTAAGAGCAAAATGGTTCATGGGGCCACCTTGCATCTTATTCTCTTCTCCAAACTCTCTATTCTCTCTCAGATCCCCCTTTGGATATTTGCACTGATGAAGATAACATATTTAGTTTTTAATATTCTTCCAGGGAAGATAATGTTTCCTGTGTTATACAAAGCAACAGTGAGATAGCACTGTACCCCTATTAGAAAGGCTAAAATTATAAAGACTGATTGTACCAAGTACTAGTGAGGATGTGAAGGAGCTAGAAGTATTATACATTGCTGGTAAGATGATGCACCCACCTTGAAAAAAATTTAGCAGTTTCTGAATCTAATATGATTCAGCCATTCCATTGCTAGACATCTGCTCGAGAAAAAAAAAGAATCAACCAATCTACATACACACACACACAGAGTTGGCACAGAAAATGTTCATAGGAGCTTTAATCTGTAATAGCTTCCAAATGAAAACAACCTAAATGTCCTAAATGTCCAACAGGCAAATTGTGGTGTGTCCATAAAATTGAATATTACTCAGTAATAAAAAGGATTTTTAATATATATATGCAAAAATGTGCATGGATCTCAAAATAATTGTGTTGATTACAAATGGACAACATATACTGTATGTTTTTACTCATATAAAATTCTAGAAAATGCAAATTACCTATAGTGGCAAAAAGCAGATCAGTGCCTGGGAATGGGAATGGAGGGGAGGGGAAAGAAGGGTGAGAGGTTACAAAGGGGCAGTAGAAAATGTCTGACGGTGATGGATGTGTGCACCATGTGAGCTGTGGTGATGGGTTCACAGGTGGATACATATGTCAAAACTACCAAACTGTACATTTTACATATGTGATATTCATTGTATGTCAATTATACCTCAATAAAGCTGATAACAAAGATATATTAAGCATTAAAAATGTCATTTTATTAGAGTAATTATGCCATACATCTTTTCATTGTCCTCTGTGAACTGTTGGTAGGGAAATGATATTGAACACATATGACTATTTCAAATGTGATTTAGTGGTATTAATTAAAGTCAAATGCATTAGAATGAATTAAATTTTAAAATAATTAAAGCCTGAAAGGGAAAAAGAACAAGAGGAAAAAATATATAAACTTAAAGAAAAGCAAAAGGTGGTGAAAATAAAGAACAGATTAAAGGCTAATAAAAGAAATTACTAAAAGTAAAAGGGTGACAATCTTTGAGATTATGAATCTAAATAAGAATAAAGCATCATACTCATTATATAAGTTGACCAGTTCTCATTTAACTGCACGGATGATAGAACAGAATCATTGAGCTAGGAACTCATTGAGTAGATGATGGAAGGGTGGTCATTTCTGTCATAAAAAAAGGCATGTGCATTGTCACAGATGAACTGTGAAAGGCAAATCACATTTGAAGATTTGCAAGCAGTCTGGTGAGGCTAGAGAACATGGGAAGGTGCAGGGTTCAGGTCATGAATCAACCTGTTACCTGAAGCAGATTAAATATCCAGGTAGACATGTCCACTCCAGCGCTACAAATAGAAGTCTGGAGCTCAAAAGAGAGGTTCATAACTATAAGTGACTTATTTCAGGGAAATATTCCACATGAAATACGGCACCGACTGACTGACTTGGTTACTTTCACATTGGTAAATAAAAAACTTAATGAACCAATTAGGTTGCTATGGTAGAAAATCTTTTATACTGATGATCTCACAAGGAAGGAAGAGAGTTGGAGTGGGAAATGGTGGTGAATTTCCATGTTCAGAAACCAAAAATTATGACTGAAATAAACCTTGGACCTTCCGTTAGGAATATTGATTTTCTGCAGATAAGGGCTAAATCAACAAAAATTTCTCAAGAAGAAAATCTGACCCGCTAAGCCTATAGGGTAAAGTTCTATGAACCCATCATAGAAATTTTGTGAGCAACACAAAATTCCTCTTCCATTCAAGAAGCAATTGCAGTGTCTCCCATGTTCCAGGCTCTGGTAAAAATTCCCTTAATTCACTCCTTACCTTACAAATGAAGGAATTCTGGGGTTCACCTGGCATACAGAGCACTGAACTGACTCTTGGTAAAATAACCTGAATTCTCCCTGAACTTAATCCTCCCCATCTCTAGTTCTCCTGTGCTCTGGGCATGTTTCCCCAGAGGATTTCATAAGGTTAGCACAGCTCCAATGCCATCATACAGGATTATCTCACCCCAGGATCATTATGGGCACCTCTTCGTAGGTTGCTTCAAAATACGTGTAAACTAGTGATTCTTGAATGTTAATAAACATAAGAATTACTAGGAAAGCTTATTAAAATAAGAATTCCTGGACCCACTGGAAAGTTTCTAATTTAGAAGATCTTGGGTGGTGCTCAAGAATCTGAATTTAAACAAATCACTCCTCTCTCCCCCAGAGCTCACCTCCCCATTACTATAGGGAAGGTGGTGATACTACTGAAAAACAATCGTAACTACATGACAGAGAACAACAATGGTAATTACATTATAGTTTACTACAAAGAAATGTCTCCCTACACCAGAACCTAATTCTGGCAAACTTTGGTTGTAGGACTGGCCCCTGATCTAGGCCAAAGTAAAATCGTGAGTTCCTTAATAGGTACCAAGTGTCCTCTGACAACACTACTCTCTAAATGGAGTACACTATTCCATTTAAAAAAATAAAAGAAGAATTCATAATCAGTTTATTTAAGCAAGCACCCAGGCGCTCTTCCAAAAAAGTGAACTAGAACAGCAAAACAAACAAAATAAACATTTATTAGAAGAAAAAAATATTTGCAAAATATTTATAAAAGTCATTAAACAAACAAAAGAAAAGTAAAATTTCTAGAGGAAAGCAGAGATTAGTTTTTGACAGACATCCTCTGCAAACAGATTCAACAAGAATCAATCAGATTCAACTAGTATTCACTGAATTCTCACAATGTGCCAACAACCAGACTGGAACTTTCAAATACTTTAGCTCCATTAATCCACAAATAAACATGTAAGGAGTTCTTCCTAACCTGTCTTAACAGATGAAGAAATGAGAGATAGGAAAGATCAAATAATGTGCTAAAGAGAGCCGGGATTTGATTCAAGGTAGGCTGAATCCAGCCCCCTTCTCTATTACATATTTTCCCAAGACTATATTATTATATAAATTTCATTTAAAAATAAATATAAAGCAATAACAGCTAATATTTATTGACACTTTACTAAGAGCCAGGCCCTGTGTTAAAAACTTTCGATACTCTAGCTTACTTCAGCCTTAAAATCAATGAATTAGGTACAATCATCCTTTATCTACAGACATGCATCTGAGCATGGGAAAGATTAAATATTAACAGGTACTGTGAACAAATGCACACCACTATTAGAGAGGCTTAAATTATGTCTAGTTTTCTAATATAGATCTGATATTTAATCTTGATTGCTTTTAGCATGATTTGAAGACTGTGTTTGACATATCTTACTGAAAAAAATACCTTCCTCTAGTTTTTTAAGAGGTGGAATGATGCAGCATTCTTTCCAGTTTTCATTTCAGCAAAGCCATGAAGAGTACTTTATTTTTTTTAAGAGATTCTAAATAAATTTTGTACAGAATTAAGTGGTTCATAATAACATAGCTACAAAGTAAAAGATATTAAACCCTAAGCTATTAGTGGCGTTTTGAAGAGAGAAAGTGTTCATCACCTACTAGCTCTGGGATTAAGCTTTTATTTCTCAAATTTAATCTTTCCTCCTTCGTGTACCTAAAAAATACTTTTTTTTAAATATTTTCTAACAAATACTTATAATGGTTGCTGACTACACATCAGATGCTACTTGGGGTAGTGAGAATAATGACTAAAGGACAGACTTCAGTGAAAAATAATGCAGCATCCCCCCCAAAATCTATGTATATCACCAGAAACTGTAATCTTCAAAAATTAAAGCTTAAAAAATCAATACTAAACTAATAATCAGATTATCTTACCCCAAAAGATTAGACATTAGTCATTTATAGGATTATAATCCTTCAAGAATATCCTACACCAAAGAAACCAAGGACTTCTAAATCCAAACATCATTAAGGTTGTATTCTTATGACTTTGGTTGTATAAACAGAAGTATATAAATTTGTAACCTCATTGAGTATAATATACTCAGATTTGAGACAATGATAAACTATGAAAATTTGCCTGAAACCTACCTAACCAAAGGCAATTAGAATATCCATGGCCATTAGGGAAACCTTTGAAATCCTCGAACTTAAACAGCTCTAAAATTTTCCAAACTGAATGAAACACATATTTCAATTGGTAGTTTGAGGTTTCCATTGTCAGGAACCTAAAACTGCCTTTCTGCAAAGTAAGATTTTAAAATTAAGATGCAAAGAAAGATAAAATAGGAGGCGTGGCTAAGATGGTGGAGTAGGAAGACAGTGAACTCACCCTCCTCTCTCAGGCACACCAAAATTACAACTATTTAAAGAGTAATTATTGGTAAGAATGACTGGAAGACTAGCAGAAAATATCTTCTGCAACTACATATATAAAGAAGGAACCATAATGAGATGGATTAGAGAGGCTGAGATGCAATATAATCAAGACCCATACTCCTAGACAGGTGACCTGCAAGCAGGAGAATAAGGACAATTGTGGAGATGCTCCCCAAGGAGCCGGGGTCTGAGCTCCACACCATGCTTCCCAGCCTGGGGACTCTGTACCAGAAAGAAAAGCCCCCATAACATTTAGCTTTGAAGGCCAGTGGGGCTTACTTTGAGAAGACCCAAAGAGCTGTGGGAAATAGAGACTCCACTCTTAAAGGGCACACACAGAACATGTTCTGAGACCCAAGGCAGGAGCAGTAATTTGAAAGAGGCCTGGATCATACCCACCAGTTGATCTTAGAGAGTCTATCAAAGAGGAAGGGGGCCACTGGGGCTCACTCAAAATGAGGTGGCAAAGGAATATGCTCCAAATACAAGAACAAGATAAAGTACCAGAAGAACTAAGTGAACTGGAGATAAGCAATCTACTCAATAAAGAGTTCAAGGTAATAATCATAAATGTGCTCAAAGAACTTGAGAGAAGAACAAATGAACACAACGAGAATTTTAACAAAGAGTTAGAAAATTTAAGAACCAGAGTCGAAGAATACAATAACTGAAACAAAAAATACCCTGGAAGGCATCAACAGTAGATTGTATGATCCAGAGGAACAGATAAGTGAACTAGTAGACAGACTAGGGGAAATCATCCAAGCTGAACAAAAAAAATAATTTTTTTAAAATGAGGGCAGTTTAACAGACCTCTGTGACAATATCAGATGTGCTGATATTCACATTATAGGGGTCCCAGAAGAAGAAAAAGAGTAAGGGGCAAAGAACACATTTGAAGACACAAGGGCTGAGAACTTGCCTAATTAGGCAAAGGAAATGCAATGTCCCATATAGGGTTGACACAAAGAGGAATATACCAAAGCATATTGTAATTTAAATGACAAAAATTGAAGTTAAAGAGAGAATATTAAAAATAGCAAAGGAAACACATGCAAATCCATGGCTGATCATGTCAATGTATGGCAAAAACCACTACAATATTGTAAAGTAATTAGCCTCCAACTAATAAAAATAAATGGAAAAAAAAATAAAAAAAAAAAGTGAAGATTATTGAGGAAAAAAGAATAAAAATAGCAAAGGAAAAGCAACTAGTTATATATAAAGGAACTCTCATAAGATTATGAGCTGACTTTTTAGCACAAACTCTGCAGGCCATAAGGGAGTAGCATGATATATTTAAAATGATGAAAGGAAAAAACCCTACAATCAAAAATACCCAGCAAGACTATTATTCATAGTTGCAGGGAAAATCAAGAGTTTCACAGATAAGTAAAAGAGTTCAGCAGCACAAAATAGCTTTTACAAGAAATGTTAAAGGGACTTCTCTAAGCAGAAAAGACCACAATTAGAAATATGAAAATTATGAAAGGAGGAATCTCATTGGGAAAGGCAAATACATGATAAAGATAGTAAATCAACCATCTATAAAGCTAGTAGGAAAGTTAAAAGACAAAAGTAGTTAACTTGTCTATATCCACAATAAGTAATTAAGGGATACATAAAACAAAACTTATCAACCTGGTTTCTCTGATTTACACCTGCTAGTTTATATGCTTCCTGGTGAAAGCCAGGCCCAGCATTGGATGAAAACTGTTAACAGGGAAAATCCTGAAAGGTGCCTAGAATTAAAGCTGGAGATGAGCCCACTAGGTTATTATATGATCTGACTCAGGCAACTGCTACACAACTTCTTCAAGCAATTTCTGGACTTTTCCAAAGCCTGTTGACTGGGACAAAATTCAAGCTTGTGCACAAAAATCTGCCGAACCTGTTCATGACAATTATAATCAACTTCAGATTGTTAAGGCAAAGTCTGGTCTTCCTTCAGATGTTGGTCCGACCTGGGGAGCTTTTGATTTTGTGTTTATCAGTGGGCTAAACTGGGACCTTTCCCTTCTAGTAAAAACGACCAGGATGGGATGGGTAACTATGTCCAGTTCAGATGCAGTTAATCTGGTATACCAGCTCTCTCACACTTTAGAGGAGTCATCTAAAAGGAAGATCAACAAAATTCTTAATCTTCAACTCAAGCAAATGAAGACCCCTTAAAAAAAACCAAAAAACCCCTCCTAGTTGCTGTTACCTTTGCAAAACAGCCAGGACATTGGAAAAGAGACTGTTAGAAATTCAAACTTCTGGCACCTTCAGGTCTCTTAACTAGTTTTTCCATTGTCCTCCTAATCCTCAAGGAAGTGGCTCTGAGGAACTATAGGGGGCTCCTCCCAACCCTCCCTCTTAATCACCTTAGAGAAATGTTTCTCCAGACTGGGGCTGAATCTCTTCCAGTCCTAACATTAGAGCCACATCTCAGTGCTCAACTCCACTACTATAAAGTAGCCATTGTTTCAGAGTACTGAGACAGTTCAAACAGTGAGGCTCTCTAGTGAACTTCACGAGTTTTTTTCCCTGAATCTATTCCCTTTGGTTTAGACCCTGAGAGATACACACTCTTTTCTCCTTAGTTCCTGCATCCATATCCATTTTCACCTGAGACTTCTTCAGTTCAGTTCAGTTCAGTCGTTCAGTCGTGTCCGACTCTGCGACCCCATGAATCGCAGCACGCCAGGCCTCCCTGTCCATCATCAACTCCCAGAGTTTACTCAAACTCATGCCCATCAAGTCGGTGATGCCATCCAGCCGTCTCATCCTCTGTCGTCCCCTTCTCCTCCTGCCCCCAATCCCTCCCAGCATCAGGGTCTTTTCCAGTGAGTCAACTCTTCACATGAGGTGGCCAAAGTATTGGAGTTTCAGCTTCCTGAGACTTCTTAGGGAAGTATAATTCCAGAATTCCTCTAAGAAAAAGGGGAAAATTAACTACTTTTCCCTTCTTTAGTTCAAAAACTGCCACTGCCCTTTTGGTGAAGGCCACCAAAAAACTGTTATGGGATTCCCTTCAACCACTTTTGTACCTCATGTAGGAAAAGTTCACTTGAAGTCTCATCATGGTCAACATTTCTCAGACACCTGCCTCACCTCCTATGAAGTCTTTATGATAACTGCTCTTCATAGAACTCTTTCACAGGGTAAAGGTAACCCTGCTGCTCTGCTCCCCTCCGTCACTGATAAAGTCCCTCATGACTGCTTAACACTGACAGGTCTCCTCTTGACTCCTTGAGATAATATGCAGGAAAGTGCTTTAGGAAACACTGACTTCTCATGGTTCTCTGATGGTTTCTTTTTTAAAGTGACAATGACAAATACTGAGCTGGGCATGATATTACAACTCTTTTTAATACTGTTGAAGCAGCATCTTTACTTACAGCTACTTTGGCTAAACAGGCTAAATTATATACTCTTACACGGCTTGTTGTTCAAAGTGCCACTGATAGCAGACATGGTTTCAGAGGAGCTCATCATTTTGGAATGTTGTAGGAGCAACATGGCTTCCTTACATGTGTGCTTAGTCACTCAGTCATGTCTGACTCTTTGCAACCCCATGGACTGTAGCCTGCCAAGCTCCTCTGACCATGGGGATTCTCCAGGTAAGAATACTGGAGTGGGTTGCCATGCCCTCCTCCAGGGGATCTTCCCAACTTAGGGATCAAACCTGGGTCTCCCACATTGCAGGCAGATTTTTTACTGTCTGAGTTACCAGGGAAGCCCAAGAATACTAGAGTGGATAGCCTATCCCTTCTCCAGGGGATCTTGCCAACCCAGGAATCGAACTGGGGTCTCCAGCATTGCAGGCAGATTCTTCACCAGTTGAGCTGCCACGGAAGCCAAAATTCTAAATGGCCCTTATACTCAGGAATTAGTGGATGCAATACATTTTACCTGCTGCTTTAGCTATTATTAAGATTCCACAATATTCTAAACTTGACTTTCTGGAAGCTAAAAGAAATCACCTTGTTCACATTTCCAGAAAGAATGCTGCCCTTAAAGAAACCAACAAGAATCAAACCTCTGGCATGATCCAAAGAGATATTTCCCCAAATGGTGACTTAGAAAAACTACAGAAGCCAAATACAGCTGGCCTCAGAGAAGGGAAAACAAGACTAGAAATTCAACAATTCTTGGTTTGACTAAAGAGGAAGCTCTGGTTTGGACCAAATAACAACTCAGTCCTAGTGGAGATTCTAAAATTCTCACTCCTAACCACTGTACATACATTAAACCATTGGTCTACTGACAAAATGATAGCATTCATGAATCAACACCGGTGAGGCAACATTAAGACGGCTCCAAGAAGTTATCACTTAACCCACTTGTCTGAAATATATATCCCAAGTAAGCCTGTCTGCACTGCTCCTGGACATTTCAAATTGCCTAATGACCATCTGAGGTCTGGAAAAGGATTTCATACAACTTCCTCCATCTCATGAATATAAATAGGTTTTAGATCTGGTCTGTATGTTTTTACGTGGGCTCAAGCCACCTCCTGCAGACAGGCTACTGCCTTTGCTGTGACTAAAGTCCCTTTGAAAAAGATTATCCCTACCTGGACAACTCTTGAACTTCATAGTGATCAAGGAACTCACCTTACTAGTCAGATAAGACAACTGTGTACTGTTTGGCCAGTTTCACAACACTTTGACCATACTTACCACTGTCAACCCTCTAGTTTAGTCAAACGCACTAATGATATTGTTAAGATTCAAATAGGAAATTTGTAGTCCCTAAAAACACCCTGGCCAAAAGCATCACCATAGAGGTCCTTCTGGACCTTGGATTGATATCTTTTGAAACTCATAAACTCTCACACTTTGAAATAGTCACTGAATGCCCAGTGCACTTGGCTCCCACCTCCTGACTCACTGGTAAGAAAGATCCTGCAATACTGCAAAGGCCAAATTGCTTCTATTAAAAGCAATCATGTTTTGGTACAGCAATCTTTTTACGTGTGCTCTTGGGAGACAAAGATGTTGAGTATCACACCTTACACTCTGTGGAGATTTTATCTACTGGAAAACATTTCCAGAAAGACTTTCTTCAACCTTGCTGGAAAGATGCCTCTATCTAGTCCTGCTAACCAACCCATGTCTCACTGAACTCCAGGGAACAGACTTCGGACTTACATGATACAGTGAAAGAAAGCACCAAACTCTGGCTGGACCTGCACATCACTGGGGACCTGAAAGTAAAGATTCCCTAGAACTGAAGCAGACAATATCTGATGAGACAACCTTTCCAAGATAATCTGGACCAGGTCTATTGGAAACTTGCCTGCCAGACCTTTAATGATGGTGTGATACTTCAGAAGATCTCCAATGTCTATTATCTTGATAACACAAGGGTTTTACATAAAAACTGCCTGAGAGTTCTCCCTCCTACCCTTCCTTGTTACTAGAATGTGACCTCAATAGGTTTTCAATCTGCAGCCTTTCCCTCTGACGTGGGAAACTACACCAAAGGTCCTTCCTGGCACTGAGAGATAAAATGCTGCTGAAACCAGAAAACTGGACTCCTTACCAGCAATGCTTTCAGAGAAAGGTCTTGATCAAAAGGGGCAAGTGTAAAAAATTAATAAACAGAAACCTCAATTAAAATAGAGTTGGGAGATCAGAAAAGGGAACTCTACCACTTATGACAGTAGCAGAGCCCAACAGAAAAAAGAAAAACTTCTTACCTGGCAAGAGTTCATGCAATGAGAGAAGACTGTCACAAGTCAGGCAACAAAAGCAACTATACTTCCAACTCTCAATTTCTCCAGTGGACTCTTTACTACGGCTCTCCAATTTCCTCTTCCCTTCTTTAAAAGAGCGCTCTCCTTGCTGCGGAAGCGTGTGCATGTGGTTTGCCATGGCTGTAGACCCCAAACTGAAATTCTTCGCTGATTCTGAATAAACTCATTTTGGCTGTAGGAATAACTGGCAGTCTATTTCTAAAAAACTGTCACTGAACTTGCCCTCGCACTGTAAACAACTAGAAAAGTACATGAAATTGCTTCCTTTAAATGGAATATCATGCAGCATGGGACTGTGATTCTAGAGATAAAAGAAACAAGGGAATGAAACCATCACAATATTATAAAGCAATTATCCTCCAATTAAAAATAAAATTAAAAACTTTTTTTAAAAAAGAAAAGAAATAAAGAAAGACCTTTTGCATCATGGGATGTTAAGACCAAAGTAGAATGTGCTGGTCTCACTGAAATGATGAAACAGATTAGTCTGGAGAGAATGAGGTGGTTAAAAAGTAAAAGGCTTAGTACAAGAGAGTACTGACAATGCAGTCAAGAAAACTTATGGAGGTCCCATCAATTCTCTGGCTGAAGGCTAAACTAAAGGGTGTACCTGTGGTGACTGGTATACTTCACAAGACTGGATAAAGAACAAAGATCAGGGAATCTGTATGCTGAATAATCCTCAGAGCTCATATAGGGTTGGGGACATCTGAGTTCTAACCAGAGTAGAAAGACCTAGTTGAACACTGAGAACATTCACTACAAAATCCAGAAGGATCCCAACTTAGTAATCTTATATATTTTATCTTAGTAAAAGATAAACTAGTCCTTAATGAAGCTTAAAATTAAGTGTCAAAAGGGTCAACCTGTACTGCAAGTGACTTAATTACCTAACAGAAAAAAGTCCAGTACTCTTAAAAGAAAGAAAACAAAATCTACATGGTCCATAATGTAATGGTCACAATGTTCAGCATCCTTTCAAAAATTAATAGACATGAAAAAGCATACATATTTGAAAAACCACTATATACAGTAAAACAAAGATAAGAATGACTGCTAACTTATCAGAAACAGAGCAAGTCATTAAAAAAAAACAGAATGACATCTTTAAAGTGTTGAAAATAAAATAAAACAAAATAAAAAAACTGTTGAATCAGAATTTTATATTCAGAAAAAATCATAAAAAATGAAAACAAAATAAATACATATTCAGACAAACAGAAGCTGGGAGAATTTGTCACTAACAGACCCACACTATAAGAAATGCTAAAGAAAGGTCTCTATACAGAAAAAAAATTATATCAGAAAGAAACATAGGCCAAAAAAAAAAAAAGAGAGAGAGAAGGTTAGAAACGGTTAAGTACGTGAGTAAACGTAAAATAATTTTGTTTTCTCATGATGGTCAGATGGTAAAGAATCTGCCTGCAATGCTGGAGATCCAGGTTTGATCCCTGGGTTGGGAAGATGCCCTTGAAAAGGGAATGCCTACCCACTCCGATATTCTTGCCTGGAGAATTCCATGGACAGAGGAGCCTGGTGGGCTACAGTCCATGGGGTTGCAAAACACCAGACACAACTGAGCAACTAACACTTTCACTTTGAAGAGACAGTTGAATTTTTAAAACAAGAAGTGTAGCAATGTACTATGGGCTACATAACATACATAACAGTGAATTCTAGAACAGCAGCAGCATGAAGGATGCAATGAGAAATAGAAGAATTCTTTTACGTTGTTATTACATTATATATGAAGTAACATAATACTTTTAAATAGTAGACTGTGATTAATATGCACATTGTAATTACTAAAACAACCACTGTAAAAAGAGACTTAGCTGATAATCCAAAATAAAAGATAAAATGGAGTACTCAATTCATCCAAAATGAGGCAGAAAAAGAGGAGAAAGGGAACAAAAAGAAGATGGGACAAGTAGAAAATAAAAGTGAAAATGGGAGATTCAAATCCAATTATATCAATAATTCATTAAATATTGAACAACAAACCCCTCACAAAAAAAACAAACAAACAAAAAAAAAAAACCAGGCATGGGAGAATACATATTGTATATTCCATTTATATAAAGTAACAGAGGAAGGAAAATTAAGAAAGAGGGTCACTGATTGCCTGGGGCCAAGGGTATGAGAAATCTTTTTAGGGTATGGAAATATTCTATATCTTAGTTTGAGTGATGGTTATGTGACAGTGTACATTTGGTACTTAAATGAATGCATTTTATTGTATGTAAATTATACTTCAGTAAAGTCTTTTTAAAAGTTTAAAAAGCTTTTTGAATGGCAAAACAGAGATATAAACCCAGGCAACTTGGAAACAAGCACTTATGTTCTTATTGATGCACTATGTCACTTCTTGTCTGGCCTGAAAGATTAAGTAATCCTCTCAACATGACTTTCCAACACATGGTATTGGGACTTTAAAAAAGGTGCTCAGTTTTTAAACTGAAATATCCTTGGAAGAAAAAAAATCCCTAGAAATTAATTTATCAAGACAAGCCTAAGATGTAAATGATGACATCAGTGATGAACACTGTAGGACAAATAACTGAAGAGGTTTATACCTTATTCCTGGATGAGATGTCAGTCTTCTACAAAGAACACTCATCTTCAATTTAATACAGACCAGTAATGGGATGCAATCAAAATTCCAATGAGAGCCGTGTGGAGGAAGGTAAGGTACTTGGAAAACCAAAGTGAAATTTTATCTGAAAGAATGGGCAAGGACAGCCTAAAGGTTTTGAAAAACCAAGTAAGACGGTATCTTGCCTGCCATACTCCAACACATCTTTTAAAACCTTATAATTAAAGCAATCTGGTACTAGTGAAAATACTGAGGAGTGACATTACCAAGATGGCAACACAGACTGCTCCAGACTTTGCTTTCCTTCACTAGAAGCGTAAGGAACAAGTGTTAAAAAAAACAAGACATCACTGAGAGAATCTTAGAACACAAGGTTAAGTGGGAAGCAGTCCCCTGTACCAGAGACCCATGAGAAGGGTTAAAAAGAAGCAGCTTCATTGCGACTGCAACACCATGGGGAGACATTTCTCCTGACCCTCTGGCTTCTCCAGTGGGAAAGGAGAACTCAGAACTGTGAGCTGACCTATGGGAAACACTACTCTGATCTCACACCATGGGCACTGCAGGGGAATCTGCAGAGCTCAACCACCACCGAAATGAGACTGCATTGGGCGGGAGTGGGGGCGGTGTGGGGGGGGTGCTGCAACACACAAATCCTGGCAGACTGAATTCACACCTGCAGTGGCCAAGCAGTAATCCCAACCAGTGGCTCTGTTCATTTGCAGAACCAAACTGAGGGGCACACTTTGACCAGGGAACACAGATGGGTGCAGATCGGCCTGATTCATCTCCTCAAATGAGGGCTTCTGCCAGCTCTAGGGCCCAGTCTGCCCTGCCCAAACAAAAAGCTGAATCACGGCACCATTCACTGAAAAGTGTCTTCTAGTCACATCTGACCAGAATGGCTGATAACTCTTGAAAGACATGTGGCCCGTAGCGCTTGAGCCAAGAGGTGGACAGGCAGGCAGAGCCCAGTGACCCCAGAGGAAAGTCAGAACAGGACATGCAGTGCTCACCTGTAGCTGAGTTCAGCTCACACTACATTACCTATGGCTACTTTGTGCTCCAGGGGCAGAGTAACTAGTTTCAATAGAGACCAGATTGCCAGCAAAGTCCACAACATTTGCTATCTGGCCGTGTTTTACAGAAAAAAAATCGCTGATCTCTACTCTCTATGACCCTTTAAGGCTCATGGTCATAGTTAGCCGCAAATAGCATCTACAGGAGTTGGGGATATAATCATTAGACAAAACTGTGTTTCCATTTTCATCTTGACCAGAGATTAATTTACATCTCCAGTTCTTAATTTGTATTCTTGATTCAAGAAAGTGTTCAGAACCCCAACTTCTGGGATAGACTCTTTTGGGACAGTTTGTTAGTTTGTTTTTGCCTCTGATATATGTTCCTTTTATTCCAAAATATAAAAGGGTTTTGTTTTTCTGGGACAGGTCTCATACAAATGGAGCACACAAGAATCCAGAGATCTGAGGCACAAATAGTCAATGTCCACCTTTACTTTGACACCCGTCAGTCTTCTAGCTATGATAAGACTTATCTGTTTGTTAAGACCTTGAGTAGTCACTGCTCTTTGGGTGTTCAGTCCATGGGTAACATTTTCAATTTTCTCTCCAACCCTCTACTCATTTGCAGAACTGTTCTTTAAGCTGTGGTTTCTCAGGCACCTACCTCAGTAGACCCTGTGAACGCAATCTTGTCTATGCCAACGTGAGAAGCTATTGCTGCCCCGGCCGTTGGCCCGTATCCTGGCAAAATATTGATGACTCCTGGTGGAAAGCCAGCCTAACAAAACAGAATTGGAGGAAACGTGGCTTGTGAAAGCTGATGAAGCACATTAAATCGGATATGCTCCAGTAGGCCCCGACTGTAAGGAGGGTGGGAGCCACTCCTGAGGTCGGTTTCTCTTACCTCCTTGATGAGGGCTCCCATGTAGAGCGCGCTGAGTGGTGTTTGTTCTGCTGGTTTAATAACTACTGTATTGCCACAGCACAGAGCTGGAGCAATTTTCCAGGCAAACATCAGCAGGGGGAAGTTCCACTGAAAGGCAAAAACTCAGGGTTGATAGATGGAAAAATATTCCTCCATTACTTTGTTTTCAAGCTGTGCCTTCTCAGATTTCTCATACTGGTCCTTAACATAAATCTTGTTCCACCACAGAGTATAGATGTTTGGATTTTTTAATTACTTCATTAACAAGAGAACAGGATTGACCTTGAAAATCTCCCATACTCTCTCTCTGGTCAGCAAATTACTATTTTCCAGCTACCCACAAAAAGAAATCTTATTGTAAAAAGGGAGTCTTTGTTTTGTTTCAGCTTTTCATTGTTGTCATTTTATATGTTTTTAAAATTAGCCTTTGGTTCCAGTAAGTTCTTGTGTATGAAAACTTTTTCTTGCATTTGTGATTTTTTTTTTTATATCAGGGTTTCAGTCTGGTATAAAAGCTCTTCAGAGAGGAAGACCTAAAGTCAGCATGTATTTCAAGGCAGAACCTTTTTCTTTATCTACATGTATTGTCACAAAACACACAATTACAAAAAATAAAGTGCATCTACTGATGAGGACGCAAAAATCTTAGTCTCCTGGCCACTGCAAAATAAACTAATGGAGACTAAAAAATATATGTGTGTATCTGAGATTGGGGCCTAAGAAGGTTTAAACCAATTTTAAAAAGGATATTAAGCTTGTATTGTTATAAGTGCAGGCATGAGCCTCAGCACTATCAGGTGTCATTGATAATTTCATTAAGAAAGAAAACAGAAATCCTGGTGCCCTGGCTCCAGCCCCTGACCACAATGTGTTTCTGCCTGAAGCATCTCAGCTGCCATCCTTGAAGGATTCTCACTGGCCCTGGCAAGCTTGCAAAAATATACAAGTGTCTTGCCTTCACCAAACACCCAATTTCTTTTCCCCTTAGTTGTTTATAAACTTGGGAGTACACAGTGATGTTTTAATTCCATCTACAGTATATAAATCTTGGGAGCGCAGTAATTGAGCCGAGCTGGCTGACAAGCGGCTCTTGTCCTGTCAGTGAAAGCTGCAGCTAACTGAGTCTGGGGAAGGCAGGAAAAGCAGGTTTGAGTTCCTGCAATTAAGGTGACAGACCTCAACCCAGCTCTGATCTGAGTGGGATTTCCCTGGGTGGTTTAGGGGCAGAAGAACTTAAACCAAATCTCTCATCTTCTCCTTTCATTCTTGAATAAATTTCACAGTAACCCAGAGTTTGTGGACCTTTAAAATAATTTATTAATATGTCCCCCAAATCTTTGGCTCCCAAAGCTGAAGATTATCTTGAGTTATTCTCCTATATTTTGAGAAGACTTCTTGTCTGTACTCTAAGAATTTAAATTAAGGCTCCCCTGAAATCCTTGCCAGAATGATTAGCTAGACTCTCCTGCTGGAAGACTCGATGTTTTGTATAGTGCCAAGGCTATGTATGAAGCAGAAAGGGTAAAAAAAGACAATGTTTAATGTTCCAATCCAAACACTAAGCAGTACATCTATTTCCCTGTACAAGACACACAACAGCCCGGCATGGTTTCAATTATGACTGTGACGTTAATTGTACTGCTGTGTCTTCTGTAGGGTCTTCTATCTAGATTCTTGTGAAAAGAAACAGTGGGAAAGAATGGGATTAAAAGACCATATAAAACAATATGCCTGGAAAAATGGTGAGTCACAGTTCTAAAAAATCAACAAACAAATATAACAAAGCATTAATTTTCCATAAGCTGAATGGACATCCATAACTGAAGGCAGGTTATTAATACACTGGGCTTTGCTTTGCTTATTTTAATCATGAGAATTCCATGACTGGAGAATTCAACTCCTGGTAACGAAGCTGAAACCCTATTAACCTGTTCAAATAAGCATTTGCAGGGAGGCTGTTAAAGATATGTCAACAACATGAGCTTAGTTTTTTTTCCCCAGTAATGGAAAACACACATTGCTGAGGTCCATGTTTTATGTATCTTTAAGAGAACTGGTTCAAATGAAAATAAATACAAGGCGCGAGGAGATACACTCACCGGGATGATCTGTCCACACACGCCAATGGGTTCATGTCTTGTAAAGGTAAAATAGTCTCCATCTGAAAGAAATGAGCACAGTTACTGCCACAGAGTTCAGATAAGAAGAAGAACTGCAGAGGGAGAACACGGGTGGCAGCAAAAAGCAGAAATAAAGTTGAAAAAACTTTTTTGTCATGGTTCCTACTCCACTGTGCATTAAAGCTAGTAGAAACTATCACTTGGCAAAGGGTTTCTCCACATCCGGTTCCCAGACACCCAAACAGAGGTAGAGGACCTTGAAGGCAAAATAAAGGATGATTTATCACACCAGATGCAGTCCTGGGGGTGGAGGGTGGGGAAGGGACAGGGCGGGGAGTGGCTGGAAACTGGAAAATATTAAATATTATATCAACTATCAAAATGATACTTATATATGGAATAGTTAATTGAGTTAAAAACTGAGGTTCCTCAAAATTTTAAATAGCTTTCTGAAAATATTTATTAAAAAAAAAGAAACTAAGTAAAATGCTATGGGGTAAATTTAAGATGCTAGGCAACTGGAAAAGGTGAGATTTAAAAGTAGATCTGTTTCATAACTCAGTCGTGGTGTCCAAATGCACTTCTGGGCACTGGGGGAACCCAGGCATGTCTAGGCCTATTTCAAGAAGGCAAAAGTCCACTTCAAAGAAGATTCCGTCAATAACCCAAAGCCTCCACCTTCAAACCAGCCATGGAAATGAGGATGATTTAATGACCTTGTTTTCCCTATAGGAACAAGCAGCAGTTGGAACAAATACCCAGGAAATCCAAACCAAATTCTTCTTTAGGAAAGTACCATTATGTTTATCTGAGTTATTTTAAGTGGCTAAAGGAAATAACCAAAGAATGCCTGTTTTTAGCATAAAGCTTTTCATTTTTGGTATTGGGTCTTCCCCACCCACCCCCCATTAATTGTCAACCCTTTGGCCACTTCACTGAAACTTGTTTTCTCTCTCAAAAGGTGTTCACTGGGGAAAGGGGAGACCCGCTTCCTGAGTAATACTCAGGAAGAGCATTACTATTAGAGGTGTGGCTAAGAGTGGGGACAGGAGGAGATGTTAATTCTTCCCAGAATTAACAGCTATCTGTTGCTGGCACATCTTTTCAAAGAACTTTTCCCCACACACACATTAGCATCCTTTTATCCTCTTTTTCAAAAGAATACAAATGGGACTATATTATACACAGGATTCTACACTTTGGTTTTTCCCACTTTTTTTCCCATATAAATCTAACACACTTTTTAAGCTGCTGAATATTTTGCCACTGCCTCAATAAATAATGGTACTGCTGTAAACTTTCCTGAGGGGCCAAAGAGACCGCTTTCAGTGCAAGCTGTTACAAATAATGCTGTAACACTATTTTATATATCTCTGCATATTGGTGAAATTTCACGGTCATAGTGTACATGCATTTCACATTTTGATAAATACTGCCAAATCACCCTTCAGAAAAATTATTCAGTTCATAATTTCAACATGTTTTTTTCCTCCCTATCCTTTAACACTGGGGTTTTTCAAACATTTTAATTTTGGTCAACATGAAAGAAAATGACAACTTGTTTTGATTTGTGCTTGATGATATATGGATTGAATATGTTTTCATGTTTAATAGCCATTAAAATTTTTTTCTTCAGGTTTATATCCTCTCCCATTTTTCTACCGGTTTATTCTTCTTTTTCCGTCATTTAGAGAACTCTGTATATATTAAGGACATTAAGCCTTTGTCATGTGTATATGCAAAGTTCTCCCCTAGTCTGCTACTTGTCTCCTAATTATGTTTGATGTATACACTTTAAATTAAAGACTTTAGGAAGTAGGTAAACTCAGTGACTGTAGGAAAGAAATTATTTCAGAATGTATCTCCACTAAAACAACAAAAAATAGCTCAAATATGGAAACCACCCACAGGAGGACAATAAGAAGTCGAAGTAATATTTTAAAAATCAAGTTAACTATCTCAGCTTTGTATGCAGACAATTCAAGAATTTTCATAGATATCTTTCTTTACAATAGTGCCAGTTACTACCCTTCTTCAATTTATAAATCTCGGAAAAGTTTTTTTTCCTATTAATACTTTTTAACGTTTCATATTTTTTCCCTTAGAAGATATAAATGTGATGTTTGTTTCTTCTCCCTGGGAAGATTTTTCATGGGGAGCAAAAAAAATGATCAGGAGGCTAAAGAGTAACATTTGCAAGGAAATTCTTCCCAAATAAATGCTGTAATATGGGTAAGGTGATAGATTTCAAGTATTAACTTGACCTTCTCCAATCCTGTGTCCACTGCTGAGTTTTCCAAATTTACTGGCATATTGAGTGCAGCACTTTCACAGCATCATCTTTTAGGATTGATTTGAAATAGCTCAACTGGAATTTCATCACCTCCACTAACTCTGTTCGTAGTGATGCTTCCTAAGGCCCACTTGACTCCACATTCCAAGATGTCTGGCTCTAGGTGAGTGATCACACCATCATGATTATCTGGGACATGAAGATCTTTTTTGTACAGTTCTTCTGTGTATTATTGCCACCTCTTCTTAATATCTTCTGCTAATTTCTGTCCTTTATTGAGCCCATCTTTGCATGAAATGTTCCCTTGGAATCCCTAATTTTCTTGAAGAGATCTCTAGTCTTTCCCATTCTATTGTTTTCCTCTATTTCTTTGCATTGGTCACTTAGGAAGGCTTTCTTATTTCTCCTTGCTATTCTCTAGAACTCTGCATGCAGATGGGTATATCTTTCCTTTTCTTCTTTGCCTTTCTTTCACTTCTCTTTTCTCAGCTACTTGAAAGGCCTCCTAAGACAACCATTTTGCCTTTTTGCATTTATTATAAGATATTAAATACAGTTCCTCATGCTATACAGTAGGTCCTTGTTGTTTATTTGTTTTATATATAGTAGTCGGTATCTGTTAATCCAAAATGGCAAATCTATCCCTCCCTTACCTTCTCACTTTAGTAACTGTAAGTTGTTTTCCACGTTTGTGAGTCTATTCGGTAAATAAGTTCATTTTTATCTTCTTTTAAAGATTCCACATATTAGTGATACCATATGATATTTGTTTTTGTCCAACTTAATACTCTTAGTATGATAATTTCTAAGTTCATCCATGTTAGTGCAAATGACATTATTTCACTCTTTATATGGCTGAGTAATAATACTCCATTATGTGTATACACACACACACACACACACACACACACACACACACTCACACACACTTATCTTCTTTATCCACTCATCCATCAAGGGACATTTAGGTTGCTTCCATGTCTTGGCTATTGTAAATAGTGCTGCTATGAACATCGGATGTATGATTTTTGAGTTAAGAGTTTTTTCCAGATATATGCCCAGGAGTGGACTTGCTGGATCATATGACAACTCTGTTTTCAGTTTCTTGTGGAACCTCCATACTGTTCTCATTCTGGTTGCACCAATTTATATTCCCACCAATAGTGTAGGAGGGTTCCCTTTTCTCTGCAGTCTCTCCAGGATTTACTTTTATAGACTTTTTGATGATAGCCATTCTGACCAGGGTGAGGTGATACCTCATTGTGGTTCAGATTTTCATCATCGTGCCACATAATATGCCACATTGTGCTTCTCAAATTTAAATGTGTACACAAAGCATCCGGAGTTATTAAAATGCAGATTCTGAACCTGTAAGTCTAGGGTGGAACCCAAGAGTCTGCATTTCTACAAGCTCTCAGGTTACACCAATGCTTCTGATCCACAGACCATACTCCAAGTACCCAGGTTCAGAGGAACCAAGTGGATTAAGGGAAGTCCCCAGGTATTGTGATGATCTATAGTTGTTGACTTCATTTCTATTTACTTTTGGCCTCTCTGGTAACTACTAGTTTGCCTGAAAGGAATCTGAAGTGTAGAAGAATCTAAGCAATGTTTTTAACACTTTTAAATTACAAAAATAAAAACAAAAACAGATATAACTTTTACAAAATATTTTTGTATTCTTGCCTCATTTCATGCTCAAAACAATGTGCGGAAAAATTAAGGCAAGTATTATTATTTGAAATTTATAATCAGTGAAAATATGCCACAGAAAGGTTAAGTCTAAAGTAGTATCACTGGTTAAGTTGTGGTTCCTGAACTTGAAACTGGGTCATCAGACTTCAAGTTCACTTTCCTTAGAAACATACCAAAGTCTCTTCTGTGAATAAGGTTTGGATTTAGGTGGATATCACAAACCACAGAATCAGAGTGTAATGTCAAGGAATGCAGACGGGGGGAAAAAGGGTGAAGTCGATTCTTCAAGGATGTGGTGTGTGGACAGAGAATTCACACAGACCCTGTATCTCAAGCAATAAAGGGAATGCTACAGAGCACAGGCTTCCTCTCGGGTTGGGGAGTCTAAGGCTGAGTGCCTCTCTGCGTTTGGGATAAATGGACTCCAGTGGGCGGCAGTGTTACTTCTCCCTCCCTCTCTTCTGTACCTAAGACGAAGTATGAGCACTCCTCTCTGCCTAGAAGAAAAATCATAGCCCATTTCCCATCTTTTATGTTAATGCGTTCAGTCACTCAGTTGTGTCTGACTCTTTGTGACTCCATGGACCATAGCCTGCTAGGTTTCTCTATCCATGGAATTTCCCAGGCAAGAATACTGGAGACGGTTGCCATTTCCTTCTTCAGGAGATCTTCCCAACCTAGGGATCGAACCCACATCTCCTGCATTGGCAGGCAGATGTTTTTTTTTAACCACTGAGCCACCTGGGAAGCCCAAAGTGAAAGGGTTAGTTGCTCAGTCATGTCCTCACGGACATGGACTATAGCCTCATGGACTATAGCCTGTCAAGCTCCTTTGTCCATGGAATTCTCCAGGCAAGAATATTGGAGTAGATAGCCATTCCCTTCTCCAGGGAATCTTAACCCAGGATTAGAAGCTGGGTCTCCTGGTTTGCAGGCAGATTCTTTACCATCTGAAACACCTTTAGTCTTTTTGCCGTGGCACTATTTAAATACGGTAAGTTGACTAAAAAGATTGTTTCCATCATTTCTCTAGCTTTGCACTATAAGGCACATCAGCTTGACAGAGGAAAAAATCTCCATGCAAATTCAGATACTCCACTTTAGGCTACAATCATCTTAGGTCTTCTTACCAAATATAAGGCATCCGAGAGAGCTCAGACTCAGCAAGAACGGACTGCATTCGATGAAAATAACAAATAAATGTTCTGAATACCATATTCTAAGCCAGCAAGTAAGCACATAACCATGGCGGAGAAAACTAAAGAAGAGATGAGACACCAAGACAGAAATACTAAATCTCATGTTTAGGACTTTTTATCTCTCAGCCTCTTTTCCATTTCATTCAAGAAAGTAAAAACTACTGTTCTTAGTAGGAGTTTAAGACACACCCAGAGACAAGTTTTCTGATGTGTTTTTACACCTCAGTGTTATATACCTTGATGAAGAATTACAATCAAAAGCTTTATCATGAATTTAGTTGAACTGTGGATCAAATTTTACCGAGCATGTATAGATTAAGCCATTTCTTAGTTCAGAGTTAAACTAAGAAGAGCCTTTGTCCCTAGGGATGAGTAACAGAAAAACTTCTTCCATATTTGTGAATGGTGAGTCACTGCTCTATGTTATTTAATGGACATGAGTTTGAGCAAGCTCTGGGAGTTGGATGGACAGGGAAGCCTGGCATGCTGCAGTCCATGGGGTCGCAGAGTCGGATATGACGAAGTGACTGAACTGACTGACTGACATCAAATTACACAGGAAAGATAGAAATTACTTAATTAGAACAATTATGTGGATTATTCCTTCAGGATAAACATTACTCCTTAAAGCAGATTTTATAGCTGCTTGAAAAAAAAATTGAACAAAATTATTATTCTCATAAGAATATCAGGCATTGACACAATCTATACATAAACTAGAATATGATTAGGTAATATGTATGGTAAATGAAATCAGAAGAATCTGAAATGTGCCAGAAATTGAGGAGAAATTTAAATATGGACCTCAAGAAATGGCTCCCAACTACAATACTAAGAGCATTTCAAGAACTGCTATGATTTTTATATACCTGGTAACACTAAAAATGAGTTTATTTAATAGCATTAAAATCTGTTAAACAATTCAATGAATGGATGGCCATCTTCCAATCTCTAATTTGTGTACAGAATTACCATTCAAGGAACTAGCAATGATCTTTTGGTGACCCCAGTAATGAACAATTAGACCAACTACACTGAACTAGTTCATTATGTCCTCTAGCAGATTTCTATGTATTCTAGACTGAGCAGATCTCACTGGACATTTCACAGCTGTAATGATAAACTCCATAGATACCTATACAGACACTGGAGATTCTACAATAACATACAGTGGAGATGACACTGTTCCCCCCAGGTGTCAAGTGGTAGCATCTCAGAAGTTTAACTACATGCTCCTAAGTCGATTATGAACATATCTTAGCTCTATCACTACACATTATGTGATCTTGGAAAAAAAGCTACTTTACTTCTCTGGACTGAGAAATGAGGAGCATGGCCTTAGGATCCCTGAGTTTTCTTCAACCTGTCTCTCAAAGAGGTTACATGTGAAGGAGACTCCATGATCTGTCACCACCAGTTCAGGTAACTCTACCTGCTTTGGGTTTCTCTGATAGCTCAGCTGGTAAAGAATCTGTCTACAATGCGGAGACCTGGGTTCCATCCCTGGGTTGGGAAGATCCCCTGGAGAAGGGAAAGGCTACCCACTCCAGTATTTTGTCCTGGAGAATTCTATGGGGTGGCAAAGAGTCAGACACTTTCTTTCTTTCTATCTGCCCTGGGTTCTGCTTAGGTGGGTAGAGCAAACAGCTCCTCACTCTTATTGACTGAACAAGATCTCACCATATAAATTCTCTGTTGAAAACATTAAATCAGATTGAGCTGTTGAAGGCAAAATCTTAGGATTCAAGACAATTTCTGCACATTTTTAGCCTATCCTTTAATTTTACAGGTAAAACTGAAAGAAGGCAAAC
Organism: Odocoileus virginianus; assembly: GCF_023699985.2. Taxonomy (NCBI): domain Eukaryota; kingdom Metazoa; phylum Chordata; class Mammalia; order Artiodactyla; family Cervidae; genus Odocoileus; species Odocoileus virginianus. Next base: position 41,085,363 of record NC_069679.1, on the reverse strand, counting down.
TGGATAAATAATTACAGGTGGCCTGTGTAGCTCTTTAACCTTTTGATATACTAATGTATCATAAAGTAATTTTTATGTCAGAATTTAGCTAAAATATGAACTACATTTTCTCTGCTTACATATCACAAAACAAATCAACACTGTTACAGAGAAAAATCATAAGTAATGTAAACCAAAACCTCGACTTCTCCCTCAGTGAACTAAAGATACTCTTTGTCCCTTCCTCCAGCACAAGGATTCTGCGGCCATTGGAGGAGCACAGAATTTCGGCGCAGGGTAAAGAGGATCAAACGGAGATAAAACCACCTCCCCTGGAGGGCTGCTCTGAGATTAGAGACACCATAATAGGCACAAGGAAAGTGTACAATCAATCATAATAATGATTGTTATTTATCATCATAATTAGCAGATGTTATAGCAGAAGGGTCAAAGCATAGGATTTATGGCCAGAAAAAACGGTTCCATTGAGTACCATGGCCAGAAATTACAGATAATGTTGTAAAGACAAGAACATTAAGACCATTGTGAGTCAAACTAATACTGCATGATTCTGTGAAAACATCCAACTGTGGGCCTTGGTGGGGATGTAACAGAGAGGGATTGGGGAATCTCTCAGTTCAGAGGGAGACATGGCTGTCCAGTGGAGGCTCAGCAGTGGTCATGCTGTAACCCTTTTCTCCTCCTCCCAGATGTTCTAGAGGGAGGCTAGCCTTCCGAGGGAGGGGGAAAAGTACATACTTGCTTTCTGCAACTGATTATCCATTATGTCATCAAAGTCTCTTTCTAAAACCAATGTTGATCAAGACACTCATTTACTTAAAATAATTCAGTGACTCACCATTACTATGGAAAAAAACCCGTAGCAGTTTCCCCAGGCCCAGGGCCCCACTGTCTGCTAAAACTGGCTACACTAGCACACAGTACCCTGCTCCCTCCATGCTCTGCACAGACCGTTAGCACTGCTGGGGATCACCCTGTCTACATCTTCACTTATCAGCCCTTGTACAGGTATCAACTCACTTCCTTCTCCAGGAAGCCTTAATGCTGAGTGATATGCCTTTCCTACAGAGTACCCACTGAACTCTATATGTCCATATGTGAGCAAGCCACTCTATATTGCACTCGGTTGTCTACCTGTTTGTTTTCCTTACTATTCTATGGGCATCTTCCCTGTTTACCTTTGTAATCCCAGTGTTTAACACAGGTGCTTAAAAAAATTTGCTGAATGAGGGGATGCCTGAGAGACTGAGGTTGATGCATGGCAGAACAGGTAGAGGAAGAGCTCTTCCCATCATGAGGCAGAATGCCCAGCCTTCCTAAATGGGAAGGAGTCCAAGAGACAATAGCATAACTCTTCGCACTCTTTCTGGGTCTTATCCTTCAGTGTTAGGGATACTAAGTTGGATGAACCATGGAATATGACTCAATGTAACTAAGTAGTCATATATTTTTAAAAAACTTTCAGATTTATTTTTATGACTGCTTTCTACCCTTGTATTTCCTCTAGGAACAACGGTTAATGTTAATCTAAAAATGTGCAGAGGGTTAAAGACTTCACCAGGTTTACTGGCCTCTGCCTTTTCCCACTCTGCTGATAGGTCTCCACCGGAGGGTCTACAATGGCTCAGGCAGAGAGACTTGGGTTTGAATCTCAGGCCTGCCACTTATTCATGTGTGACCTTGTTCAAGACACTAAACCCTTGCTGTCTCATTTTCTTACCTGCAAAATGTGTACAGTCCAATCCCAAAGAAAGGCAATCCCAAAGAATACTCAAACTACCGCACAATTGCACTCATCTCACATGCTAGTAAAGTAATGCTCAAAATTCTCCAAGCCAGGATTCATCAGTATGTGAATCATGAACTTCTAGATGTTAAAGCTGGTTTTAGAAAAGACAGAGAAACCAGAGATCAAATTGTCAATATCCAATGGATCATCAAAAAAGCAAGAGAGTTCCAGAAAAATCATCTATTTCTGCTTTATTGACTATGCCAAAGCCTTTGACTGTGTGGGTCACAATAAACTGTGGAAAATTCTGAAACAGCTGGGCATACCAGACCACCTGACCTGCCTCTTGAGAAACCTATATGCATGTCAGGAAGCAACAATTAGAACTGGACATGGAACAACAGACTGATTCCAAATAGGAAAAGGAGTACGTCAAGGCTGTATATTGTCACCCTGCTTATTTAACTTATATGCAGAGTACATCATGAGAAACGCTGGGATGGAAGAAGCACAAGCTGGAATCAAGATTGCCGGGAGAAATATTAATAACCTCAGATACGCAGATGACACCACCATTATGGCAGAAAGCGAAGAGGAACTAAAAAGTCTCTTGATGAAAGTGAAAGAGGAGAGTGAAAAAGTTGGCTTAAAGCTCAACATTCAGAAAACGAAGATCATGGCATCTGGTCCCATCGCTTCATGGGAAATAGATGGGGAGACAGTGGAAACAGTGTCAGGACTTTATTTTTTTGGGCTCCAAAATCATTGCAGATGGTGACTGCAGCCATGAAATTAAAAGATGCTTACTCCTTGGAAGGAAAGTTATGACCAACCAAGACAGCATATTAAAGAGCAGAGATATTACTTTGTCAACAAAGGTCCATCTAGTCAAGGCTATGGTTTTTCCAGTGGTCATGTATGGATGTGAGAGTTGGACTGTGAAGAAAGCTGAGCACCGAAAAATTGATGCTTTTGAGCTGTGGTGTTGGAGAAGACTCTTGAGAGTCCCTTGGACTGCAAGGAGATCCAACCAGTCCATCCTAAAGGAGATCAGTCCTGGGTGTTCATTGGAAGGACTGATGCTGAAGCTCAAACTCCAATACTTTGGCCACCTCATGCGAAGAGCTGACTCACTGGAAAAGACCCTGATGCTGGGAGGGATTGGGGGCAGGAGGAGAAGGGGATGACAGAGGATGAGATGGCTGGATGGCATCACCGACTTGATGGACATGAGTTTGAGTAAACTCCAGGAGTTGGTGATGGACAGGGAGGTCTGGCGTTCTGAGATTCATGGGGTTGCAGAGTCAGACACGACTCAGCGACTGGACTGACCTTTTAAAAGGTGACTTGTTTCACAGGGTCACACATAGAATCACACAGATCCTGTATGCAAAAGTCCTTTTACATGCTCAAACATAAATTATTTCTTTATATTTATAATTTCAAACAAAATTAGGCTGTTTCACAGGAAAATGTGACTCAGCAGTAAAGAATCTGCCTGCAATGCAAGAGCCTCAGGAGACCTGGGTTCAATCCCTGGGTTGGGAAGATCCCCTGGAGGAGGAAATGACAACCCACTCCAGTATTCTTGCCTGGAGAATCCCATGGACAAAGAAGCCTAGCAGGCTACAGTCCACAGGGTCGTGAACAGTTGGACACAACTGAAGAAACTTGGCACATGGAAACGTATATAAAGACCTCATGGTTAAAGGCTAACAGCTCTCTTATGGTCCAGATTTCACTGAAAAAAGCCAAGAACACTGAGACAAAAATAAAGCTGATACTAAATTATAAATTTGCAAATGACAATAAAGCACAGATTGATTGATTGAACAAATTTGAAAATAAATAAGTGAATAATAATGACCCTCCCTTTCCCTGGTCTTCTACTATGACCCCCTGGTTTAGCCAACCAGATTCCCTAAGCACTGAACTAGTCAAAGGGGTTGTGAGATGAACATTCAGTAGCCTATAGGCATGCCAAAATGTATCTAAAACTGGAACAGAAAGGAAAGTGGCCAAGTTCATGTCTGTCTTCGTCTTTCCTTCACCTGCCTGAGGCACCACAATGAAAGATTTTATGTCCCAGACCCACAGCTTCCCAGGACCTCTGCCTAACGACCTGAATTCCTGGAGAGTTCTTCATCCTAGTATCCCTCTAAATGCACATTAGGGGAAATCAGGGAAACAAAAATTACTTAGCATTTTACAGAATTCCTTCTTTTTTTCCTTCACAGGCTGGATGCCAGTTTATGAGTAAAAGTAGGAGAGACTACTGTGAATGCCTTTTTCTAAGCCCTGTACTTCTAACTCAGAATCTCTAAACAGCATCAGATGAAAACAGTGAGGCTTATAAACCAACCACCTCTACTGCCAGATAAAGTTATAGTAAAGTATTAAATATGATAAAAAAATTCCAACAAATCTATCTAATCAATCAAGGACTTCTCTCCTAAGGAAGCAAAAGAAAACCAAGACATTGCTAGGCCAAGTAGGTATTTATGTATTCAAACAGCCTTCGATTTCATCTTATTTCTAAGATCTCTTTATATCATTTGAAAAGATGTTGAAATATCCGAAACAGTGAAATGGCAGGTGGGGTGGGACGCAAAAAAACCTGGGGCCTTTGATCCTGATAATTTTCTTTCTGCATTGAAACAGCAGAGGTCAGCCTAAAAAGACTGATGCATGTCCTGTTCTTAACAAAGGTTTTAATTCCTAGGCCCTCCCACAAGTATGCATATACCAAACTATGCCTCTGTCTCACTTAAGCTGTTCTTCAATACTACAAATCCTACAAAGAACAGTTGTCTGTAATATCTAAGAGTCAGGACTAAACTAAGATTCTGACATTTCTTTATCTTCTCCATCCTTCTGAGTCTGAACTTGGGAAACTTCTGAATGGCAGGGAAGAGTCTCTATAACCAGAAACCCATTTTCTAAATCCAGCATTCCACATGTCACCATCATTCATGGAGATAATTTTAAAATAGTCCTTTGAAGTCTTGTCTCTCTTCTTTGTCACTATGACTCCTCACTTCTTGAGGCAGAGAACCAGCAGCACAGGCGTCGCCTGGCAGCTGGTTAGGAACACAGATTCTCAGACCCCATCCTAGACCTGCACTTGAAGATGATTCCAGGTAATACATATGCACATTCAGGTTTGAGAGACATTGCTCTAAGCCAGCTACACTCTCAGCCATTGGGTTCCTTTTCTGGGAAACCAATCCTCCATTGAGGAAGGCCCACACTGGGCACTGTAACGTCCCCAGCATCACTCTCCACTCTCCCCAGTGTGCACATGGAAAGCTGGCTCTTCTCCAAAGAACACAGGTAGAGTACCTGGTACACTACTTAGCAGCATCCAGGAGCCACTCAAACACATGTATTTTCTTTCTGTATACCTATTCACCACTGCCAATATTCTCACATCTCTTCCAGATGGCCCCTTTCCTGTCATGATCTCTCTTCCTCTCAGTTTCTAAAACAGATTCTCTAGTGAAGTGATTCACCAGGCTCTGACGTCAAAGTTTTGACTCTACAGTTTATTTGCTGGGTGAATCAGGAAGACAATTGAACATTCCTAGGCCTCAAGTTTTCTCCTCTGGTGATAACAGTGCCTGCCCTTGGGGCTGCTGTGAAAGCTCTTTATTCCATATTACTACAGCACAGTACTCATGCTGGGGCTTCCCGGGTGGCACTAGTGGTAAAGAACCTTTCTGACAATGCAGGAGATGTAAGAGACGCAGGTTCCCTCCCTGGGTCAGAAAGATCCCCTGGAGAAGGAAATGGCAACCTGCTCCAGTATTCTTGCCTGGAGGATCCCTATGGACAGAGAAGCCTGGAGGGCTTGTGTTCATGCTCAGACCGAGACCTTTCCACTGACTTAGTTTGGATGCCTTCCCATTGCTTTTAAGGGCCACAGCACTGACAGGCCAAGCCACATGGCTTAGCACCTAATTGTAACTCTCCTGTAGAGATCTTTATTTTGTCTTACTGGTTTTGTCTCCAAAACTGGATTTTAAAAGACAATGTGTCAGGAGGGTGGTTGTTTTTATAGATGGTAAAAGTAGTTCATGGTCTTTATAGGAAATATAGAAAATATAGAGAAATACGAAAAAGAAATAATAAACAATCCATAAGCTCACCACTAACAGAAAACAACTGTTAACATTTTAGAGGATTCCTTCCAAACAAGAAGATCTTGGGTTTCAGAAGACCAAGGGCCAAGTCTTAGTCTTCTCAGAGTTTTCCCTGGCTTTCCTACACCCAGTGCTGTCCCATCTCCAGCACCTAAGCTAGCACAGTGCGAGGAACTTTGTAGCTGATACACACTTGTTCCTTAGCTGACTGACGTACTGATGAGGCTTTCTCTGCACGTATGTGTGGACTGGCTACATACTGAAATAGGAATACTGTCAAAAGCAGTGACAAAATCTGTTTTGTTCTTTGTTCAGTTCAAGGTGCTGTAAGAGTGTGCACCCCACCTGACCGCTGTCTGTGTTTGGTGGTGACAGTGTGTTTCTGCTGAGGTCTCATGTTTCCCTTTTCAACGTACTCAGTCTCACATACCTACAGGAATGGTCATCCCGTGAATTTTATCCGCCCAGCCTGCATAATACCGAAGAGTTTTGATGACTCCTTGCAAATCAACATAAAATGCTTGCAGGAACGGTTTGCCACCATTGAGGGATTCCATGGTCTGTGGGAAAAGAAACAGAGAGAACTTTCCAGTGATACACTAAGTGATTGCTGGAGCAAACAAAAAAAGGCATGGAAAGAATACAAATGAATCTGAATAATGACGCATACCTGGTCAACTGTGATTTCCCAAATGAAAAGATTTGAGCACTGTTTGTTGAGTTTAGTTTCAAGTAAAAGCCACCAAGAGTATGTATGTGCATGTTCTTGTGCTTTGGTGTGTGTTTCCAGTAACCACTATTCCAATACATAAACACTACTGGTGATAAAGAAAGTGTTCTGCTTGTCAACCAGCTTCTGTTATATTAATGATCAGAACTGTGTGGGGATTTTTCAGAGTCTACATCAGTAATCTGAATCCATAAAGAGGAGCAGGGACATGGGCTTTTATGCACTTGATGAGAATATAAAACGTTCTCCACAGCTGCCAAGACCCCTGCTGAGAAATGGAATGGCCACAGTGCAGAGCAAGTTTATTTACTACCACCAAATAAACAAGGTCTCCTCTAGGGAAGCTCATACTGCAACAACATGAGGGCTGGTTTTCTGTAAATATTTAGCTTAACAACCATTATCTATTAAGAGTGAAGTACTCGGTCCATTTAATAAAAATAGAGTTAGAGTTATTAAGCAGTTTTAGATTATAAATGTTATTATTTTAATGACACATTCCTAAATAGGATAAGTCTGTAATGTAAAGAATTTAAGAAGAATTCACTGGAATGAGAAGAGTATTTTGACTTGAGAAATAGTAGAGGTTTTTACATATTTAACAAATAATATAAATAAAAACATATGTCTGCAATCTCATGTCCTCTTCCTCAAGGACATTTTACAATATATACTGGCACTAAAATTATCTGAGTACTAACAAAACTAAAATTGAAATACTCTCCATTCAATGACATAAAAATAACATTTACAGTGTAATTTATTCACGTACTATGTGTATAAGATGGAACTCATTAAAAAATATTATGTGACCTATTCACTGTATATTAGCAAAACAAGATATTTCCTAGTTCTTTTTAGAATATTTATAGGTCTGTGAGATGAATATATTCTCCACACAGAGGGCATACAGCCAAGGTCGAGACTGACTACACAGAATAAAGTAGAGTCATTCATCAGATTCTAGGCCACCTAAATGGTCCATCCCTATGAGCTGTTGATCACCTGAGAGTTGCCAGCCCTGGGTTTATTCTCAATTGTGTTTACCTAGATGCAATATTAACTTCAGTATTATGGTCAGGAGCTTCCCTATATTCAAGAGGCTATCTCTTAATAAAACTCATTCGTCACATTGCTTAGGAGTGTTTAAAAGTAGGACTCTCATTTAAGTGTGATAGGAAAAAGGACTTGACCACAGTGAGACATATCAGAGAAAGGATGGCATTTGAATTTTATGACATGAAAAGATAACTGCAGAAATGAACCACATCTTCATCTAGTAAGTACTGCTAATCTAATGTTATGAATACTGTAGGGATTTAACTGAAATAGATACTTACAGACCATCAACGTGCCCCCATCACACTATTTATGTGCCAAGAACTATACTTGGATCACAACAAAAGGAGTAAAACACACTTTACACTCTCAAAGAAATCACAATCCAGTAAAGAGACAGCATACAGACCAGCATTCTCCCAAGGTAGTCCAAAGAATTCTGTTTTGTATGATACTGACAGATTAGCCAGAAAATTAGTGTTGAGGCTCCAACAGAGTTGAGACATATTGAGTAGGGCTTGTCAGTCTTTAATATGTTAAGTGTCTTATGAATCTCCATGAAACACCTTTTCCCAATATGTAGAAACATCTCATTGGAAACAGCATTCCTTGAAGTACTAAACCAGAAAATGCTTTTATGGACAAATATATGTTATGCACAGCAGGAGTTCCAAACCATCTCCATAAAGCATCCATTTTTGTCTCCACACTAGAAATAGATCCATGAGGGGGATGAAGAGGGGAGAGTGGTGGTAGAAGGGACAATGCCGAAGGGACTGATGCTCCCCTCCCCCAAAGGAAACCCAACAGTGACGTGACTTTCCAAGCAGAGGGGAGACCGTAGTATTCACGGCCTTAATGCACTGACTCGACAAGGATGCCCTAAATATTAAATGATCAACTACGGGTCATGCAGGTGGAGATTACAGGCATTCCAAAATGGTCCCAGTGTCCAAAAGAGTTTGTATTCTCTAAGAAACTGACTCCTATTTTTAAAACAGCATCAACAACAAAAAAACCAGTAGAAAAGGGAATGTCCCTTATGTGAGAAAATGATTGTTGTAGCAAAAGAAAGTTGCTGTCTCCCGTCTCTCCTTTCTATTAACTCTAGAAAGTGACCAAAGAACAAAGGGAGCAGCGCTGTATGAGAGGTCTCCATCACACCTTCTGCTTCTGAAGGATTCTCTTTGGTCAAAAGGGGCTCACACTGGAGAGGTAAAACTCTTCTGAATGCCAACAAACCAATCAGTGGTTTGGCTTCCTGCAGGCAGCATGGTCACTTTCCCACTGCTGGACTGCTTTTGTTCTTTTTGTTGAGGGTGGGAGGGAGAGGGACAAGGAAAGCAGCAAGATCTGTACCAGTCATGGGAAGCTATGGTTTTGTTCTTCAAAATTCAGTAAGAAGAGACATTCAGCTGGTCCCCAAAAGCCAAACCTCTCCCCTTTTTCATGAGTTATTATGTACTCCTTCACTGGATGACATCACCGACTCGATGGGCATGAGTTTGAGTAAACTCCGGGAATTTGTGACAGACAGGGAGGCCTGGCCTGCTGCGATTCATGGGGTCGCAAAGAGTCGGACACAACTGAGCGACTGAACTGAACTGAATTCACTTGCTCCCCAGATCTGCTTCATATCATGCTTTCAGAAAGACTGAGGAATCTAAATTTCAATGGATGGTAAATTTGGCAGTAAAGACGATGTTCTCTTAGGTTACTTACTGCAAGGACTGCCCTATCTCGTTCCACCAAGTCTGCAAGCTTATCCAACAGACGGCCTCTTTCTGAAGCATCCATCCTTCTCCACACTGAACCCAGAGAGAAAGCCAGGCGGGCTGCCTGCACTGCTTTGTCTATGTCTGCCTGTTAGAGAGGAAGAGAAACAATGATACAATAAAGGAAGAAACATTTGCTTTCACACACACACACACACACACAAAGGTGATAAATGAACATTAGCGGTGATGTCTGGAGAGCATCAAGTTAGTGTTCTGCTGCCTGAAGGCAGTTATTTCACAGCAGTTTTTCTTCTCAGATGAACATACCTTGTCTGCTTCTTGAACTTCACACACTTGCTCTCCTGTGGCTGGATTGTAGACGGGGAACACTCTCCCACTCTCTGAGTTCTGCCACTCGTTGTTAATAAAAATCTAAGGGAACAGACAACAGAATGGACTCCATGAGACAAGCGACAGAAAGTCAGTCCATGGCGCTGTACTAGACGAAAGTACCACAGTAGTAATACTTCTCCGCCAGCATTCTTGGGCTTCCCTGGTGATGCAGACGGTAAACAGTCCACCTGCAATGCGGGAGACCTGGGGTCAATCCCTGGGTTAGGAAGACCCCCTGGAGGAGGGCATGGCAACCCACTCCAGTACTCTTGCCTGGAAAATCCCCATGGGCAGAGGAGCCTGGCAGGCTACAGTCCATGGGGTTGCAGAGTTGCACACGACAGTAACTAAGCATAGTACAGCATACTTGCTGGTATATAACTAAAGTACAGAATTTGAAGAATTACAAGAAAACCTTGATCGTTATGCAGTCTAGCCTCACCCCCAATTCAGAAATTTTCTTTGTGCTATTTTTACCTCAATGTCATCCAAAGATCAAATATAATGCTTACCTTTAGTGAATCTGTCAATTACTGAGGGAGTCAAACAAGGAAGGAAGGAGAGTCTCACCTACATACAGAGCATATACTGAGGCTGAGGAAGTATTTATTACAGTCCAAGCTCCGGCCAATACCGCAAAAGAGTAAATCGTGGATCAAACTGATAGTCATCCAGCCTGAGCTACTAGTTTCTCTGTCAGAGGCCTTAAGTGACTTCACAGGGAAACCTGAATGGTGCTGGAACAAGCATTTGCCTAATTTATAGTCAGAACCAGAACACAGCAATGACTCTGACCAAACCAACTGGTGAGTTGAACAACTTACATGTGTAAACCCCAGTTAGATCTCTTTCCTTTTGCTGGGTGGGCAAAGGGGAAAGGCCTGTAACTTTTGAACTGGTCTCTTCAGGACTTTTCTTAAGAGCCTTGGTTTCTTTATATAGGAAATGAAGGCTATCTTAAAATGGCAACGAGACTAATGGTTTAAGAAATTATGCAAGTCATTTTCTCAGGAGATTTGTAAGAGAGGAGTTAAACGAGAAGGAAAAATACGGGCAAAAACGTTAAATTTTTATTGACATTAAGAGAAAATCCAAACTAATATTTTGGATTATGAAAGCTCAAAGAATACACAAAGATATTTTACTCCATAAAATTTATGGCACAACAACAAAAATTTCTGAAATTATGAACCATTTAGTAGCCAGTCAATTTAGAACAAACACAATGATAAGCTGATTTGCTACTGCCTGGTATTTTAATAATTACAGATGAGGCTAAGTGAGCGCATATCTACAATTTTAAATACTAAGTTCTAGATTATGTCAGATCTTTGCTTTTTCCTTGATTTGATAAAACAATGAGCCTGTGTTGAAGGAGTCTTCTTTCACTGAAGCCTTTTTTTTTTTTTTTTTTAATATTTATTTGGCCATAAAAGATAAAAGGAGGGAAAAAATACCTTAAGCCTATAAACACACTTAATACAAATGTACTGAGCACAAACACAATGACTTTGTAACAATTTTTAAGTTTTTACTATGAATGTGTAAACATGCTTAATATGCTGTATTCATTTGTATAATGTATTTAATAAATGCAAGGTATTTCTAGACACAGGAGAGGCAAGAATGCTTAAGAGTTCCAGTCTTTCAGGGTCAACAGTCCCTAGTAGTTCATTAAATACTCACAACAACCCTAATGGCAGGAGTTTATTATTTCAACTGAAGATGCAAACATTAAGAGAGGTAATAGTCAGAAAAAGAAGGTCATCTCTGAGGCTCTGATTCAGTCTGCTGCTCTTCTCACTACACCCTGGTTTCTAGACTTACTCAGCCCAAAGAAACACAACTATTTAATAAGTATAAGCCTCTTTTCACTCCATTTAACAAATTTCCTAACATTTTACAGCTCTTCGAATCTGTATACCCCTTTGAAATGCAGTATGATCTTAAAGGTAACAAAAGAAAAACATTTATTAGAGGTTAGTTTCATTAAACATCCACTTCTAGACCTTATCAGGTTTAAGGGAAAATGGAGTGGGTCTTGCCAATACTCTTTTTATTCACTATTTGACTGAAATGTCTTAACTATTGTTATATCATCAGATCCAATTACAGTTTTTAAGCTTTGTTGAACAGTTCTAAGTGTATGTGGTGGTGGTGGTTTAGTCGCTCAGTCATGTCTGACCCCATGGACTGTAGCCTGCCAGGCTGCTCTGTCCATGGAATTCTCCAGGCAAGAATACTGGAGTGGGTTGCCATTTCCTCCTCCAGGGGATCTTCCTGACCCAGGGATCAAACCTGGGTCTCCTGCATTCCAGACAGATTCTTTACTGACTGAGCCATCAGGAACGTATGTAAGGATTGATATTTCATGACCTTTTATTGTTTTTTAGAGGTTTTCCAAAGATCAAACGGAAAAATTACTTATTTTTTAATAGAATAAAATTCCTCTTACTGTTATTTAAGCCCACAGATCATTTTCTCAATATAAAATGTAGTATAGGATCTTTTTTAAAAATTAATTAATTAATTTTAATTGGAAGCTAATTACCCTACAATATTGTGGTGGTTTTTGTCATACATTGACATGAATCAGTTATGGGGGTACATGTGTTCCCCTGTTCCAAACCCTCTCTCACCTCTATCCCCATCCCATCCCTCTGGGTTGTCCCAGTGCACCAGCTTTGAGTGCCCTGTTTCATGCATCGAACTTGAACTGGTCATCTATCTCACATATAGTAATATATATGTTTCAATGTTATTCTTTTCCTATTTGGAACCAGTCTGTTGTTTCATGTCCATTTCTAACTGTTGCTTCCTGACCTGCATACAGATTTCTAAAGAGATAGGTCAGGTGGTCTGGTATTCCCATCTCTTTCAGTATTTTCCACAGTTTACTGTGATCCACACAGTCAAAGGCTTTGGCATAGTCAATATAGCAGAAATAGACGCTTTTCTGGAGCTCTCTTGCTTTTTCGATGATCCAGTGGATGTTGGCAATTTGATCTCTGGTTCCTCTGCCTTTTCCAAAATCAGCTTAAACACCTGGAAGTTCACGGTTCACGTACTGTTGAAGCCTGGCTTGGAGAATTTTGAGCATTACTTGACAAACATGTGAGATGAGTGCAACGGTGTGGTAGTTTGAACATTTTTTGGAATTGTCTTTCTAAGGGACTGGACTGAAAACTGACCTTTTCCAGTCCTGTGGCCACTGTTGAGTCTTCCAAATTTGCTGGAACAACAGACTGGTTCCAAATATGGAAAGGAGTATGTCAAGGCTGTATATTGTCACTGTGCTTATTTAACTTATATGCAGAGTACATCATGAGAAACGCTGGGATGGAAGAAGCACAAGCTGGAATCAAGATAGTGGGGAGAGATATCAATAATCTCAGATATGCAGATGACACCACCCTTAAGGCAGAAAGCGAGGAAGAACTAAAGAGCCTCTTGATGAGAGTGAAAGAGAAGAGTGAAAAAATTGGCTTAAAGCTCAACATTCAGAAAATAAGGATCATGGCATCTGGTCCCATCATTTCATGGCAAATAGATGAAGAAACAGTAGAAACAGTGGCTGACTATTTTTTGGAGGCTCCAAAATCACTGCAGATGGTGACTGCAGCCATGAAATTAAAGGACGCTTGCTCCTTGGAGGAAAAATTATGACCAACCTAGACAGCATATTAAAAAGCAGAGACATTACTTTGCCAACAAAGGTCCATCTAGCCAAAACTATGGTTTTTCCAGTAGTCGTGTATGGATATGAGATTTGGACTTTAAAGAAAGCTGAGCACCGAAGAACTGATGCTTTTGAACTGTGGTGTTGGAGAAGACTCATGAGAGTCCCTTGGACTGCAAGGAGATACAACCAGTCCATTCTAAAGGAGATCAGTCCTGGGTGTTCATTGGAAGGACTGATGTTGAAGCTGAAACTCTAATACTTTGGCCACCTGATGCGAAGAACTGACTCATTTGAAAAGACCCTGATGCTGGGAAAGATTGAAAGTGGGAGGAGAAGGGGACAACAGAGGATGAGATGGCTGGATGGCATCACTGACTCAATGGACATGAGTTTGAGTAAACTCCGGGAACTGGTGATGGACAGCGAGGCCTGGTGCGCTGCAGTCCATGGGGTTGCAGAGTCGAACACAACTGAGCGACTGAACTGAACTGAACTGAATGTTATTCTCTCAAATCATCCCAGCCTCGCCTTCTCCCACAGAGTCCAAAATTCTCTTTTGTGTCTCTTTTGCTGTCTCACACATAGGGGCATCTTTACCATCTTTTAAAATTCCATATATATGCATTAATATGCTGTATTAGTGTTTTTCTCTCTGACTTACTTCACTCTGTATAATAGGCTCCAGTTTCATCCACTGCATAAGAACTGATTCAAAAGCACTCTTTTTAATAGTTGAGTAATATTGCATTGTGTATATGTACCACCACTTTCTTTTTATTTTTTTATTGAAGGATAATTGCTGTACAGAATTTTGTTTTCTGAGGTTTGCTGAAACCTCAACATGAATCAGCCATAAGGCACACATATATTCTCCTTTTTGAACCAACCTCCCCACTCCCTCCCCATCCCACCCCTCTAGGTTGATACAAAGACCCTGTTTGAATTTCCTGAGCCATACAGCAAATTCCCGTTGGTGATATATTTTACATGTGGCAATGTAATTTTTCATGTTACTCTTTCCATACATCTCACCCTCTCCTCCCCTCTTCCCATGACCATAAGTCTATTCTCTATGTCTGTTTCTCCACTGCTGCCCTTTAAATAAGTTCTTCAGTACCATTCTTCTAGATTTCATATATATGTGTTAGAATACGATATTTATCTTTCTCTTTCTGACTCACTTCACTCTGTATAATAGGTTCTAGGTCTATCTGCCTCATCAGGACTCAAATGCATTCTTTTTTATGGCTGAGTAATATTCCATTATGTATATGTACCATAATTTCTTTATCCATTCATCTGTCGATGGATATCTAGGCTGCTTCCATGTTCTAGCTATCATAAATAGTGCTGCAGTGAATAATGGGATACATGTGTTTTTTAAAATTTTGGTTTCCTCAGGGTATATTATGCCTAGAAGTGAAATTGTTGGGTCACATGGTGGTTTTATTCCTAGTTTTTTAAAGAATCCCCATACCGTCTTCCATAGTGGCTGTTTCAATTTACATTCCCATGAACAGTGTAAGCGTTCCCTTTTCTCCACACCCTCTCCAACTGTTATGGTTTGTAGATTTTTTGATGATGGCCATTCTGACTGGTGTGGGGTGATATCTCATTGTAGTTTTGATTCGCATTTCTTTAATAATGAGTGATGTTGAGCATCTTTTCATGTGTTTGTTAGCCATCTGTATGTCTTCTTTGGAGAAATGTCTGTTTAGGTCTTTTCCCCACTTTTTGATTGGGTTGTCTGTTTTTCTGGCATTGAGTTGTATAAGCTGCTTGTATATTTTGGAAATTAATCCTCTGTCAGTTGTTTCACTTGCTATTATTTTCTCCCATTCTGAGGGTTTTCTTTTCACCTTGCTTATAGTTTCCTTTGCTGTACAAAAGCTTTTAAGTTTAATCAGGTCCCACGTGTTTACTTTTGTTTTTATTTCCATTACTCTAGGAGGTGGGTCATAGAGGATCATGCTTTGGTTTATGTCATCTAGTGTTCTGCCTGTTTTCCTCTAAGAGTTTTATAGTTTCTGGTCTTACATTTAGGTCTTTAATCCATTTTGAGTTTATCTTTGTGTATGGTGTTAGGAAGTGTTTTAATTTCATTCTTTTACATGTAGCTGTCCAGTTTTCCCAGCACCATTTACTGAAGAGGCTGTTTTCGCCCCACTGTATATTCTTGCCTCCTTTGTCAAAAATAAGGTACCCATTGGTGCAAGAGTTTATTTCTGAGCATTCTATCTTGTTCCATTGGTCTATATTTCTATCTTTGTTCCAGTACCATACAGTCTTGATGACTGTAGCTCTGTAGTATAATCTAAAGTCAGGAAGGTTGATTCTTCCAGCTCCATTCTTCTTTCTCAAGACTGATTTGGCTATTGGGGTCTTCTGTGTTTCCATATGAACTGTGAAATTTTTTGTTCTAGTTCTGTGAAAAATGCCATTGGTAATTTGATAGGGGTCACACTGAATCTGTAGATTGTGTTTGGTAGTATAGTCATTTTCACAATATTGATTCTTCCTACCCAGGAACATGGAATATCTCTCCATCTGTTTATATCATCTTTGATTTCTTTCATCAGTGTCTTATAATTTTCTGTGTACAGTTCTTTTGTCTCCTTAAGTAAGTTTATTTCTAGATATTTAATTATTTTTGTTGTAATGATGAATGGGATTGATTCCTTAATTTCTTTTTCTGATTTTTGTTAGTATATTGAAACACAAGTGATTTCTGTGTATTGATTTTATATCCTGCAACTTTGCTAAATTAAATTATTAGCTTAATAATTTTCTGATACTATCTTTAGGGTTTTCTATGTACAGTATGATGTCATCTGCAAACAGTGAGAGTTTTACTTTTTCTTTTCCAACCTGGATTCCTTTTATTTATTTTTCTTCTCTGACTGCTGTAGCTAGGACTTCCAGAACTATGTTGAATAATAGTAGTGAAAGTGGACACCCTGTCTTATTTCTGATCTTAGGGGGAATGCTTTCAGTTTTTTCACCGTTGAGAATAATGCTCGCTGTAGGCTTATCATATATGGTCTTTACTATGATGAGGTATGTTCCTTCTATGCCTATTTTTTGAAGGATTTTTATCATAAATGGGTGATGAATTTTGTCAAAGACTTTTTCTGCATGTATTGAGATTATCATATGATTTTTATCTTTCATATATTTTAATATGGTGTATCACATTGATTTGTGTATACTGAAGAATCCTTGCATTCCAGGAATAAACCCAACTTGATCATGGTGTATGAGGTTTTTGATGTATTGCTCAATTCTGTTTGTTAAAATTTTGTTGAGGATTTTTGCATCTATGTTCATCAGTGATATTGGTCTGCAGTTTTCTTTTTTTGAGTTGTCTTTGTCTGGGTTTGGTATCAGGGTGATGGTGGCCTCATAGCATGAGTTTGCAAGTATTCCTTTCTCTTCAGTTTTCTGAGTTTTAGAAGAGCAGGCATTAGCTCTTCTCTAAATGTTTGATAGAATTCTCCTGTGAAGCCATCTGGTCCTGGGATTTTGCTTTTTGGAAGATTTTTTTAATCACAGCATCAATTTCAGTGCTTGTTATTGGGCTGTTCATAATTTCTATTTCTTCTTGGTTCAGTCTTGAAAGATTGAACTTTTCTAAGAATCTGTCGATTTCTTCCAGGTTACCCATTTTACTGCCATACAGTTGTTCATAATAGTCTCTTATAATCCTTTGTGGTTCTGCATTGTCTGTTGTAACCTCTTTTTAATTTCTGATTTTGTTCATTTGATTCTTTTTGTTTTTTTTGATGACTCTAGCTAAAGGTTTGTCAATTTTGTTTGCCTTCTCAAAGAACCAGCTTTTAGTTTTATTAATCTTTACTACTGTTTCTTTCATTTCTTTTTCATTTATTTCTGCTCAGATCTTTACGATTTCTTTCCTTCTACTAATTTTGGAGGTTTTTTGTTCTTCTTTTTCCAATTGTTTTAGGTGTAAAGTTAGGTTGTCTATTTGATATTTTTCTTGTTTCTTGAGGTAGGATTGTATTGCTATAAACTTCCCTCTTAGAACTGCTTTTGCTACATAGGTTTTGAGCTGTTATGTTTTCATTGTCATTTGTTTTCAAAAACTTTTTTATTTCCTTTTTGATTTCAGTGACCTGTTATTTAGAAATGTGTTGTTTAATCTCCATGTGCTTGTGTTTCTTACAGCTTTTTTCTCATAATTGATATCTAGTGTCATAGCATTATAGTCAGAGAAGATGCTTGATGTGATTTCAATTTTCTTAAATTTACTGAGGTTTGATTTGTGACCCAAGATGTGGTCTATCCTGGAGAATTTTCCATGTGCACTTAAGAAGAAGGTGTATTCTGCATTGGAATGTCCTGAAGATATCAATAAGATCCATTTCATATAATGTATCATTTGAGACTTGTGTTTCCTTATTAATTTTCTGTTTTGATGACCTGTCCATTGGTGTGAATGGGGTGTTAAAGTCTCCTACTATTATTGCATTGCTGTCAATTTCTCCTTTTATGTCTATTAGTTGTCTTATGTATTGAGGTGCTCCTATGTTGGGTGCATAGATATTTACAACTGTATGTCTTCCTCTTGGATTGATCCCTTGATTATTATGTTATGTCCTTCCTTATCTCTTGTAATCTCCTTTATTTTAAGATCTATTTTGTCTGATATGAGGATTGCTACTCCAGCTTTCTTTTGCTTCCCATTTGCATGGAATATATTTTTCCATGCTCTCACTTTCATATGTCTATATGTGTTCTGAGGTCTGAAGTGGGTTTCTTGTAGACAGCATATATATGGGTGCTGTTTTTGTAACCATTGAGTCAGTCTGTGTCTTTTGGTTGGAGCATTTAATCCATTTACATTTAAAGTAATTATTGACATATATGTTCCTATTGCCATTTTCTTAATTGTTTGGGGTTGATTCTGTAGATCTTTTTTCTTCTCTTGTATTTCTAGACTATACAAGTCTTTTTAACATTCGTTATAAAACTGGTTTGGTGGTACTAAATTCTCTTAACTTTTGCTTTTTTGTCTGAAAAGCTTTTGATTTCCCCATCAATTTTGAATGAGATTCTTGCTGGGTACAGTAATCTTGGTTGTAGATTTTCCCCTTTCAGTACTTTAAATATATCCTGCCATTCCCTTCTGGCCTGCACTTTCTGCTGAAAGATAGCTGTTAAGCACATTGGGTTTCCCTTCTATGTTACTTGTCGCTTCTCTCTTGCTGCTTTCAATATTCTTTCTTTGTGTTTAGTCTTTGTTAGTTTAATTAGTATGTGTCTTGGTGTGTTTTTCCTTGGGTTTATCCTGTATGGGACTCTTTGTGCTTCTTGGACTTGATTGACTATTTCCTTTTCCATGTTGGGGAAATTTTCAACTATAATCTCTTCAAAAATTTTCTCATACCCTATCTTTTTCTCTTCTTCTGGGACCCCTATCATTTGAATGTTGGTGCATTTGATATTGTCCCAGAGGTCTCTGAGACTATCCTCAGTTCTTTTCATTCTTTTTACTTTTTTCAGCTCTTCAGAAGTTATTTCCACCATTTTATCTTCCAGCTCACTGAATCGTTCTACTGCTTCAGATATTCTGCTATTGATGCCTTCTAGAGTATTTTTAATTTCAGTAACTGTTGTCTCTGTAGGTTTATTCTTTAATTCTTCTAGGTCTTTTTAAATTGATTCTTGCATTTTCTCCATTTTGTTTTCAAGGTTTTTGATCATCTTTACTCATTTTTCTGAATTCTTTTTCAGGTAGCTTGCCTATTTCTTCTTCATTTATTTGGACTTCTGTGTTTCTAGTTTGTTCCTTCATTTATGTAGTATTTCTTTGCCTTTTCATTATTATTTTTTTAACTTATTGTTTGAGGTCTCCATTTCCCAGGCTTCAGGGTTGAATTCTTTCTTCCCTTTGGTTTCTGCCCTGCTAAGGTTAGTCCAGTGCTTTGTGTAAGCTTTGTGTAGGGTGAGATTTGTGCTGAGTTTTTGCTTGTTTGTTTTTCCTCTGATGTACAAGGTTGAGTGAGGTGGTAATCCTGTCTGCTGATGACTGGGTTCATATTTTTGTTTTGTTTGTTGTTTAGATGAGACGTCCTGTACAGGGTGCTACTGGTGGTTAGGTGATGTTAGGTCGTGTATTCAAGTGGTTTCCTTTGTGTGAGTTCTCACTAATTGATACTCCCTACGGTTAGTTCTCTGGTAGTCTAGGGTCTTGCAGTCAGTGATTCCACTCCAAAGGTTCAGGGTTTGATCTCTGGCTAGGAATGAGGATTCCACAAGTGGTTTGTTATGGCATTAAGTGAGATTAAAATAAATATCCAAAAATGAGAAACCAAAGATGAACTCCAGACAAATGGCAGTTACAAAATCAGGCAAGTAATAATTAAAATAATGGAATATATACATATACACTCATGAGCAAAGTCAAAATGGTCCAACAAAAATAAAGTACAGTAGACTGACCTGGCAAACAAAGGAAATAAAAAAATGATATCTACCAGTTAAGAAGAAAACTAACTAAAGCACAACTAGAAAACAAAACTAAAGCAAGGTGCCAAGTGGGGAATAAAGCAATGAAAACAAAACTAACGAATATGTTGGGAGGAAAGGAAAGAAAGAAAAGAAAGAATAGATATGCAAAGTTGGAGGTAAATGAAGATTTATATCCACTAAAGATTAACTGCAAGGGGAAAAGAACAGTAGGAAAGGCAAACAAAGGAATAAATGTAGAAAAAATATAATAGACTCTAAAAATTAAAATTATAAAAAAGAAAAGAAGAAAACAAAAAACAGAAGTAAAAAGGAAAAAGAAAAAGGAAAATTTCACAGAATTGCAAAAGCCCAACACAGAGGCAGAAGTTTATAATATCAAAGAAAAGTGTGACTGAATATATACATATACACCTATAAGCAAAGTCAAAACAGTCCAACAAAAATAAATTACAATAGGTTGCCCTGGCAAACAAAGGAAACCAAAAATTATATCTACCAGAACAAAACTAACTAAAGCACAAACTGGAAAATAAAACTAAAGCAAGGTGCCAACTGGGGAATAAAGCAATGAAAATAAAGCTAATAAATACATTAAAAGGAAAGGAAAGAAATAAAGAACAGATATGCAAAGTTAAATAGATATAAAGAAGATACATTAAAGATTAACTGCAAGGGGAAAAGAATAGTAGGAGAAACAAAGGAATAAATGTAGAAAAAATAGAAATAGGTTTAAAAATTAAAAACTGAAATTAAAAAAGAGAAAAGAGGAAAAAAAAAAGGAAAACTCCACAGAACTGCAAAAGCCCAGAGGTTTATAACAACTATAAAAAATGCGACTGAAGGAAGAAAAAAAAAAAGTTCAAAAGCTTAACTATATTTCATAGTGCCAATAAAATCAACAACTACAACAGAGGGGGGAAGAAAATCCAAAAGAATCTACAGAACAAGTCAAAACATAAGAATAACAAATGTTTTTCTTGAGTCACTGCTGTCAGAGCCCTTTCCCTCGCTGGGAGTCACAGACCACCTCACCTCCCTAGCATGTCCTCCAGCACTGTGCTGATCTCTGGGCCTGCTGCGGGGGCAGCTCAGATTCTAACCTGGTCCTACTCCTCTGTGTTCTTGCCTCCAATGTCCACAGCTATCAGAACTAGTGTGTTTTCTTTTGTGGAAGCTCTCAGTGACCTTTTATATATTACATAGACACAGAGTCTGCCTAGTTGATCATGTGGATTTAATCTGCAGCTTGTATAGTTGGTGGGAAGATTTTGGGTCTTCTTCCTTAGCCACACTGCCCCTGGGTTTCAATTGTGGTTTTATTTCCACCTCTGCATGTGGGTCGTCCACTGGGGTTTGCCCCTGTGAGGGCCAGGTATGGAGGTGGTGCAGCTGCCTGGGTTTCAGGGGTTCTGGCAGCACCAGGTACCCAGGGGAGTTGGCAGCTAGGGCAGCAGGATATATATTGCTCTATAAGGGTATGGCAACCAGTATAGGCCCATACGCTCCAGTATTCTTGCCTGGAGAACCCCCCCATCCCTGACAGAGAAGCCTGGCAAGCCACAGTCTACAGGGCTGCAAAGAATCGGACACTATTGAAGCAACCCTGCACACACAGGTGCAAGACTTTTTGTGCATGTGGCAGCTCTGCCCCAGTGAAGAGTTGAGTGTGAAGGTGGCACAGCTGTTTGGCTTGCCAGGACCCTGGCAGCGCAAGTGTGCAGGGCCGTGGACTGCCTCTATCGCAGAGTTATGGCCCTATCAGAGTCTTTTTTTGAGCCTCTTGTAGCTGGCGATCAGAAGGCCTCTTTGGCCAGTCTATCTCCGTAGCTCAGCCATTCAGACACTTAGACGGCTCCCTTGCCTGGGGTCCTTCTCTGTTGTTTGGCACATCAGGCACATAGAGGGGCCCCCCTGTCTGGGGTCCTACTCTGTAAATCGGCGCATCAAGCACATAAAAGGGCACCCTGGATGGGGTCCTACTCTGTAGTTCAGTGCGGCAGGCGTTTGATGGGCTAACCTCCATTGTTCAGCTGCCCATACTGGTGTGTGAAGAGAGAGGCTATGGTGATGGCTCCACCCACTATGTGTGGCTCAGCAGTATCGCCTTGCTTCCCTGGCTGCTGGGTTTTCCTCCACAGGCATTTCCCAGCACAATCTCCTCCCTCACATCCCCTTGATCCCTCTCTCCACAGTCAACAGCAGCCCTCACCCTGGGATTGCTCCACAATCCCCAAATTCCAGCTCCCAGCCACTGCACCCTCCAGGGTACCTGCATCCCTGTCCAGGGTATGTATGGCTATGGCAAGGACTGTCTAATTCTCATTCCATTTAGGCTGCCACAGATAAGCTGTTTCAGCCTTAAATGTTTCTCCTCTAACTCAGTTACCCCGATGTGGGGATCAGACCCCTGCTTCAGTTCCCCCACCAGCCAAGGCAGGTCCAGTCCTACTAACACTCCTGTTTTTCCCCCTAGTTCCTTCATCCTACCAAGTTTTATGTGGTTCTATATATTATTTTTCACTGGTCAGGTACTCCTGTCTGCTCTCAGCTGATGTTCTGCAGGCACTCCTGTGTCTGAAGGTATATTCCTGATATATCCATGAAGAGAGATGTACTCCACATCCACCTACTCCTCCACCATCTTGCTCTCTCCTGTACCACAACTTTCTTATCCATTCATCTGCCGATGGACATCTAGGTTGCTTCCATGTCCTAGCTATTGTAAACAGTGCTGCGATGAACATTGGGGTACATGTGTCTCTTTCAATTCTGGTTTCCTCGGTGTATATGCCCAGCAGTGGGATTGCTGGGTCATATGGCAATTCTATTTCCAGTTTTTTACGGAATCTCCACACTGTTCTCCATAGTGGCTGCAGTAGTTTGCATTCCCACCAACAGTGTAAGAGGGTTCCCTTTTCTCCATACACTCTCCAGCATATATTGTTTTAAAATCTTAACAAGCTTTTTCTGTATCTTGCAAATTTCTTCATTCTAGGAAATATTTCATCATCGCTCATCAATTATTTCCAATTATGCCAAAAAATTTAAAATAATAAGGAAACAAAAAACATTGTGAAAATATCTAGAAATGACTAAATAAATGTATCACCAGCAGGAGAAGGGGACAACAGAAGATGGGGTGGACAGATGGCATCACCGACTCAATGGACATGAGTTTGAACAAGCTCCAGGAGATGGTAAAGGACAGAGAAGCCTAGCGTGCTGCAGTCCATGGGGTCACAAAGAGTCGGACACGACTGAGCAACAGAACAATTCCATCATCCTTTGGTTTTATTAATGTACTATCCAAAGTAATGCATTATTATGTCTCAAAAGGATATAAATAAAAGAACTATGATGACACCAGCTTTGTCATATTCTTTTTTCCTTTCACTGAACACAATTAAGAATTCAGAATTTTTCATTTCTGTTCATTATGAGAAAAAGAAGAAATCTAATAGAAAAAGACATTTCGTAATTGCTAGATGAGTCAGCAGCTGAAAGCAAAGAGACAGAAACACTAGAGACACTGTTGATGAGGGTGAAATTGACTGTATAAGCAAAATCTTGGACTATGAGCCCTTAGGATAAATAAATGCACTTTCTCCAAGTTAATAATCAGAGAGCAAACAAGATAATTATAAACATAAAAAAGGAAATATGATAGTCTAACCTAGCTAGCTATTCAATAGGAAGGACTTAGTAATTTAAAACCA
Source organism: Odocoileus virginianus (assembly GCF_023699985.2). NCBI lineage: Eukaryota > Metazoa > Chordata > Mammalia > Artiodactyla > Cervidae > Odocoileus > Odocoileus virginianus. Next base: position 41,061,702 of record NC_069679.1, on the reverse strand, counting down.
TCCTGTTTTGATTTTTAAAAATGTAAGAATTCTTTTATCTTTTAAGATATTCATGGGCAAAAATTTAGTTGATATGATTCATAAATGGACAAATGCTAAAAGTATGTGTATATACAAAGGTGACTGAGAAGGACAGATATTATGCAGAAATAAGAAGTTCATTGGAATGATCAATCCAATTTATATTTATAAACTAAAAATGAAAATCTTTTAGTAATTATGGAACAAAAATGGCCATGATTTTTTCTACCAAATTAGGAGCCTTCAAACTTTTCAATAGTATTACATTATGATAAGGCAAATGCAAGAAGAACCAGAACAATAAGATATAACCTATTAGAAATGTATTTAAATATGCAATCAGTATTTATGACATATATATTTCCAGTTTCAAACATGATGGCTGATGAGCAGATGTATATGTGTTCAGTCACTCATTCATGTCCAACTCTTGCAACCTCATGGACTATAGCCCACCAGGCTCCTCTGTGCATGGAATTTTTCAGGCAAGAATATTGAAGTGCATTGCCATTTCCTGTTTCAGGGATCTTCTCGACACAGAGATCAAACCCATGTCTCCTGCATTGGCAGGCAGATTCTTTACCACTATGCCACATGGGTAGTTGCATTCAAAGGCCATTGCTCATTTTATATACATATACCTCCAATACCAGGGAAATATGGAAGAAACATTGGTTTGTTTTGCTTAAATTCTGGTTTTATTGCTTTCACTATCTCTGTACTTTCACTTTTCTAAATTTTTCATAAAATAACTTAAAGTTTTAAAATCACATAGCCTCCACTGGACCCAGATGGTAAATATGATGACTACTTTTCCTGGTACACCAAAAGTTAAAATATTATATATTCTTACTATGCTGTTATTTTTATAGACCAAGCTTCCCTGGTGGCTCAGACAGTAAAGAATCTGCCTGCAATGCAGGAGACCTGGGTTCGATCCCTGGGTCGGGAAGATGTCCTGGACAAGAGAATGGCAACCCATTCCAGTATTCTTGCCTGGAGAATTCAATGGACAAAGGAGCCTGCCAGGCTCCAGTCCATGGGGTCACAGTCAGACATGACTGAGTGACAAACACTTTTGTGTTTTGTGACTTTTGGACTTAATGTTTCCTATTTGTCTTGCTTTACTTCCCGTTTTCTCCTTTCTTGACTAATGCTCGTTGTTTGCTTTACAATAATTTCCCTCTTTTATCAGTTTTGAAGCTGTGTATGATCTTTCTATACTTTCATTGGTTATCCATGATATTTTATCATGCATATCTAACAAAATTAAGTCTAAGGTTAATAAATATTTTAACATTTCCCCCAAATAATTACAAGGGCCTTAGAACACAAAATCTAATCACTCTTCTCCAGGGGTTTATTTGTTATAAAATCATTATTTTATGCAGAAAAGGATTTCCTACATTTAGTAAGCTTTAAAATTTTTTATTCTCAAGATTTCTTAAAATTCAATTTAATAAATTTATTGGGGGTAAAGTCTCAATTCCTAACATATATTTATTGCATCCTCATACTCAAAAGATATCACAATACTTTGAGACTATTATTCCAGTATTTTCTATTTTGTAATGGTGCTTACAAGAAATCTCTGCTGCAAGTCTGGTTATCATTTCTTTGTTGATGACTTGCCTCTTCTATCTGGTTGTTTTTCATATCTTGTCTTTGTCTTGGTGTTTTAAGTTTCAACATAATATGTCTATGTGTCAATTTTTTTTATTTTGATAGTTAAGCATGGTACTTGTAGCATCTGTGAATTTTTGTCTTGTAATTCCTGGATATTCTTAATCATTATCATCATCCCCTTAAATATCATTATTTATATTCTCTGCTCTGGCACTCCAACTATACCTTTTTAGTCTATTATCAGTGTCTTTTAACCATTCATATTTTCCAACTCTTTTAAAAACGTTTTATGTAAATATAAATTTGTTGTGTTTGTAAATGTGTCAAAAATACTCTTATAAATAATTCAAACTATACAAGAAAGCAAAGAGAAGGTAAAAAATCACCTTGAATTTCATAATCCAGAAATAACTAATGTTCACATGTTCCTGACCATCCTTCTAGACATATCACTGTATATATCTCTGTATATATATATATATACACACACACATATATACAGTTTTCCAAAACAAGATCAACTTTACATGAGCTTCATAATTTGCTTTTTTTTAAGTTAATATATGCTATAGACATTTTAAATGGTTTCCTTTGACTCCAATGTGTATTTTTATTTGTATGTACACAGGTATGTTGGAGAAGGAAATGGCAACCCACTCCAGTATTCTTGCCTGGAGAATTCCATGGATGGAGGAGACTGCTGGGTTACAGTCCATGGGGTCGCAAAGAGTCAGACATGACTGAGCAACTAACACACATACAGGTACGTGTGTGCATGCATGCATGTGTGTGCATGGGTATAGATTAATTTAGTCAATCAGTCCTAAACTGAAAGACATTCAAGTTGTTTCTATTCTCCTTTTTTCTCTGTTCTGCAGTTAAATAATTTCTTCAGATCTATTATCCAGTTATCTTTACCAAGGTCTAATCTGCTAATTTCAACTTTTATTCCTAAAAGTTCTGCTTTATTTTTTTTTCAAATCTGCTTGGTCTTTTTGTTTTTGTATTAAAAATTAATACTTTAATTTTTAGAACAGTTTTAGGTTTACAGAAAATTGAGCATAGAGGTCCCATATCTCTGCTATTCTCCTCCTCAGTGTCTTCTGCTTTTACTATCTTGCTTGAGTGCTGTACGTTTATACAACTGATGGACCAGTATTGATAAAATCTATAGATTGTATCAGGCTTCACTATTTCTTTGTGTTATAAAGTTCTATGGGTTTTCAATGTGTCCACCATCACTTAGCACAGAATAGTTCCTTCACTGCCCTAAATGTCCTGGGCGCCACCTATTTATCTCTTCCTCTTCCCCCTAAAGCTCTGACAAACACGTACCTTTTTACTGTCTCCTTTACTGCACCTTTCCCAGAGCTTCATAGAGCTGGAATAATACAGTTGTTGTTATTCAGTTGCTCAGTCCTGTCTGCCTTTTTGCAACCACATGGACTGCAGCACACCAGGGTTCCCTGTCCTTCACCATCTCCTAGAGTTTACTCAAACTCAAGTCAATTGAGTTGATGATGCCATCCAACCATCTCATCCTCTGTCATCCTCTTCTCCTACCTTCAAATCTTTCCCATCATCAGGGTCTTTTCTAATGCATCAGTTTTCTGCATCAGTAATCTGTGTCTCCTCTCTTTTTATCTTTGTTAGTCAGGCTGGATGTTTACCAATTTTATTGATTTTTTCAAAGAACCAGCCTATGGTTTCACTTATTTTTGCTATTGTTCCCCAGTTTTAAATTTCACTGATTTCTGGTATAATTTATTATTATTTTTCTTCTGCTTAACCCATGTTTATATTGCTCTTTTTTTTCTGTTTCCTAAGGTAGAAGCTTTGACTATTTATTTTCTAATATATGTACTTAATGCTATAGATTTCCCTCTAAACACTGTTTTCAATGCATCCCACCAATTTTGATAAGTTGTCTTTTCATTTAGTTCAAAATATTTTTAATTTATCTTGAGACTTATTCTTTGATTCAAGTGTTGTTTAATGTCCAAATATTTGGCGATTTTCCAGGTTATCTTTCTGTTATTAATTTATGGTTTAATTTCATTGTAATCTGAGAGTGTATTTTTATATGATTTCTACACTTTCAATTTTGCCAAAGTGTGTCTTATGGCCCAGGATGTGATCTAACTTGGTTGAATGCCCCACGTGAACTTGAAAAGAATATGTATTCTCCTGTTGCTGAACACAAGTTTATTTTACTATTCCTAGAACTAGTATTGGCATTTTCTTCTAGAAAAAAAAATCCAGCTTTTGCATTTTCCCTCAGCCCTTTGATTAGTTTTCAGATCACTGTTCTTTTAATTAAGCAATATATTAAAAATAATATAATATGCAAGGACAGCTGTTCCCACTATTTAATACTGCAATAATATCTGATATTATTAGGCCAAAAAGTTGATAGTAAAATTGGTAATATTTTCTTTATTTTCAGAAGACATGATTGTATAGAGATTTCTGATAAATGTACCAAAAATTACTGGAAGTATAATTTAGCACAATCCCAGGATACAAGATCAGTAGGCTATCAACAAATCATTGGAAAATAAAATTCAAGTACATATACTTCCATACACATTAATTCATACAAGAGCTAGTTGCATTCTGACTGAAGGATCCTTTAGAGCATGACAGTTTAAAGCCAGAAGCAGAAATCCTAGATAGCAACTATTACTCTTTTAACTGATATAAATTTAAAAATAATAATCTAAAACAGAGTTACGGCTCTTAGTTGCAATGCAACCACTTCATAAAACTGAGGGAGCTGCTAAATCCTCTCAGTTCTCCTCTGTGAAACAGGTTTGTTAGAACAAAAACAGAATGAGTTCAAACTAAGAGGGAAAGGAATAGCTGAGTAGAAATTTGACTTCACAGAAAAAACTGCGAAATGTTTATTAAAGGCCTATTCTAAATATGGAGATGTTTGTAGGTACCACTGAAATCTACAGAAGACGTGTGCTCTGCTGTCCTGGAGCTTAAAATTGTGTTTCAAAGACAAGATTACTTTCAGGAAAGTTAAATAATGTAAGGCACTCTATGATTTAGTGCCAAGATGAATGGGAGAGATAAGCACTGCAGGAGTTCGCTTCAGAGAACAGAGATATCGGTGTGGGCTGACATGTTAGAAGAACACTTCAGGGAAACAAGAAATAATGAGGGAGTATGACCTGGGGTAGGGCATGAAAAAGGTACAAGAAAGAAACTCTATCCCTAATAAAATTATTCAGCTGGCCTCCACAGCCCCTCTTCCTAGACATCAGCTCCTCTCAAAGATTATCTGATACCCAGGTTGAAGATACATGACAGAGATGGAAGAAACCCAGGTTTAGCTTCTCATCTTCCTACCTACAAGTCCTCGGATCCTAACCCTAGCTCCAGCGGTTGAGCGACACCTGGGTTCTCAGCATCTCCCTCCACCATAGATAGCATTGTCTTCAGAATAAGCAAGGTGCCTTCAGGCAAGCACCCACGAAAATGCAGAGAGTCAGTTAATAGGTCAGAAACTCACAAACCTGGCTAGTGAAATAAGAGTCATATAAAGAAAGCAGTCATGAGAAAAGAGAGAAGAATTTTAAAAATATAAATTAATCACATGTAAGAAGAGCAGCAATTTAAAGGAGGGAAAACTACTGTGGAAGAAATAGGACGGGAAGACTTTTGAAAATAAGGACATGAATATTTAAAAAGCGTTAGAAAACATATGTTTATTTTAAAAATACAGTTCTCCTTGAAAAAAAGAGACTGAGACAAACAAGCCTTGACTTCATACTGACAAATGATGCACTGAGAAGGGAAACAAGGATGAAGGGAGGGTGAAACAACGGACCAGGAGAGGACCCGACAGGGAAAACAGAGGGGGCGCGCACCTGCCATGAAAGCCCAAGTATTCAACACTTTGAACTATTCAGTGCTGAAGGACTAGCTTTCTTTTCTTTTTGCACCATGAAAATACTGCCAGAAAAAGCACTTAAAGCAAGACCAGCTAGAAAACATACACAATCTGTGGCATGAAAACAATCTGATAGCCATACACTTGTGTCATCAGAAGCCTGCTGTTTGCAGACATATACCATGTTTGTGGTTCTGGCCAATTTTTGCATTTTGAGAGTATTCCACACAATGGAAAAGGAATTATACTGTAGGGGAGGTGTGGGATTCCTTGGGTAGCAGAATCCAAATACTCATAACCAATAAGTGTATTTGGGCCAAAAGGTTCTCAGAAGCCATGCAAAGAAATGCAGAAATAAAGACAAGGAGTCCCTGGCAATCAGTAGGGACTTTTTTTGTTTTAAAAAGTCTAGTCTAAACACAGCTGAACTCATGAGGATATGTCTCTTAAAATATGGGTTTCCATGCTCCCTTCCAATTAATCACCCTCCCTTCCCTTCTTCCCTTCCTATCTCCTCCAACAATTTTTATTGAGTGCTTACTCTAGGCATTGTGCTCACTGGTGCCTCCTTAGATTTCTATATTGTCTTTCTTTTCCAGGCTGAGCAAATTATGTCTTTCAGGCTAAATATATCTGCCAGTATATGATCTCAAGAATATGAGAGGGCTAAAGGGGTTCCTGTTTCAGTCATCCTAAAAGACAAAAGCCAATGCTTCCATGCAGAGAACCAAAACACATCCAGATAATTTTTTAGGAGAAAATACATGACTCCCAGTACTGATTTGCTTGTAGAAAACAGACCTGGCTAAAATAAACTCAGTTTTGTGTAATCAGGGTACCTACCTACTCTACTGTCCCATGATTCCCATATCTAAGAATGCTGTTCTTATCTGTTTTAGGAAAAATAGTAGGAAACAGTCAACTGGTCTGAGCAGCCTTATCAGAGCCACAATGAATTACAGCATTTGTTACTCTGTTACATGTTGAAGCAGCATGGCATTAGAGCCACATACACATCAATGTCAGTTGTGACATAGTCTCAAATTAGAAGAAACTATGCTTGCCATCAGTGATGTGGCAGAAGGCAATGGGAATTGCTACTGGTAATGGTTAATGTTCATTTCTTCCTGTTCCACTTTCTATAAACAAGGTAATGCCTATACAAGCTCATTACTGTAAACTGAGCACATTTAAATTGGCAGTAAAACCAGAGTATTTACTCTAGTGCACATATAAAGTGCCTCATCCAATGTTTTGGAAATGTTTCAAGTTTTGAAACCAAGCAGCTGGCAGCTTTACAAGCCAAACCTTACACTTAAATCACTCACTCTGGAAAGTTTTTTGGTGTCCCGTGTCAGGTAGTACCATTCAGCAGACATTCATTCCCCACCCCTTGGATTCTTTTGCAATAAATTTGCATTCATGGGGCTCTTATAACTGTTCCAGCACCACAGACTCCAATGGCTGTTGATTAAATGTATATATCCCGTGCATTTAATCTGACTTTCATTATGGCCACTTCATAAAAATGCCACAGACTGGACAAGTGATGACACATAGCAAGAACCTGGAACCCCTGCAAAGCCTCAGATTAGCTTTTTTTCTCTGTCTTTATTAATAGTGACCATTTTGTGGCCCAGCTCTAAATCAGCAAAAGTATTTGACAGCAAATGTTCCTATCTATGGATTATATATAACCCGTCCTAAACACCAGATGAAAAAGGGATAACCCCAGGAAAGGAAGGGCTGGCTTCCATGTAAATCATGTTACAAATTGGACAACACCCAGAGAGTTCATTGTTCAGCCTCAATTGTGAAGGGCCATTCCCATTTACTATTCCCCTAGAATCAATGTTAATTAAGGCAGACTGAGATCATAAATCAGTGCGGGAGTTTATAATGCAATTCAGCATTGAACATATATATTTAAATTAAAAGTAACTGATTAACCACAAGAGTTTTTCCAAAATTGGCTGAAGCAATTTCTTCACGTGAAGACATGTCACCTTCCGTTTTTGTGAAAAGGGGAAATGACAGAAATATCTTCTAAAAAGGTGAATTAAGGCTAGTAAATGACTCATGACACTAGTTATTGGGAGGAAGGGAGAAGCTGAAATGAAAGGAGGAAAGAAGAAAAAGAAAAGACAGTCATGTACAAAGGGGAACACCTTTGTTCTCACTCCCTTGAAGTTACTAATGTTTCCATGTTCACAAGTACTTATTATGAACCTACTGCATGGAAGACACTGTGCGAGGCACTGGAGATACAGAAATAAATAGAGTTAGATCTAGCTCTTGAAATGAGTGTTCAGCACTGCAGTGGAGAAGAACAACACAACAGCTCCAATGATATGATGTGGTAACAACATTCAAAAGTATTACTGAATACTTACTATGAATATGCTTTAAGGATAAGATAATTTATATTTTAATTTTATGAAACACTGCACTGGATAAGTAATTTGTGTGCCAAAGAGAAATCCAACCAAAGAGCCACGCCTGCCTGACAGAAGCCAACAGAACATCCTTCTAAGGAGAGCACTTGGGCTTCATCAAAGAAAGCACCAGATCGTCAAACCCTCAGCTGCAAAAGCAGGATTGTTTGATAAGTAAGTCCTTTTCCAAGAGCTGTGCTAACACAGCACATCTACACCGGCTCAGCTATGTCATGAAGACCAAAACATCCTGCAGAGATCGACAGAGAGGAATTCATTTTAACTCAAAGTATATGGACAATATACATTCATAAAATAATTCAGATGATTAACATGATTAGATAGCCACTGTTAACTGAGCATTTTCACTACTTCACTTAATCTATTTAACAAATCTATGATGTAGGTATTTTCCTTCCAGACGAGTGAACTAAGATTCATGTCCAAGTAAATACTGCAAATAACTCACAGGGCAAAAATTTGAACCTAAGTCTCCTGAAGTTAAGTATAGGGCTTTTTTATGCCTGTTAACATTACTGGTTTTTCCCCATTCTCTCTGCTAAACTATAACTTTAAGTTAAAGAGCTGTCTTCAGATAGGCCAAAGGCAGTAGAACTAACATAATTAGGAAATTTACTGAAAACCAAATGGATCAAGAGAATAATAATGAAAGTTAAATGTGAGTGCTTATATGTTCCAGGCACTGTTTCAGACACTTTACATGTAGTAACTCATTTAATCCTCAAAAATATCACATGAGGTAGGCAGTGTCATCATTCCCATTTCACAGATGAGGAAGTGGAAGCTCAGAGATGTAAAGGAATGCAGTAAAGGATGCAGTAGAACCGGGATCCAAAACTGAAGCAGTCTGGTACCTACCTGTATGCAACAGACTAGAGCTCTGGGGCAGTTTTCTTATTGCTGAATAACTTTTAAGTGGCCAAGTGAACTGTTTCAAAATAAATTATTTAAAGATGTTTCCTCCCAAGAGGTAGCTTCCTTCATAACTTGGTCCCAACCAATCTTTCTGGTCTCAGCTCTGGCCATTCCTCACTAAGGACCTAAGCCAAAATAAGATCCATAGCACACTACCATTTACATAAATGAAAACGAGACAAAATAATACTATTTCCCCATCAAGGATATATCTCTATCTAAACATAGCCTGGAATGGATGCTTGTGGGGAAAACAGGAGGAGTCCTGCACAGACCAGTTTCTTACAGCGTGCCATCTAATGAGGAGTGTAAGAATTTAAAATCTGTGGATCTAAGTTCCTCCCTAGTGACTAAAACCACACTTAATTCTAAATATGCTATGAACTTTTGTAAGGATCTTTCAATACAAATGTACTTTTTTACCTGATAAAACATTAGAATCTTAGTCATCCAAAACTCAGTTCAAATACGACCTCTTGATAAAGCCTTCCCAAATCCCTTCAGACAGAGCTAAATGCGGTCCTCTGGCTTCTACCTAGTATCGTAACATCCTACAATATTTTACCTCTGGTAAAAGGTATCTGTCCACTATTAAACTGTTCCATCCTCAAGGACAAATACTACGTCACTATGTCATCTTTATATTTGTATCTCCAGTACCTAGAAAAGGACAGTGAAATAGCAGTTGCTCTATAAAATGTTAGGTATGTGTATGTATCACATGAGAAAGAAGTACTTTCTTAAAACAAAAAGTAAAACAATATATGTTTTGAATTCCAGGACTCAAAATTCTTGCAACTCAAGAATCATTTTCATCTATCCAGGGAAGCTGATCCCTCAACTGACACTGAACAGCATCTCACTAACACCATATGCTTCCCACTCTTTCTTGTTGGAACTGAGGTTACGATAATCAACCTTCATCCAGAATACGGTTCTGGATACACACGGCGACCACTGACACGGTGGAGTTACTTACTTATCTAGGAAGGCTGCTGTACCACAGCACCCTGCCAGTGAACGTGGTTCAGAAGGAACTACTTTCCTCTGGGGCCTTGGGCCATAACACTGCAATTCTCTTGACTGATCAGACACCTACAGAACCAAACTGGAATTTCAGTCTCCTCCTTCGACCAATACCAATTATGTAGTGTGGCCATTTTATAGCTCATTACTTAGGCGGACTACACTTTGGGGCTATTTATAAGAGGATACTACTTTAAGAGTCCTATTTTCTTCCACAGTCAAAGAAGGAAGAATAGGTGAAGTGCTTGTATTCTGGTCCTGGTTTTGCACTAAATGTTCAGCAAGTCTCCCACCTTCCCCAGCCTTCTTACATCTAGGAGAACACCAGACTTCGTAACCAAAGACAGGCTCATCCATGGCACCTGTGATAGAAATCTTCCTCCCAGCCCCTTGACAGACATTCATAATTGACTGTGACACTTTCCAGTTGAACTCCTGAATACTTTTCAGCATGGCACATTAGAAAGCTACTACTAAATGAATGGAAGATCCATTTCTAAGGACTTCCTAGTTCGGATACTCTGCCTATCTGAGGTACACACGTGTGTCCACTAGTGGGCGCTCAATAAGAGAGTTTATCAGAGGTTCTGTGACTGCAGATTTGTCTTACTCCTCTAAGCGCATGCTGGTGTTTCATAACTACTTGAATAATAGTTAATATACCTCCATGCCCATAAAAGAGTCCATCCTCCAGGTTAAAAGTTACTTCCTTTTCCAATTATGTCTAATACTTGAATATGCAACTAATGTACTAGAAAGATGTCATTTGAAAAAAAGTAAATTTAGGTGGAAAAAAGTCCTGTAGCAAACATTTTTAAACTCATGCAAAGTGACCACCAAGAATAACTGGAAATAGCCCACTCACCCCCAACTGACTTTAGTTTCTTACTGTGAAATTATGCAGCATGCCAAGCTCATACTTTTGACATCCAAGTCTCATCAAAGCACTATTTTTAAAGCACTAATGAATTAACACCCTTTATTTTTTGGTCTAAATATAGTAGAGGCTGCTTTAATGAGGAAGAGAGATTCAAACAACCAAAAGGGCCTTACATACAACCTATACTAAAGGAAATTGCTATATTGTCAAAAAAGGAGTCCAATGACTGGCCCATGGTCATACAACCCGTTAGTGGCTGAATGGGGACTGGAATCCAATATCCTGATTTCTGGCCCAGGGCTTTTGCTAAATTTAAATTTTGTTTAGAAAGCAGATGTGATGGTTGACCAGGAAGTATAAACATCTCTTCCACAATGCCTCTTTAGAATGATGCAGCACAAGGAGTTTCGCTTGAGTCTTTTTTTCCTTCAGCACAATCAGCACAGGTGACGGCAAAATGCTCTTCCATTCCCTCTCCTGATGGCATGATGTGTCAGGGACACAACGGTGGTTTACCTTCCTACTGGACTCCATGCAGAGCTGAGGTCCTGGGACACTTTCTGCATTCTCCTCACCAGCAGAAGCAGGAACTTCTGCCAGAGGACAGCGGCCACATTACCGTAATCCTCAGATAGAAAATTATTTTCCCGAGGCTTCTTAAAGAAGAGTTTGTGCACTTTTACAACCACAGGGCTGTATCTGAGGGTCCAGAAAGGGGACTGCAAAACCTATCCCTATCCTAACGACTTCCCACAGAAAGGCTAGTTTTGGATATGCAGATGAAAAAGAAATGGCCAACCCTTGCCTGATTTAGGGGATGGTTACAAGTTCACTGCATCAAAACAATTCCTTTTTCATATGTTCCTTTCTCTGCCAAATCTAGGTATCAAAACAGGCATCAAAATGCCAGTCTTTATAAAATGGTCACACCTATGTGTCTCTCAGTTACTTCACCAGCTAAGGGAATTAAAAGTAAATTCATAATGGCAGTTTATTAGGGACATGCCACACAGGCAGTTGGACAAAACCTGTTGTACAATTTCCTCCTGTAATTATTTCATAGCATCCTAGAATTCTGGGAACCTGGTCAGGAAATGTCATCTATTTCCCCATCTCACAAATTTTATTCCCTTCCTGGTGGAATGCTTTTAAGAACTCTAAAAAGGACAATTCTCCATGAGTCTTCTGCCCAGAAATGTCCCTTCCCAAACCAGAAAGGAACAGACATCTCATGGCATTCAAGAGAAGTGGCCTGAAATATGAATGAAATATCTGGTTGTGTCCTTGACTTCAAACAGTGAAGATTATAAAGGCAGGCCAGTTCAAAATATTGGGTTGAATTTATATGATTTTTTTCAAAAGACACCCTCAGGATAACAACATAATATGCAAGTCTCTTCCCAGGACAAGTGCAGAGACTGAAGTTGCTTAATTAAATCAACAGTAATGGTTAAATGCCATGAGGGTCATGTCTCTGTATGTGAAAAGAAAAAAAGTAGGAAATTCACTGAGGACTGAGGTGACTAACCTTCCATGTACTTCTTTATCTTCCTTATAGCACAAACTAGAATGGAAGTACTAGAGTTGAAAGATCTCCAGTTAAAATCAACCTGCCTTTTACCACTTGTGTAAGCCTGAAGAAGTGAAGTGAAGTGAAAATTGATCAGTCATGTCCGACTCTTTGCAACCCCATGGAGTTCATACAGTCCATGGAATTCTCCAGGCCAGAATACTGGAGTGGGTGGCCTTTCCCTTCTCCAGGAGATCTTCCCAACCCAGGGATCGAACCCAGGTCTCCTGCATTGCTGGTGGATTCTTTACCAGGGGAGCCACAAGGGAAGCCCTGTGTAAGCCTGAGCCATCTCAAATAAGACTTTAAAACTCTTTGAGCTTTTTTTCCTTTCCAGAAAAAGCAGTAGGCCTCATCTTTGCAAGGCTGTACAATCAGGTGAGCTAAAATGTGAATGTGCCTAAGGCTTAGCTAGCTACAATGGAAGTTTTTCCCTTTCCTAAGTTCCTTGAAGAAAGGTCTCCCGGCAATATTTGGAGTCCGCCATGTTCTACAGGTTCTAACACACCATCTAACATGCAATCAGTATTCAGAAGATTTAATAAATCAAGTTACTGGGGAAAGAAGCAAAGGTGGGATAAGGAATTCAGACTGGCTGTCAACAGGAATTTGATTCTTTCACAAGCTGCTCTAATTTGTTTTATAAATCTCAGCAGTTTCTTGGCCACACAAGCCAAGCCATATCACTTGGCCACTTCTGCAGCAGGAGGATGATGGAGGACAAATCAGGCTGACCACACTTTCAGCCCACAGCAAAGTGGCCGTGACAACACAGAGAGGCTGCCTTGGATTTTCTAACTGTAGGATCTAAACCCCTGAGGAGTTCTCAAAGCAGCAGGTATTAATAGGAGTTAGGTGTAAAAAATTTCCTATCCTCAATGAATCTTTGACATAAAGCTGCCATGGTTTTATTTCAGTAATAAAAGGTTTTGTTTTTTTAATAGTAAATGCTTCAAATGATCTGTATTAAATCCTGCAGTACATTATGCTTTGGAGAGTTGAATTTTACTCGACTTGCCACTACACTGCTTTTGGTTCATCAACGGAGAGTACCAAATAGCAAATCAATAACCAGACTGATCTATTTATAGGAAAAAGTTCAATTTTAATTAAGAGTAGAAAGAAATAGTCTGAGGACTTGTCATGTTAGTTATCTCCTTTTACATGATTGCTTCTCCTGGCGTACTTCAAAGAGATTTCAGTCAATAGGGTACAGATAGCACTATCACTGAACTACATGAAATTAAATTTCTATTGTTATAAAAAATTATATTGACGATCACCTCAGGATACTACCTTGCAAAGCTGGTAGCCTTTGAATATTTTAATCTAAGGTAATAAAGGTATTTTTAACTTAAAGGAAAAAAATCCTGACCTTATTTACTTGCAATTAAGAGGCCCCCTATATAAAATAAAACAAGCAAATGTCCAGAACACTTATGGGGTGAGGTGAGAAGTTTCCTATTGAAATATCTAGGTAGTCAGAGCAAAAGTGGTTCTCCTGTCTTTGCTTTGCTTCACGCCAAAACATCTGGCTAAAAAGTGAAAAAACACCCAAATGGCATTGTATAGGAAAACACCTAGATGATTGATTACATTTTTCACTTTAAAGTCAATGTTTTGATATTATAAAGACATGGCCTTTGTTCAATAGGTGTAATCATTTACTGGCAAAAAGCACGGTTTTACGAAGACTGTTTTGACAAGGACCAGTTTATCAATCTTAATTTTAATCAATTAACAGTTTTAAATAATAGGCCCAATATTGTATGCCCTGAACCCCACTTATCCTGAGTCCTAGGCTGAAAGTCAGGAAAAAGGAAAAGTCTTCATTAGAAAAGACCGCAAACTACACCTTCAAAGTATGCAGAAAGAACAAGGTCAAAGAAATGAGAAACCAGAGGCAACATTTTTAAATAGCTTTAAAATGTTAATCTAAATTGATTGTGCCAGAGTATTTTAAAATAAATGCTATATGCCCAACATATTACACTAACACGCAATGATTACACAAATTGTGTTAATGCTGTAAACAGAAATAAGTTAGTACATTAGCAGAGTTAGGTAGCCAAGATCCATCCAGCTTCTCACATATCCATCTAACCTCAAGATCTGTTTCTGAAAGTAAAAGGACACTGATGAGAGTACAGAGACAAAAGATCATTAGTCACGTTCCCCAGAGAACAGTTCAGTTTGGGCAGCCTTCAGGACACAAGGCTAGAACCAAATGAACTGGGAGGTGAGGTATGGGGATGGGGGGTGGAGGTGGGGGGCTGCCTTCTTTCCCAGAATGAAGATACTTGGATCACTTAGAGGGCTCTGGGGGTAATTTCAAGAACCTGTGATACAAATTAGGGCAGACCTAAGTGTTCTAGTTGATTCAGGACCCCAAGGGTTATGGCAAGATTTCTCTTCCACACACCTAAACTGCCTAATTTCCCCACCCTCCCTTAGTAACACCACCAGGTTTGACTAGCACCTAGATTGAATCTCATGGAGGTTTTTTTGGTCACCTTAGGTGTCCTAAGATCAAATTCTGCCTCCCCACTGCTTTCAAACTATTTCTTTACGGATCAAATTTCTACATGTATAAAGACTGCTAAATGGTGTGACTTAGGTGTGTCATTTGATCTTTCTATGGCTCAATTTTCTCATCTCTAAAAGGAGAAAATCAGCTCATCCACTGGCTGGAAAGTATTGGGTGGCTGAAAACCTGATATAGTGCGCACTCAAATTTTTAACTGATTCTGAATGTAAATCATCAATTCAAGACAATTTATTAATGCTCTTAAAATGTTACTCTTTGTTCTGTGTTTATCTGTTCATTGATTCTTCTGTTACCAGTAAGAAAGACCCCTCTGTCAAACCATGAGACACACAGGACAAAAGGATGGGGAAAGAAGGTAAAGATGGTGAAGGTCATCCAGCACACTGACTGGTCAGAATTTCTGATTGAGACCCTTTCCAGATTCAGCCATGAAGACAGTCTAATGCTGGAATGTTCAAACACACTACTGAAGCCTGGCCCTGACAGGGTCTGAGCAGTGGTGTGAGACATATGCTGGGAGAAGAAACTTCAGGAAAGGCTTTAAGGCTTTCTGTCATCTTGAGAAAGCAGAATGTGACTTGATTTCTTTTTGTTTCTTCTTGGAAACAAATGTTCCTTTGCCTATCTTTCCTAGGTTTAATTAGTCTTCTGTCTTTCTCAGAATTCAGCCTGTTCATTTGCAAATGGAAGACATCAGAAAGGCTAGTGAGTATGGGTGTTGGGGTGGGAAGGAGACTGAAGTGTTTATTTTCAAAGCCACAGGGGTCCCCATTTGAAAAAGCATCCAGCTTATCTCAATGTTTTTGTTTGTATGATTTTGAATTAAAAGGTTGGAGCAATTCATTTAGGAGATTAAGCTGTCTTACAATGGGCCTAGTTGCCCTATTTATTTATTAGTATTGCTAGGGATAAAAAAAGGTATTTCTACTATACTCATTTTCATTATTCAAGTGCAACAATTTTAAAGGATTCCTTTGGTCTTTGATTTTATTGGCAAGTAGTTTTACATTAAAATGATATTTATTTGTTGGTCACAGATAAAAATCACAAGCCATGCATGTAACAGTTTAGGGTTGTCAACCTGTTAATATGAATTTCAGAAAGATAATGAATTAAATTTCAGTATAATAATGTCCCCAAATCATGGGGCATACTTGTATTTAAAAAGTATTCATTATTTATCAAAAATTCCAATTTAACTAGGTGCCCTGTATTTTACCTGGTGACCTTACCAGGTTTTCATGGATGTTGTACACATTCCAAGGATGAAAGCTGTTATTATTATTATGTATTCTATTTAAACTTGCTTCCTGAAGATCTAAAGTACTTCATCAGTCAGAATAATAATTCCCAGCTAATAAACAGATATACTGATACCTCAGGAAATCAACTAAATTCTGACTACAGACAGGATGAGACCTAGTTCTAACCACTAAAGCCCATTCCATTTATGGTAATTTTTCTCATTGAGAAAAAGTAAAACACAAAAGAGACAAATGATATCTTCAGTTGAATTAGAAATTAATGTCACAAACTACTACATTTAACAACCAATATCATCTTTCATTATGTTACAAAGCAAACATGCTGTGCAAAGAGGAGCTTGAAATGCCCCAGTGTATATCCTAAAGTTGAAGGGGTCTTTGAACCAATAAATGAGTTTTTTCTCCACAAGAGACTAAACATTTGCTTGTGATAGTAAACAAACAAAAAGCTGAATTTTATATTGCACAACTGTTTTCATGTGTCTGTTGATAAAAATAAATAAATAGTGCATAGTTACTAGGTTTTTTTTCTTTCCGTTAAAATATTTGTCCACAACTTAAACATCTAGCAAATATTTTCAAACATAATTATATCTATTTTGTACTTAAGTAATTAAAGTCTTCTCCTTTGTTCTTGGTCATTACAAATATACAGAAAGGTCTACCTGATGCCTTCCCTACCCTGAGAATTAAATTGTCATATTTGTAGTAATTCATTCCTAAAAGTCCTGAGTTAATAAAACAGGATGAACTAATGAGCCTAGTTGAGCATAGCTTATAGAGTCAGTTTCATTATCTTAAAGTCACATCTATATTTAGAAAGCAAGTTTTTTTTGTAGACCTAAAATCACCTTAATTTTTCTTTTCTTTCTTTTTTCTTTTTCAAAATAGTTACCATCCCAGAAAAGGGGTGGAGGGAGGAGACATCAAATGAAAAGCTCAAATTAACCTTCAATATTTGGTGAAGAAATTCTTTTTTGCTATTTACATAAAATATAAGAAAAATCTTGCTAAGATGTGATTTTGAAATAAATCTCATGTTGGGGTTAAGGCTTGCTAAGAAATGCCACTGAAAGCTGCCACTTGACCCGGAATTCCTCTACAAGAAAAACTAGCCACAACTACATGTGAGACTTATAAGAGAAACTGCCGGAATGTCAACTTCATTTGCAGCGGCCCCATATGGCCTGATCACTCTCCCTGGCATGATAAATCACTGGCAGAATCCTTACCTTCCTACGTTTGATCTCTGCTCAGCAAGATGTGGTTTTGATGTGAAGAACTCCAGATCTCTTGGGTCAGAGACAAATAGCAGTGGCACTGACCTGCAAAGTGCTAAGTCTCTATTAGACTCAAGTGAAAAGCCGTAAGCTCCTGACAAGTTCCCTCTCCACACAGTTTATCCGACCCACTGTGGTTTTCATGAGCTGAGGTTGACAGAGAAGTTGCCAAAATCCTTTGGCGGAAAAGTGCCAACAAGTCCTTTTTTCCTACCATCATTACCAAGTATTAAAATCAATGTTCCCTAAGACTTTAAGGAAGAATTCTCTTGGGAGTTACTAATCGAATTTCTAGTACTCTAAGTGTTCGTAAACACAACAATTTTTTATTTCCAGTGGATTTTTATGACACTGCTAATCACTCATTTATATAACTAGAGTCATTAACAGAGATTTCTATGGACTACTTTTTGGTAATTATAAGGACATCCTTGGGAAAATATTTTTTAAAACCACTGTTCTGAATGAAAACCCGGGGTCCCAGAAAGCCTGTAACTAGATGTACAAACAAGTTTGGTATTTTCCTTCTGATCTCATAATCCCAAATTGAGATCCAGGAAATTAAAGAGTTCTTAAGAGTCACGGTGGAATGAAAAAATCTTACAACTCATCTAGTCATGTTTGTAAGTACTAGGTGGGTTAGTAAATAGGCATCTGATTCTGTCCTATCACTTTATAAGTAATAAAAGTTAGGTCCAAGGAATTTAAGTAACTTAATCAGTATCACAAAGCATTTTTAGAGTCGAGTCTGGTATAGACGGAAGCACTCAATAAGTGATTGAGTAATTTGTTCCTTCAGTAATTCACTGTGTACACAAGCACACATCCCCGGCAAAGCTGGGACCAGAACACAGATCTTCTGGCGCACAGTCCTCCGCCTCGTCCACTACTCTACAGCACACCGAGGGGCTTCTACTTCAAAGAAAGGGACAAGTGGGTGGGAGTGGAGGAGGGATTTTTCCATGAGAGAGAGAGAGAGAGAGAAGGAGAGAGGGACTATGCGTATGTTTCCTGTAAAGAAAGAAAGCTATTTATTTCAAAACACTTTACCCTGGAATTCACTTTCTAGCCCCAGATTTTTGTCTATTAGTAACTTTGCAAATGGATCAGACAATGTTATTTTCTATTAACAGTATTCATCCATTTATGCATTTATTCAAACACAAAGATGTGTGGACCATACTTTGTGCCAAAGCTGCGATGATAACAGTTTTCATGAAAATTTGAATCCAAGAAGTAGCCTGGGCAATAAGCAATAGTTGGATCCCTTGATGTGACATTATCAAACACACAAGTTATATAGCAGGAATAATAAAGATCTGAAATAAATCTTAAAAAAAACACATGTGAAAGGTTTCTCCCTTTGTGTTCAGAAGTGATTTGTGACTATAAAAATAACAGGGAGAATCACTTCAAAAATTTTAAGACAAAAAAATGATGTGAGATTTTAGTTGGCTGTAATGATGAGTTCTGAGAAAGCAAAAAGTGTGCTATCATCTTAACAGCTGCATTATTTCAATAGCTATCCCACTACACTCTCACAATTAAAGACACTCATAAATAAGCCCTTCATTAGCTCTCTGTAGAACCAAGTCACTGACTTTACCAGTGTTCATAAAAGCAGAATGCTGGTTTCTATTTTAGCTAAATGTAGTTTATGCACTCATATTTGTACATATATGTCTATGCTTAATGTTGAGCAATCATCTCTCTCCTTAATTTGGATCATCAGGAGTTCCAAAAATCACTGCATTTTATGTACTTTTATTTCTTCTCTGTTGGAATTCCCAGTAATGATACCAGAATGTGGGCAAACCTCATTAGCCTTCCTGCTGTTTACAAGGCAGGATTTATGCTCAATGTGCTGAACACAATGACACATATCACTAAGTGGCTACAACTACCACCCAGGCTTTCGTCTGAGAAATTTTTCACAGGGTACAAATACCTATCAGCATGGAGAAACATGGAAGAGCAATTACAGCCAACACGTGTAGTCTTTTAAGAGTACCTAATAAATACCCATTTGTGAAGGTTAATTTAATGCAACCTAGGCTGTTATCTGGAATAGTATATGTCACCAATTCAATCCATTAAGTAATTACTAAATTCTCAAGAGGGCTCACAGAAGTCAAATGTGGTTATTCTAGGTTCATTGCTTCTGGTCTCCCTAGAGACCATTCAGGCCAACAGCTGGAAGAGCTGACTACAAAGGTTCCCAGGCACAACTAAGCATTTTTATGAAAACAGGTAAATGAGTCTAACCAAGGAATGAGGGTCATCAATGGCTTGTCTGAGAGGAATACTTTGAGAAGGAGAAGAGAAGCACAAGTGTGTAAAAAATTTTAAAGAAGATGAAAATGGTTAAGAAGGAAGGGGTGTCTGGCTGGGAAGTAGTGGATAAAGAGAAATGCTTTCTCTCTAAAAGTGAAGACAGAAGTCTGGAGACTATAACCTGGCTTAAGAGCAATAACTTGATAGTTGTTTCTTTAGATAGGATTTCTGAACCATTTGCAACAAAACATTAGTTGTGTATCCCAATCACTACCAACTTCTGTCACCGAAACTCTGTTGAAATTTGAAAACTGCACTTTATTTTTGTATTCTGCATCCCTGCTGATGTGACATGGAATAGATGGATCCAAACAAGTCATGTCTTAGTGAGAAATGGTTGCTCGTAAAAAGCAAGATACAACATATCCACCCAACTCTTTCTAAGTCAAGTGCCTCTCCCACACCATTTATAGTCAAGTAACACAAAATGATGGCTTATGCATAGTGGGAGAGAAAAATCTGAAAGACTGTGAAATATATTCACTTTCAACAGTCTCATTAATCCTCACTCCCAAGTGGATCTGAAATAACCATACCAAAGAAAAGCACTTTTTGACTGAAAAAACAAACAAGCAGGTGTTATTAAGGGCTGTGTGTGACTCAGCCAACCAGTGAGAATCCAAAAATACAATTCTTTCTCATAGCCTGTGGAATCACATCTACACAGGCGACTCATACCCCAAATGTGATCTTAATGTAAGGCAGAAATTGTGGCTGATGATAGCTATGGCAATACCAATTGGACTTAAGGTTGGGATTTATAGTCAGAGAACTGCGTTTGGGATTATCTTGTAAAACATTTAGCAGAGCTTTAGGCTAATAATTCAAATTTTTTTTTTTTTGGTCTTTGTTGTGGTTTTTGTGCTTGTTCTTGTTGTTATGAGGAGGGAAGGAAAAGGATTATTTGAGGCTTAGAAGAGCCACCTACAGCTACTGATCCTGGAAAAATTAATTAACATTAATATGCTTGATTGTACCACTTATAAAATGGGGATGTTAATAGAAAAGTCACATAAAAGGACTGCCACAATTATTAAAAGTAATCAATGTGAAAAGCACTTTGGAAACTGTAGTATTAATAATGAAAGGATAATATATGTTGATTAAAGTATTAATCAAAAGATAATTCATTGCTATTAGTAACTACCAGTGATAAAATATAACAAGTATTCACTCAACAAATACTTCCTAAGCATTTATACTGTAAGACATTAGAGGCTTCCACATACCAACATGAATAAAAGTTTATAATCTAGTACAGATTAAGAGAAAAGTACACAGAAAAATATAATACAAGGCAAAAATTGCACATTTTAGTAGCAGTACAAACAAGTAACAAGGACTTTCAGAGATCATATTCATACTAAAAAAATAAGTGTCGGGTCAACTCCATTAGATGTTACATAAGTAAAATGCCTAGAAGGACCAGATCCAGTTTTAAAGTTGGAGAATTTCATTCTTCGGTTGGTTCTTTAGAATTAGAGGCAAAAAAAAAAAAAAAAAAAGAATTAGAGGCACACATGCATGGATCAAATAACTTACGAAATCCAAATACAACGGTAAATGTATAACACCAGCTTTGAGTTTAAAACACAATGAAAAAAAAAACACAATGAGTTCAAATATTAACAAAAAATAAAGTGATGTTATTTTCAAGCCCAGCACGAAGGGATAATTTCTCCAAACTAACAGGATGAAGCACAGTACTGAATCAGTTAATCAAGAAAAAGATCTATGAGATGTTAGTTTTCATGTTATAGTAATTGTCACCTTTCCATTTTTCTCCAGTCCCAAACAGAAAAGGCATACAGTGAAGAATTATGGACCTCTTAATCTTAGTCCAAAATTGCAGAGAATAGGTTTAACTTCCTTTATACAGTAATATTGTTTGATTTTCCTCTATGTTATGTTGTTCATCCTTAACATTTATCTGTATCATTATATACAAATAGCAATTATAGATGAATTAAGACACAAATGCAAAAGGTAAAACTTGTAATAATAATAATAAACTTTCCGAAAACTATATAGAAGACTATCTTGAAAAACTTGGACTAAGTTTCTTAAAGAGCAAGTTCAAAATTACTAAGCATAATGGGAAAAAGACAGAAAATCCCTTTCTAATTATACCAAAAAAAGGAGAAGGAAGAATAAGCAGAAAGGGGAAGAAAATGTTCACAGAGTATGTAACTGTCAAAGGATTATAATCCAGTGTATATAAAAATTGCTACAAATCAGTAAAAACACACATATACAGAAACAGAAATGAGCAAATGATATAATAGCCAATTCACAAAGGTGGAAAGCCAAATGGCCAACAAACATATGAAAAGATGTTCAACCTCACAAGAAATCAATGAAATGCAAATTAAAACAGCAATGAGATAACATTTCACACTCAGCAGGTTGGCAAAATTCAGGAAGTATGGGAACTCCAAGTATAAGTGAGGATATAGAGCAATGGGGACTTTGATATACTGCTGATGGCAATGGAAACTAGTATAATGTGTTGGACAAATATTCGTCAATCCCTGATAAAGCTGTAGATATATCCATGAGTCAACAATATCACTCTAAGTATATATCCTAGAAAGTTTCTCACCCAGGCAGATAAGGATATATGCTTAAGAATGTTTACTGGAATAGCAAAATGCTGGCAGTATCTTACATGTTAATAGTAGAATAAATTTAAAATTGCGTATACTCAAAGAATGGAATACTATGCAACAATGACAATGAATGAATTACATGTATATCCAACAACACGAATGAATCTCGAAAACACCATGCTAAGCCAATAAAGCAAACTGCAAAGAATATACGGATGGGTTCAGTACAATCGCTCAGTCATGCCCGACTCTTTGCAACCCCATGGACAACAGCATGCCAGGCCTCCCTGTCCATCACCAACTCCCAGAGTTTACGAAAACTCATGTCCATTGAGTCGGTGAAGCCATCCAACCATCTCTTCCTCTGTTGTCCCCTTCTCCTCCTGCCTTCAATCTTCCCCAGCACCAGGGTCTTTTCCAATGAGTCAGTTCTTTGCATGAGGTTGCCAAAGTATTGGAGCTTCAACTTCAACATCAGTCCTTCTAGTGAATATTCAGCATTGATTTCCTTTAGGATGGACTGGTTGGATCTCCTTGTAGTCCAAGGGACTCTCAAGAGTCTTCTCCAACACCCCAGTTCAAAAACATCAATTCTTTGTTGGTCAACTTTCTTTATACATCCATACATGACTATTAGAAAAACCATAGTCTTGACTAGACAGACTTCTGTTGGCAAAGTAATGTCTCTGCTTTTTAATATGCTGTCTAGGTTGGTCATAACTTTGGCACGGTATGGTACCATTTATATTAAAAGGTTTACAATACAAGACAACAGTGCACATCATTTATAAATATGTATATGTGAACATATACCAGTGGGAAAGATAAATGCCAAATACCTCTGGGGAAGAAAGGAAAGGAGAGAGGGGATTGGGAGAAGTTCACAGGTGGAACATCAATGTATTTCTTCAAAAAGATTAGAAGCAAACAGTGCAAACAGTTAAAAATAAACAAACCTGTGTTAATGTATACACATCTGTTACATTGTCTACACTCTCCTGTATGACTGAAGTATCTGATCTCCTCTCAAGTACCTCTAAGAATACAAAGTGCTGCTGATGTGCTAAGCCTGAAACACCTTCTGAATCATCATGATACTTCAAGTGCATTCATGTCAAGAATTCAGCATCTTCTATCATGCACCATAGTTACTGGTGTGCATGTCCTCATCACACACGCAAGCAGGAATCCTCTCTAGCCTCTTTAGGACAATGCAAACATCTATGTATCTTTTCGTGCCAGACAGTGACTAACAATGCTTTGGACACATGAGGCTCAAATAAATGTCTGACGCATAAATCATGATAGGTAAATAAATTCAGGAAAGCAAAAGGGTGAGCTCTGGCTGCAGTTAAAAATAAAAATAACCCTGAGTAATGTAATTAGATAACCTTCCCTGTGAAAATCAAGTTATATTGGTTCATTGGTTATCAGACTCTCAAATATAGAGAATTCACTGGTTTCATGTTCAACCAACCAGTCTCATACTATTTCCTGATTTCCACCCAAAAAGGATTCAGTGAGGGAGTCCATTTTTCACACCTCATGAAATAAGACTTTATGTTATCCTCTGTTGATCTGTAGAGATAGTTCATAATTCTGTCTTCCCAGTCAAGGTCTTCTTACTTCCCCCTTTCTTAACCTCTAAGCCCTCAGTCCACATGTTTGGTGTTAGTCAATGATGGGGACTGCAGGAGGAGGGGAACAGGTGATTTCTGCCTCTTAGTGAGTTGATTAAATTCACACTACTTTGGCAGATCTACTCACCTGGAGGTAGGCTCCATCCTTTCTGTGGGAAGAGACATATTGCTTATACCATTTTTTGACCAATCTTAATCTCTTAGAAATCCCTAGAAATGACCTGGGGCAAAATCCTAAGAGGCACTGGAGTTGAAATCCAATGACAGGTTAGAAAAACTAAAATCATATAGAAGAAAGTGTATAAAATATAATCTTTAATTATTTTTACTTTTTCTGTATAATTTATAATCAATATTGGAAACTGTTTTGGTACCCATGATACCCTCAATTCTGTCTAAATAAGGTGTTTTCCACTTTCAACTGGACAATAGGTTTTATCTTTCCAGAGATCTAGAAGTAAAGAAATTGCAACTCTGGCTCTCCAAAGGTCAGACTGTGGTAAGGAAAAAAAACAGCAGATATCTACTTCTGGAGGCAACAGAGCTGAACTGTAGTAAAAGGTAAGTTTCCTTCTATAATAAAAAATTGGAATGTTCACTCACAGACATTCTAATTTTTAACCACATTCTACAAAATTCAATAAACCCCTGTGTTTAGCCCCAGGCTAGTTTGTTGTGAGCCCAGCTAAAGTCTAGATGGTGAAAGCACTTGATTATTATTCCAACTGGAATTTTCAAAGGCTGGAAGTGTTTTCAAATTATGTGATAAAACAGAAAGTTGTTGTAAATAAACCATTAAGATTTGAAAGGGAAACAATTTAAACAAAACTCTACCATCTTACAAGCAGACAAACTAGCAATAGAAAAATGCCAGAGATAAGAAATTAACAATTTGGGTTATCTCATATATCTGAAAGGTAAAATGGAATAAAGCTCAAAGACATGTCTGAAAAGGCAATTAAAAATCAACCAAGGTGACATTATGGCAATCATTTCTATGCATTGGTTTGGTGTCTAAGGGGAAATGACTGCCTTTGAAATTAATTGTCACAGTTTTAGGAAGACTTTCAAAATAGTCACTATGTGGTGCTTTTATTATATGGGGGGTGAAGTGCCCCCAAACTGAGAAATCAGGACCACTGAAAGGTTCTTTAATTTTAAATTATATAAACTAAGATTATTTTCCATTTCAAAAGGCATCACCTTCTGAGAATGTCCTCCTATGCTGTCATACTTCCCAGATTTATGCACCAACAATTTGACATGATCTTTCTTTAAGCTACTCAAAACACCAAAAATGACTCTTTGTCATCCGACATTCAGGACTGGGTAGAAAAGGCATATTGTTGCAGAGTTTCGGCACACGTGTCAGATAACTAATTTGATTACTAAAATCCTGGCTGGAAAGTGTTTGATTCAGTAACTTTTTAGTAAAGAGAAGTCCTTGACAGGAAAACCTTCAAGGGGTCCCATTTGATAAAAATCCAGTGTAAACATAGAATGATTCCACAGCTACCGAGAATATTAAACCCTTATGACTAATTAGTAAACAATGGACTGTTTCAGAAAACATCTATTGACTATACAGTTCCAATCTTCCTTAAAATGGACATGCATCAATTTGAAGCAAAAATATATTCATCACTTCCCAAAAATGAAATGGAACTAGACTTTGGCTGACTGTCATTATATGCCACTTACTTTTATATACTTGCTCAGTCCTGACAACAACCATCATGTGAGGTAGGTACTACTATTACCTCAGTTTTGACAGATGCAGAAATTGACTCTCAGTGAAGAAACTCCCTGAGAGGAGATACCGTTCATATCTTGTTTACTATTCCATCCCCAGAATCTGGCACCATATTTGGCGTTATGTAGTGAATAAATGTTAAATGTGCACAGCACTAAGAATTACAAATCTGACCTAGATTTTAACAAAGGCCTATTTTTAACTGAGAGCCTTTTTTTTTTCTAAGTAAGTCAAGGGCTTATAAACTTAATGTGGGTCATACAGTTCTGTTCTAACTACCTGACTCTGCCATTATAGTAACAGCCACAGACAATATGTAAATGAATGGTTGTGGGTGTGTTCCAATAAAACTTTATTTACAAAATTAAGCCGAAAGTCTGTAGTGTGCTGACCCCAACAAGCTGTCACTAACTAAAAGATAAAAAAAAACAGACATCAATATTTGTATTCCATTATCCAACTGAGAAAGACCTGAGAGAAAACTGTGTATGTTGATATTTGAGATATTTTTGTTTTGGTCATGGATTGATCATCAGGTTAATCATCGTCTAACATGAAAGAGAACTCACTATGCACGCCTGGCTTCTCTCAAGCCAGGCTGCAAGAAAATCAGACCTCACAGAACACATTCCTCAGAAGGCTTTTTATCCTCATAAAGAAAACCTATAATTTCTCTTTTTATAGAATAAAGACAAAAGCACTTCAGCAAATGATTCCATATGATTCCTACCTATTTAACAGAAGGCATCAGGCAGAACCCAGAAAACTTACCTAATTCAAGTCCTACAATGAAGTTGTTTAGCTTCCCTGGATTAAATGGAGATGATACAAACATGAGAAAGCTGTCCAACTATGAAAAAGTATATTTTTGAAAACCTGAGGTCTCCTATAAACATGAAATTTGATTAACAACTTAATATCAAGAAGACAATCTTGATTAGAGGTTTAGAAATAACCAAACCTTAAAGAGATAATCCCTGGGATAGATAAGAACCCTCCCCTAGACCTAAAATAACCCCCTACAAACTCATAGAAAGAGCAAAAATAGTAATTTAAAGTCAGAAAATCAGAGGTCACAAAAAAGTTCCTTCTTAAGAGGAGGTGACCAGTTCATATTTTCTCCAAGTTTCCAGCAGAAGCAACACATAAAAATAAAGATTTAAACTTTTTCTCAAAAATAAAAAAAGTATGAGACTGTTAGCAAAAGCAAAGTGTATGGTGAGGCAAGCTCTATCAGTTTTTCCTAAGTCAAGGCCAAGGTCTTCCTTATCAATTATTCCTATTTCTTCCTACTCTGTGTCCTTCAAAAGGTTTTGCGTGGATCTAAGGTACATATGAAAATGGTAGGTAAGCTGTTAGGCTCCATCACAATGTAAGTGGCATTATAAATGTTATCATTGTTATTATTATATCAATCTACTGAACTACTGCCATGCTGATAACCAAAATTTGGCATTCCATCTTTCTAAAAAGACCCTAAGCTCCTAGGAGTTTGATGCTTCTTCCAGAGCCCAACCAGTGTAATGAAAAGCACTATTACAGGAAGACAGCCACCTAAAAATTCTTTGAAATGAATTGAAATTGATCCCAGAAAACAGTAGATGTTCAAGAAAAGGTTGCTAAATGAATAAATAAAAGAATAAATAATAGTTGCCCAATGCACATTAGCTCTAATTTTCAGTTTATTGCCTTCTACTTTTTTTCTCTTCTAGTTCAGTGGGTCAGGTTCTCCATAACCCTCTTCTTCCCTATGTCCTAGCTCTCCACCATATCAAATCCTGAAGGAAAATAAAACTACTACTAAAACAAAACACTACTCTTTATGGTAGTGTTCGTTATGGGCATAAACTTTCATTGAAAAAGTGATCAACAGAGAGACGGCACAATGATTGTGTGTGTGTGTGTAGTGGGGAGTTGGGGGAAGGAGGGACTAGTAGAGCCAGAAAATATGACAGAGACAATAGAGAACGTAGGGGTGGGATATGGTCCAAAAATTTCCAAAGATCTGGGAATCTGGAAGAGATCTCCCCTGAAGTTAGGGGCAGTCAGCAAAGTGCAAGCCTTGATTTTATCATGTGTATACTCCTACAATATATTGAAATATACAAAAAATTTAACAATCAGACAGATCAAACAGGAACAATTCAGAAAAATCTTTAATCCATAAAGGCACAGCTAAAAACAACCACACTCGCTTCTGTGCAAGCCGTTAAGCAATCTTCTTAGGATACAAGGAAAAGAGTGCACATTTTCCTGGCCCCAAAGTGGTCCCTTTGCTACCTCATGTTGGTGGAGTTATGTCTTTCTTGACTAACAGTCTGCAGTTCTTTTATTTTAACATATTCCTTTAAAAAGAATCAATTTTAAAACTTATTGGGGGTCTAGTTGGGACCCCCAATAAAATTGGACCCCCAATTTTATTTCTATTTAGGGAAATAAAATTAGACATATTCCAAAAATGGTACTATTGATCATTAGTCCTAAATGGGTGTTGGAATTTCAGAGAGATAGACTCATTTTAAAAATTAGATGTAATTGCCTGAGAGTCAATACAAAACCACGAGTTTAGCCCTTTCAGCATTCTAGGGGATTGAACTTTAATTTTGGAGCATTTTCACTGGATAGACAACAGCAGTAACTTTTATTTCTTATGGTCTCCTTTACTCCCCTTTTATAAAAAATGTAAAATACTTTTAGAAGAAAGAAATGGTGAAAAATATTTTAAAAAATAACATCACAAGTGCAAGTTTTCTGAACGCATGGTACTTAAAATTATCAAAATATAACCATTTACATATAAGTTTGACTCTACTGGTCCCCAGATAATATTTTAGAATCCTATTGTTATATATCCTTCACTAAAATTATTCATTTAACAAGACAAAAATTATTAAGGATCCATCTATATTTATCTGGTACCATTTTCTGACATAAATACTGTATTTCTTTCCTATGTGTTATTCAACAAGCTCTCTAGCATAGTAATATTTTAGCTATTGCCCTTTTAAAAATTCCTAATGAATGTGGTATCACTATTCTAAAGGACCAACTATTGCACCTTGTTCATTCTTCTGCTTAAAATCACTAATATAATTTCCCTCACTTCTGATTAGTGAGTTTTTTAAAAACTCATTATTTTCCATTTAAGTAAAAAATCATGGCCCAGTACCCTCGGCTATCAAAAGAGCAGTTTGTGCTCTCCGTGTTAAAGATGCTGCTTGCCCATACCACTTGTCTCAGAAAATTCAGAAGTCTCACTAAAGGGCCAAGGAGCAAAGCTGCTGGGAATGTTCACAGATACCTGATTTTACAAAATTTTGTGAAAAGAGCTTGCCTTTAGTTTAGTATTGCTCAATGTTTATGAGGGTTGTTTGTCAAACCTAAAATAAGGTGCCTCCTCCCCACAAATTAAAGAATCAAGTTACGATCCATTATTTCATTTCTGATTGTTTTTCTTTGTAATAAGTGGGAAAGTGGATACTGGATAAAAGTCTCCCCTGAGCTAAAGGACTCCACATTAAAGGCTTCAATTAGCTATAAATCAGTTGTCTTTCCTACTGGGGCACAACAAGAGAAAAAAGGAAGCGGGGGTTGTCACAGAAAAAGAGAGCTGGAAAAGCTTCCAAATTAAATTCCTAGTTACCTACTGCAAACCTAAAACTCCACTCAGGGGCTGTGAGGAAAATTCAATCCAAAGTCAGTCTAAAATCAAACCCTCCCAAATCTGAGGTCCCCTCTCCAGCACAGCTCTTGGATCCAGAAACCTTTTAAAGAGAACCTGAAGAGGTTAGGGACCCTCATAAAACAAAACTCTTACGCTATAGGCTTTCCTTGCTTGTTCCTAAACCCGGAGAAGTACCACACATTGGCACCATTGTTATGCAAACAATGCCTAAATGGTTGTAACCATTAACGACCTCTCATTAAAAAGGCTTTCAAAAATTTGTCACACCATCTAAAAGCTAACAGGTACATTAAATCCATCTAAATTGGCATTCAAAACACGAGCCACCCTGGTTTTTATCTTAAAATTCAGCGGGTAAAATTTCAATATTCTGATGGTTTTTTAAAAATATTTTTCTTTCAATCCTTAAGACAAAACCAAACAATTCGTTCCTGGACAAAATTTAGTTTATCTCGTAATAAGCATGATGGAAAACAACTTTAACCGTGTTGCGTGTGAGTAGTATGCGTTTAGGTTGAATGGGCGATGTCTGGAGTAGAAATCAACAGAAAGGAATAGAAAATCAAGACAACTGTAAAAGGAACTCCAAGAAACATTATTTTAAATTGCATCTATTTCTCTCTCTCACCCCAATGGCATAACATAACCTTTCCTGTATGTGTAATCAATACATTTATTCTATGTCCAATTTGTGTAAGTAAATTCTATTTACATTAAGGTAGCCCTACAAACGCATTTCCTTATGTTGTGGTGCAACAAAAAATAATTCCTGCTTGGGTAACCCGAGATGTCAGAGTTCGTTATAAAAAGCAATTTTTTTTTTTTTCAGGTCAAAAGCGAACCAGTTAATATGCACGAATTTAAAGACTTCTCAAGTTTTCCAGGAAAACGGCCACTTCCTACAAAATTCGAATAAAACGCTGATATTGAATCTACTGTACTCAGAGGCCAGGTTTCCATGAAATCTGCAAAGGCGGCCGCAGCGCTGTGAGCCTGGACGATCCTACGCGACAGCCGCTGGCCGGAACCCCGCTAGGGCTGCGGGGTACCCGAGACGGTCCCCTGAAGGTGGACGGCCGAGAAGAGACGGCCAGGCTGCTCGGCCAATCCGGCGGGGAACCCTTCGAGGAGTGGAAGCGGTGCCGACGCCTCCTCCGCAGCAGTCGGGGCCCGGAGAAACGGACGAGGCGGCAGCGGCGGACGCGGTTTGGGAAGCAGCCGTTGACGGCGACTCCCAGCGCCGCGCGGCAGGCTGGCGGAGGCCAGTCCCCGACGCGTCCCAAGACCCCGGCGGGACTTGAGCAACCCCAACGCCGAGGACCGGGTGTCCCTCTGCTGCGCGAGCTCGACGGCCTGGCCCGGGAGACCCCAGCCCCACACCCCGACACGCCGCCCTCACCCTCTAACAGACCACGGAGAGGAAGGAAGGTTCTAGAAAGTCTCCGTGGACGGCCGGCCCCCCGCGGCGCCTTACCTTGGTGTACTTGATCTCGAGGTTGGGCGTGGGCGACGGCAGGAGGTGCAGGGACGCCATGAGGGCGGCGGGGTCGGCCTTCACCTCGCCGGGCATCTCGATCTCACTGGAAGTCATGGGGGCGGGCCGAGGTCTCGCTCGCCCGCGGCGTGGGCAGTGCGGGCTGTGCGCGCGGTCCGAGAGCCGGGGGCGCGCTCGCCTGTATATAGGCAGGTGTCAAGCTGGGGCTCTTCTTATTGGACGTGAGGGCCGAGGCGCGGGGGGCTGGTCCATCCTACCTAGGACGCCCCGGCGCAGCCCCGATTTACATAAAGCCCGCCGCCCAGCGCCGCGCGACTCAGACGCTTGAGACCCACGGTCAAGTGCGCCCGCCGCCCCCCCTCGCCCTGAGCACCCGCAACCGCGGGGACCGGCCCACGCGGCCGCCGCAGTCCTCGACGGCGGGAGCGCAAACCTAAGCCGCGGCCGCTCGGGGATCAGCCGCCGGGACTGGCCGCGCTCCGGCCGGGGCAGCGTCGGCGGGAAGGACACCTTGGCCGATGTCGGGCGCCCGTCCCGGCCCTGGAAGCGGAGCGGGGACCGGAGCGGGCCGGCGCTCACTCGGGATGCGGTGTCGGTGGGAGAAGCCCGGGCCCTGAGGGGTCCGGCCAAGGAAGGGGCAACCGACGCTGCAGCCGGCGCAGAGATCCCCTCCCGCCCCGGACCCGCGGAATCCCGGCTCCGCTTCTCTCCCGGGGACTCGCGGGACTCCCTCCGCTCTCCTTCTCCCGCCAAGGGCTCCGGGCCCTCCGCAGTTGCCGCGTGCCCGCGCAACCCACTTCCCGAAATGCGGCCCGAGGTGCGCCGTGGCCACAGGGTCGGGGACGGGTAGTGATGAGCGAGTTTCTCGCCCCACTACTCAAAAAGAGTGTCCCCGCGAGCCTGTCGACGCCGCGCGGCCCTCGCCGGGACTCTCCCGCCCAGCTGCTGCCCTCTGCTGGCCGGGACCACCCCGGGCGGTCTGGGCTGCGCCGGGAGGACGGGGCCTTGGGAAGACGGGGCTGCTCCACGGAGTTGCAAGCTGCGTTGGCTTTTCTGGTCCTTCCTGATCCCTCTTTCTAGCGGTAAACAGGGACTCCCCTCATCCCAAAATACACAAGGATACAACTAGTTTTGTTTTTCTGTAGTTCTCCACGCTGACAGCTGTCATGGTGCCAGACATTGGGCTTCTCACTTAACTGCCCCCTTTTTAGAGTTGAGCTCCCTAGTTTAAGCCTTTTCGAAGCTCCAACAGATCTAGTTCTTGGAACTCTAGAGGTCAGCATGTAGGTCTACACCAAGAATACAGAGACCCCCATCTCAGAATGGGCTTTAGGGTCTAAATCCATTGTCCAGATCAAAAGACCTTTGTAGGTCACTTGCCCTCTCAATGTAAGCCTGACAGAGGTCTACTGATTCTTTGGATGTTAAGTGTCCGCCAGAAAAGATCCTGACTTAGATACTTTCAGTAACTAAAACAGCCCTATATTTATTGCTTCGTTCTTAACAACAGTAGAAATAGACTTAAATATATCATTTCAGTATTAGGTCTCAAGAAATAACTTCCAGCCTCTCAGAACCCAACATATCTACATTAAGTTACTAGAGCGAATTGGGGGTTGTGTGTGTTTGTGTGTGTGTGTGTGTGTGTGTGTGTGTGTGTGTGTGTGTGTTGTTTGGAGAAATTATGGACCTTAGCTGAGGGTCCAAGAAAGCGGTGAGATTTCAGTTCACAGGGGATCTCAATGGCTAAAGATTATGCCCTAATAATAACAGTATATGTTCATGAAATAGATGAAAACCTTAGAGGGTTAGAGATACAAATGAGAGATCAAAAAGTTAAGGTTAGTTGAGGAGAGAGGGAGAAGTCTGTAGCGAGGGAAATCAGTGATGCCTGTGGAACAATTCTACAAACATGTTTTGAGTGCTTTCTGATGCAAGGCATGGTGTAGAGACTGGGTTACAAATAAGACAGCTCTGGACTCTCCTGAGCTTAAACCCCCCATGGAGAGGGAGATGACAATGAGAGGCTGTGGGGAAAAGTTACAGAAAGAGCATCCACAACACCGTCTGGGTGCCCCACCAAGGAAGAGGCCAGCTCTCTGGGGAAACTGACCTTGGAGGTTGGCCTTAAAAGGAAGGTCAGCCTTCAGCATGGAGAGGAGGACAGAATAGGCAGAAGAGTCTACAAGAGCAAAGGCATGGAAATGTGTGAATGCTTTTTAGGGACATCAGCGGTGGTGAAGAAGCAGCAGAGAAGGCTGGCAAGGCAGTTGCCTCAAGGTTGTAAGGCCTTAACTCGAGACACTGAGAAGGACAAGTCATCAAAATATTCTGAGGAAGAGAAAAGGGAAAACTCTATGAATAAATAATTTAAAATAAATAAACTGATGAATGAATATTATTGAGAAAGACTGTTGCAAACCAGAAACCACTGATTTATATTCTCCTCAAAGTGTAAGACAGGGATATTCACCCTTGACACACACACCCCCCCACCCCCCACCCCCACCCCCCGCCCGGTGTGCTAATTCCAGCTCCATCACTGTGGCTGGAAGGAGCGACATGATAGAGTTTCAGCATTTGTTACACAGTGCATGCATGCTAAGTCACTTCAGTCGTGTCCAACTCTGTGTGACGCTGTGGACTGCAGTCAGCTGGGCTCCTCTGTCCATGGGTTTCTCCAGGCAAGAATACTGGAGTGGATTGCCATGCCCTCCTCCAGGGGATCTTCCTGACCCAGGTATTGAACCCATGTCTCATCTCCTGCATTGGCAGGCAGGTTCTTTACCACTGGCACCACCTGGGAATCCTAGTGAGGAAGAGCAATAAACAGATTCCCTTCTTATTTGGGCCAGAAAGGAAGGATCTCTTGGCTTCTCCTGAACATTTTCAAAACATTTCTTCTCCTAAACAGTTCCATTTCCGCTGACTACTTCAACTGTAAAATGAAGGTGACTTTCCCAAGCTCTCTGATTAAGGGACATTTTCTCTTCCTGATCTTACTTCTTTTTTTTTTTTTTTACTTTTCCCCATCTTTTACTATAAATTTATCTTTTCATAGGTTTCTAAGAGTTTTTTGTTGTTGTTTGTACATTCTCTTTTCCCCCTATCTTCAGCTCATGACTGGCCATTTTTTTGTGCAAATTCTTTTAATTCAAGATGGGGGACAAGATTTAGCAGAAAATAATAGTGAATTACAACTACTTCAGTCTTGTTCATTTCTATTAGTAGAATTTATTCTTCTGTTACTTACTTTCAAAGCTGCCTTAGCAACTCTTCTCATATTCCTGTTCTTTTCTCTTGTTTTATTGTCCTCTTATTTTATCCACAGATTTTACAGTGGTTGAAGTAGCAGACTTTATCTTCAGGTTTAACATTTTGAATGTCTTTTTCCTGATTTAGCTGAGAAACATTTTTTCCCAACCTTATAATGTTTCTTTCTCCCACCCTCCCCCATCTGTAATTATTTATTGTTTAGGATACATCTTGGTTAAAGCCCCCTGCACAGGGGAATGTACACTACAGCATGCTCTATTTATTTCCTTGTGAAAACAATTTATTAGGCCTAGTGGAGCCAATATCCTGGAGTCGTAGAGGAGGAAAATAAATTCTTGCCTCATATTTCCTCACCTAAATAGTAGAATGCAAAGTTGTAATTTTCAGGCATCAGCTTTATGTGAAGCTTGACTTTAGGTATGAAACCCAAGCAATTTAGGCTTCTTTTCAGATTATAATTAAGGGGGGAAGGTATCTGTTAAATCGAGAAACATCTTT
Source organism: Odocoileus virginianus (assembly GCF_023699985.2). Classification (NCBI taxonomy): domain Eukaryota; kingdom Metazoa; phylum Chordata; class Mammalia; order Artiodactyla; family Cervidae; genus Odocoileus; species Odocoileus virginianus. Next base: position 41,026,924 of record NC_069679.1, on the reverse strand, counting down.
TAGAAGTCAATGAGGGAGACTAAGTAGAGCACAGATATTCCTTCCAACGAAGGAACACTTTTGGTTTTGGCAATAACTGAATGTCCAGCTTGAACATCACGCTTCCATGTTGAGGCACTATATCAGCCTCAGGTGGCCCTGCTTAATTGCCTTCCTGTTCCCATCACTAACCACACTGACAGCCTACCTTTTCTAACAGATACACTTGCATTTTAATTTATCTGCAAAAATAAATCACACATTATAGCATTTCCTTCTTCTGGGTTAATTGAATCAGTTCCTTAAATATCTCTAAGTCTAATGATTTGAAAGGAGCATGGTGTTTGAAATATTTAAAAAATTAGGGCCCTTGGGTTGTATGCAGAATGATCTCAGTGCTTATTTCAGATATAAGTGTTTCCTAATGATCTCATTCATCTCAAATGGGATATGTCTGGCTACTTTATTTGAAATGTTTCCTGAAAACTCTAACAGGAAAGCTTAATGTAAGCAATATTTACAGAGAAATGGTATTTAATATACTAACAAAAGCTTATAAAGAGCTTTACATATTTTTATCCAGAAATGCTTAATGAAGTATTTTGGACCCATTATGAAAACTTCTATAAAATAAATTCACTTACATTTTTTTTATTTAATGTGAATGTTAACTTTTTATTTGGGATCTAAATGCTCACTTAATTATTCTTTTCCTTCCAATATCTAGAGGAAAAATGGTTGAGATTGTGGCACTTATTAACCATAAAAATTCTCTACATATTAATTCCCTATGCCCAATGTGGCCTCTGGTCACTATATTCTATGAAAAAGAGTATTTATGGTTGCAGGGAGTAGATTCCTAATTGGTCATGACTCCAAAAATCATGTTTTGATACAAAACACAATTCTTTCCTTTTAAAATATATCTTCCAGCTTTTGAGAACCTCAGGAGACCATTTTAAAAGTGGAAACTAGATTCCTCTTTGTTGTAAAGCCCAGTTCCACCTCATATATGTTTTAGAGGCTTAAATTTGGTTGCAGAGATGAGCTCAGTACTTTATCAATAATCACACTTAACAGGCAGAGAGAAAAATTAAAATCTCAGCTCTGGAGTATTTTCTGATGGCCCTGAGGAAAAAAAGGCATTAGCTCCCTCTGCAGTTGATGGTATGTAGGTGCAAGTAAATATTGTCATTTAAAAAGCAATAGCTTGGATTCAATGTATGCATCTGATACTGGTAAGAACTCTTTTGTTAAATGTTACAGTTTTAATCTGAATTACTTTAGAGGAAAAAAAATACTTGAGATTCAGACAAATTTTACATTGCAGTTAGACTATCATCGAAAGATCTTTCGTGATCCTTAAGAAAAAACAATAGGGTTCATTAGCCAAATTTACCATAAGAGGTGCAGTACTTAGAACACTACAGTTCATTCACATGCTAGATAAGAGAATGTAATATCCCAGAGCAAGTCACATGGGTGTGTGGCAGATTGGAAAAAAGTATTGTTTCCAATTCCTCATTGTGGGTGAGGAAGAGTTATTAATGGGCAAGCCCCTGCATTTTAATGTTTTTCTTCACCCAGATAAGTGCTTGGCATGTAACTAAGCTAAATTTGCTCTTTTGCTCAGTCCCTGGGTTGGGAAGATCCCCTGGAGGAGGACATGGCAATCTACTCCAATATTCTTGCCTGGAGAATCCCATGGTCAGAGGAGCCTGGTGGGCTACAGCCCATAGGGTCGTGAAGAGTCAGACATGACTGAAGTGACTGAGCATGATGCATTTTTAAATATAAACTTCTTCTGCAAGTCTTTCTTTCCTTATACAGTCATTTAACAAGAGGGGCTTTGGGCATGAGTAATCCTCATATGAACTTTGGTGATATTTGGGACAGGGATCAATGTTCATGGTCATTAGAATACAAGGTTAAATGAACAGTAATTATTCTCCTTTACATGGTGGAATGGGCCATTGACAAGATAATGAGGAACATGTTAGATAGACAACAGAGGGGGAATGCCAGCCTCTTTCTTCTCAACCACACAGTTCAGTCTGTGAAAAGCAAAGGTCAGGAGTGTGAGGCATTCAGAACCAGGACACAGACATCCAATTTGGACATCCAGTCCTACATTACAAAGGAAGGGTTTCTTGATTCAAACATACATATTCCCCATTTCAGAGCATCTGTGACTCCTTGACTACATCGCTAAACCTGGATTGTTTTCCCCTCTATCAATCAAATAGCTTCAACTGAACAAATATTCATTGATGATAGATTATGAGCCAAGCATCAGCAAAGAGTCTATGAAGAACAAAAAAGAAGTGTGTGGGATGACAGTAACTACATATGTGAAACAATTCAAGGAGATATGAGACAGGAAAGAAGTTAGAATATGCAGGGCCGAATGAGAGCGAAAGAGGATATCAGAAAGGAGACAGCCTATTACAAATGCTTTTGTTGGGGTTTCCATAAGTCTTAAACTCTTGCAGGTGCTATGGGGGACAGAAGACACAAGTGATGAGGGAACATTTTCCAAAACATGACCCAACAAAGAACTCCTTTGACATTTTTTAGTGTGAAGGTAACTAATGTTATACAGTAAGTTAACTATTTGCAAAACTGGAACTCCCAAAAGCAAACACCTGGGCCTGGGATTTCCTCCCATTTCCCAAATCCAAGTTAAATATTCTCAAGTAATAGACTCTTTATGGGCTTCCTTGGTGGCTCCCTGGTAAAAATCCACCTGCCAGTGCAGGAGATTCCGGTTCATACCCTGGGTCCAGAAGATCCCCTGGGGAAGGAAATGGCAACCCACTTCAGTGTTTTTGCCTGGGGAATCCTATGGACAGAGGAGCCTAGTGGGCTATAATCCATGAGGTCACAAAAGAGTTGGGACAGAACCTCATAACCAAACAACACTAACAGTAGACTCTTTGACACAGACATAGCCAGAAGAGTAAATGCAGTAAGGACTAAGGGCAGTTTATTTTTCCCCCTCTTAGTAATGAAAGAGAGCATTAAGTTGGACACTACTAATGCTTGCATACCAGCCATTGACTGATGTTGCTGTTATACTCCTGCTATTACATTCATGGAATAGTCCAATGGTTTTTAGCCTAGTTTCCTATTATAATAATTTAGGGAGCTTTTTTGGCTTCTCTGATGGATCAACAGGTAAAGAACCCATCTGCCAATGCAGGAGACATAAGAGATGTGGGTTCGACTCCTGGATCAGGAAGATCCTCTGGAGGAGGAAATGGCAACCCACTCCAGTATTCTTGCCTAAAAAATCCCATGGACAGAGGAACCTGGTGGGCTACAGTCCAAAAGGTCACAAAAGAGTCAGGCATGACTGAGCAACTACACACAACAGACACACATAGGGAGCTTTAAAAATTACAGACACCTGGTCCCACCTCCAGAGATTTCAATGAGTTTAAGTTGGGGCCCTAGGCATTGATAATTTTAACAAAACTTCCTGGTGTCTATAAGACACAGCCCAGCTTGAGAACCACTGGTTAACCCACAGAATCTTAGCTCTGTTGGGGTTACTTGAGTCCATACTGCTGTCTCTGGATTATAAAAGTGGACTTCATGCTTCTCACTTTCTAGTGCTCTTTGATTTGCTATTTTTAATTTATTATTTGAAAAACACATCAAGCCTCAAATGGATTGACCTTTCTGCTAATGTATTTCACCTAAATTAACAGAGGCAATTAACTAATTTATATTGGAATTGTGCACTTTCCAGGCCACATTTATCAACCCTTAAATGCTTGATCTGGTGTTTCAGTTTAAATTTTTTATTATTACCCTTTAAATCTGAAGACATGTCTCACATCTAATTAGCCAAACTTACATATTCAATTAATAGATTCATTACAGGCTAATGAATATGGAGACAGCACCAGGGTAACATCTGCTTGCCGGTTGAAAAGATTCAAACTTTTCTAGTATGAAAAAAAGAAGTGTCTGTTGTATATATAACTAAAACAGCTTGAGCTTTCAGTTTTAGCATTTCTGCATACTGTGATGTTCTCAAATGGGCCGGCTAACCTGGGAAAAGCAATATATTGTCCAGTGACAGCTGCCTTCCCAGAGAAATGCAGAAATCAGAATTGCAAAACAAATACACACCTGAAGACACTTTTCAAGACTGTTGAGACTGTCATCTCAAATTATTAAGTTTTTCTAACCTAAGGTTTTTATTAAGATGCTTAAGATAATAAACATATTAAGGAAATTAATACCATAAATTAAACAAAACCTTTAATTTATTGTAGTATATGTTAGGATCATCCCAAAGTCATGTGATTTTATGTGTTTAAAAATATGGCCAGACACTATTTTGGAAACTAGATGTTCCAATAGTCAGTTATATTTGGATTCTAGAAAATTCAAAAATCTGAAATGAATTTCCACAATATTTTCAGTTATTAAAATTCTGGGGTTTCCTTTCTCTGGTTATGTAAAACAGGCAGTTTTAATAATTATGAAAAAGCTGTGAGTTTCAGGAAAGGTGGGTGACAGCTAGAATTCACTTGAATTAAAGGTGGCAAGAATGTGAGGAAAATCTTCAGAAATCAATTCTAAAGCATGTAATATCTGCCATGTAACTGTCACTAAAGAAGTGACTTTGGACCAAAGTCTGCAGGGAGGAGTAATTCAGGGCATGTGCATGATACTCTATTAGGCCGTTAAAAGTCTTTTTCTTCCATTTTACTCCTTATATTCAAGCTGTCACTTGTACTATTAAAAGACCAATATTTCTTGCTTTCAATTATACAAGTGCAAAATCCCAGTATCCTTGTTAAAGTATCAATTGCACACTAATCAAATACTCTAAAAACAAATCACTGCAATATTTGTGTGCCTCATATTGATGGACTCTTATGTACCTAGCACTGGCAAGACTTCCTGGGAGTATGTAAAAGAAAACTATAAGATCTAGTAATATCCCAAGAAATTCACAACTTGATTCTTGTGAGGAAAATCTTCATAACTGACAGCAAATACTTAGGCCCACAAGATTTAGTGTGTTTTAAGGGCAGTTAATGCTCTTCACTAGAAGGACTGATGCTGAAGCTGAAACTCCAATTCTTTGGCCACCTCATGTGAAGAGTTGACTCATTGGAAAAGACCCTGATGCTGGGAGGGATTGGGGGCAGGAAGAGAAGGGGACGACAGAGGATGAGATGGTTGGATGGCATCACCGACTCGATGGACATGAGTTTGGGTAAACTCCGGGAGTTGGTGATGGACAAGGAGGCCTGGCGTTCTGCGATTCATGGGGTCGCAAAGTCAGACACGACTGAGCAACTGAACTGAACTGACTGAATGCTCTTCAGTATCTGAAAAAAAGTGCCAGGGTGAGTAAGTGGTAAAGAATCCACCTGCCAATGCAAGAAACACAAAAGACGCAGGTTCAATCCCTGGGCCCAGAAGATCCCCTGGAGAAGGAAATAGCTACCCACTCCAGTATTCTTGCCTGGAGAATTCCATGGACACAGGAGCCTGGCAGGCTACAGTTCATGGGGTTACAAAGAGTTGGATGTGACTGAACATACATTTCACAACATTAAAAAATTTATAATACTCTGAAATCTGTATTGTATACATGTAGGTCTAGACATAACTTGCATTAATTGTGATAAGATTGATGCTTTATGTCAGCAATTAGACATTAAACTATAGATTTTCTAATAGTTTTATTTTTATAAAAATATTTTATGAGCTATAATTATATTTTTAAAAACTGAGTAATTTTATTAAGTTTGACACTCATCAATTTTAATTTCTATTTTGCCTTTTAACTTTAAAACTTCTAAATATTTTAGGAAAAATAACTTTTTTAAAATATAAGAAATACTTCAATGTTTCTATTTTCATTTAATTAACATTTCTGATGAAATATATTCAAGTGTGTATACTTCAAATTATTTTTTAAAAGAAACTTTTTAATTATTACTGTCAAAATCACCAAATTATGTGAAAATCTTGGTTATAACAATACAGTGATTTTGATGAAATAAAGTCAAAAGGTGCATTTTGTGGAATAAGTATAAAATTTATGAGTCATACATGTCTGTATTACTTACCCCAACATTGCTGGCATATCAACAGAACATTAAGACATACTCAATAATAACAAAATTCAGTAGTCTTGATAATTTACTGTCTTTCAACCATAAAAAGTAGAGCTTTACAAATTTAAACATTTTGCCACCATGAAGTTCTACTTGTTAAAGCAGAAGAGAACCCTATATTTAAGAATTTAAAAGTCTAGTTAAAAATTGTAAAATATTCAAAAGTATGGTAATGGGGTCTTCATTTGTCTCCTTTATCTGGACCCTACAAATGTTAGAGGTAGACCTAGATACGTAGGACTTCCCTTGTGGCTCAGTTGGTAAGGAATCTGCCTGCAATGCAGGATACCTGGGTTTGATCCCTGGGTCAGGAAGATCCCCTGGAGAAGGAAATGGGAACCCACTCCAGTATTTTTGCCTGGAGAATCCCATGGACAGAGGAACCTGGTGGGCTACAATCCATAGGGTCGTAAAGAGTCGGACAGGACTGAGTGACTGACACTGCCACTTTCTCTTCAGATACAAGGAATTGTCCTCTATGGGCTTGAGATCACTGTTTCTTTATGTCCTGGTTATATGGGACTTTCCAGAGACACTTGATTAGTTTGCATTGATTTTGTTGTTGTTGATCGCCCTGTGATAATCCTCCTGCATATTTTTAGTTTTCTCTGAAAAAACATGTAAATTATCTCCAGAAACATTGCTTTAATTTGAACTCAATACATTAATTGGCTTCTCACTGTAAAGTGATATTCATGTATTGTTAACAGGTTGAGTCAACGTTGTCAGGGTTTTCTTTATGCTGTAATAACTTTTTATTTGGTTACCTTATTTCAATACGGAAAAGGCACTGGATCTGGATTTCGGGGTGGTTTAGTTGCTTAGTCGTGTCCTAGTCTTTGCGACCTCCTGGACTGTATAGTCTACCAGGCTCCTCTGCCCATGGGATTTCTCAGGCCAGAATACTAGCGCTGGCTGCCCTTACCTTCTCCAGGGATCTTCTCAACCCAGGGATCAGACCGTCGTCTCCTTCATTGGCAGGCGGATTCTTTACCACTGAGCCACCATGGATTTAGGAAAACTAAATTTTAGTCTGGACTCTTCCCTCATTCACTATGTTGAGCCACTGATGTGTTCCCAATAGAAAATGTCCATGCTAATGTGACTGTACCCTCATGAAGACTGCCAAAGTTTGTATTAGGAAATCAGCATTATTTTTTTTAACTATAAAAGGAACACAATTCCAATTTTTTACCTACATCACAAAGTTATTCTCAAAACTGTGGAATAAAGAATTAGGGCATGGTTGAGCTAAACAAGTTGTGGTTTAAGTAAAATATGATCATTACAACTTCATAATCCAACAAAAACAAGCACAGCATTCTTAAGAACTAAAAATGTACATAAGCATCATCTCACAACAAGGAGCTCCGAGTTCAGGCCAGCAGGGAGCATAGTTGTAGCATCATGATCTACAGAGCTACAGAGATCAGAAGAGAAAGTGGTTATGTCCCCATGGGAATCAGAAAGATGGCATTTGAGCTGTACCTACCTAATAGGAAGGCATGTAGGTAAGACCAGCATGGAGGCAGGAAGAACGGAACAAACTGGAAAAGTGTAACTACCATAAAGGAATACTTAGGACATAGCCAAGATGATATGCTAAGAAACTGATTTAGTAGAATGGTGAGCTAGGGTAAATCAGCTCTCTTGCTCACCTTTTTACTCTGGACTATTATATGGGTTAGGTGGTAGCAAGTCCTAGAAAAGTGTGATGTGTAAGTTACGCCCATTAAACATGGCAAATAGCCAAGCAAAAGCAGAAGAAGGTCCAAAAGGTCTATGCATGCACCAAAGGATTATCAGGTATGAGAGAAATTCCTAGGGCCTTTGGAGGAGACCACAGGATGATGAAAAAGAAAGGGTTGTGAGATGCCTGAAGGTGCCACAGACTACAAGACCTTGCAAGGCACAGCCTCGGCTCTGTGTTAACCCTTTCCTCACCAAGTCCTGAACCTTCTGTCTTATTCTCATTTCCCTGTGCTGCCCCCCCTTTTACCTCCAGTGCTACTGCTTTGCTCCTCAGCTCTTTTTAAATTATTATTAACTAATCAATTAATTTGCCAGCACCGGGTCTTAGCTGCAGCATGTGGGATCTAGCTCCCTGACCAGGAATCAGATCTGGGCCCCCTGCATTGGGACCATGGAGTCTCAGCCACTGGACCACCAGGGGAGTCCTGGTCCTGGTCTCTTGAATAGCGTTTGTAACTGTGTATGATGACAATGAGTTTCAGTTAAGTGATACCAGATGAGTTCCTACAGCATATGGGAAGCAGGGTTGCTCCAAGACACTAATGAGAAAAGAGGATTTCTGTACTAGAGTAAAAATTTTGTCCATAATGGCTTTCTCTTCTTGTACCACTCTTCACACTACCGATAGACTGGCCTTTCAACATTTTAAATATGACCACGCTACTCTTCTCCATAGTGGCCTCCCATTACAGGATGATCAGAGTTGTGACTCTGGAGGGTAAATCATAATACCATGTGTTACAGAAGAGAAGATTTAGATGAAGACCATTTACTCAAGCCCAACAAGGGAATTGGAGGCTTTCCTCAGCTCTCCTCGTCACTTGTAAATATGAGAGATTTCTATGTTCCTCCCGGGCCTGCTGGATCATTTCCCAACGAAGGGTTCAGAGTCTGTGCGCTGAATAACCTGAGTGTTCACATTTGCAGGTGGTTCGGGGGACCTGATGAAGAAATTCAAGTCCAAAGAGACACATTGGCCGCAGAATCTAGAAAATGAGGGCCAGAGCCAGGATGGAAGGAGTAGAAAGGAGGGTAGCTGTGAGTGGGGCTGCAGACCTCATGACATTCTCACCAAGGGATCGATGCCAGAGCCTGATAGGAAGGCCATTTTGGGGCTCCTGGAAGTAAGTGATCCATGCAGGGATGCCTCCCTCCTACCCTTGCTAGGCCTGAGGGCACAACAGCAGGGCTGGGGGAGGCAGGAGGAGGGTGAGGGAGGGTGAAAAATCCTGGGCTGTGTTCCTGCTAAGGAACCGGGCAGAACATGGGGTACTTTTGCCTCAAGCATCTAGCCCTCCAGAAACAGCTGAAGATAAGCAAGATTTGCCCAGAGGGAAAATTGTGAGCAAGGCAAAATTTGTTCCTGGTATTCACAATCTTCCGTTTTTTTTTTGTCTTTCCTTCCTTGTTGGTGTCCCTCACTCCTCATCCCCTCAATGTGTCTTTATTCTCAACTTTTTCTTTCCTAGAAATATAGAAATGGCTTTGACTGAGGCACTGTTTTACCTTGACCAGCTTTCTCTACTCAGCTTTCTTTACTTTCTACTTTCTCCTCTACTTCCTCCCTCTCCTTCTACCCTCCTCCCTTCCCTCCTACTCCTTCTTCTTCTTCCCTTTGTCTCTCATTCACAAATGTGAGGCTTAAAAATTACAGTATTTCATCACCAGGCAACTTTTTAACAACCTGTGGCTTTTTGTCTTTATAAGCCCCTGATTGTTTCTGTTCCCCCAAACACTCCTTTGGGGTTTCCCAAATCTGTCTTCTGAATTGGAATTCCTAAGACCTCATGAATAAACTATCTTGTTACTATAAAAAAAAAAGTATTTCAGGCAATAATAGAAGTAGAAAAAAATATTTGCAATAGAGGGTCAAGGGAGACACCCTACCATTGAAATGATAATTTTCCAAAGTTTGTCTTAAAGTTTTATTTGGCCATTCAAGTCACATTTAATGAGTGAGGACTTAATGTTATGCACTGTGTTAAATATCTGGCAGTCAGGAGGCAATAGGGAAATGTGAGGGGGAAAACAAAGAACAACAACAAAAAAAAGAACAAGTCTTAGTCCTTTTCTTTGAGTTGCTCATAGTCTGCTAAGGATAAAAATTCAACTTTAGATAATACTGTAAGACAGAGATGTGCATACTATATATAGAAGCCTAGGCAAGAGAATAGTTAACCTTCTTTGGGTGGAACAAGAAGGTTTTGCAGTAATGTGGCTTGAATTTGGATTTGAGGCATGAGAAGGTTTTCACTAGGGAGTTAACAGAGAAAAGAAAGGATATTCCAAGCATAAGGAGTAGCATATAAAAGGGTTCAGATGTGTGGAAAAGTTTGTCCTTGTATAAGGAAAAAACTAAACTAGATCAGTATGGAAAGTGTAGAGAGAGTGGTAAGGAATAGAAGGAAATGATGCTGGTGGAGGTGAAGTGTCAGCTTAAGTCATGTGGCAGGCTGTGTTTTTCAAAGATGACCTCACAATTACATATCCCATCCCAGAGGATCTCACTTGTCTAGAGGTGGGGTCTCTGTTCCCTCTCTGTGACCCTGGGCTCCTCTGGGACCTCCCTGACCAACAGGACATGGCAGGAGTGATGCTGCATGGTTCCCAAGGCTGGGTCATAAAAGACAGGTGGCTTCCGCTCAGCGTGCTTCCTCCTCTTCCTCTCCTCCTGCCTCTTTCCTTCTCTCTGGATCCTTGTCTTTGGAAGTCAGCATGTTCTGAGGAAGCCCAGGTCAAAAGGAGAGCATTGGTGTAGATGTTGTGTCTCTTGGCCCCAGCCAGCATCAGCCATCAGATGTAGGATGAATAGGCCTTCAGATGGTTTTACCCAGTGAGTCTCTCTGCAGGGCCCTGGACACCACAGAACAGAAACAATCCACTCTTGCTATATTCTGCCTGGATTACTACCCACAGTAACCATGGGAGACAATAGGTGATTATTGATTTAAGCCATTAGGTTTGGGGGTAATTTTTTTAAATTAATTTATTTTTTAATTGAAGGATAATTGCTTTACAGAATTTTGTTGTTTTCTGTCAAACACCAACATGAATCAGCCATAGGTATACATATATCCCCTCCCTTTTGAACCTCCCTCCCATCTCCCTCCCCACCCCACCCCCTAGGTTGATACAGAGACCCCGTTTGAGTTTCCTGAGCCATACAGCAAATTCCCGTTGGCTCTCTATTTTACATATGGTAATGTAAGTTTCCATGTTACTCTTTTCATACATCTCACCCTCTCCTCCCCTCTCCCCATGTCCATAAGTCTATTCATTATGTTTATGCAGCAGTAGATAATGGATTCAATCATGCCAAGGAGTTGCACTCTCTCTTGAAAACACCAGGGAACCAGTGAAGGTGTTTTCATCAGAGAAGTGGCATAAGACTTTTGAATTAGAAAGATAGCCTTGGTGTCAATTTGGAAGTGGGATGGTGGGAGAAGGGTGACTTAGAGGCTGAGAAAACAAAACTATGTTAGTTACCCAGGCCAGTGGGAACCATAAGGCTGTAAAATATTTGTGATTTTTTAGGAAAACTTTCAATTTTAGTTTCGTTTAGAAACTCCTACTTTTCTGAATCCAAAAGGTGAGATGCAGTAAGAACAGCAAAATTCTTGAGCTGGTTATTTCCCACCCTCCCCGACCACACTTTTCCTCTGCTCCCTTACATCCAGATCCTGAACCTTTAGAGTCACTTTCACGATGCCCTCATCCTTCCCTATTGATATCTACTAGCTAATGGTACACTCCTCTCAGTGGGGCTCTTCTCCTTGCCTTCTCTCCAAGTATGAAGGTCATGGTGCCAGTCTTATAACCTAGAATTTCTGTTGTCTCTGGCTCATTGACATCTGAGGTCTTGTAGGGGATGTGGGAGGTCATGTCTGAGGGAAATAGGATCTTAAACTGTTGGGGATGCTGGCTTTTTTAACATAGGTGAGTGAAATAATGATAATCATGAAGCTTATATGACTTACACTGTTTTGTACTATTTTGACTCCAAAGATGATTGTAAATACTGAAAAAGTAACACCATGTTTATTAATATAGATGGTTTGATCATATAATGTTAAGTGCCTAATATTAACTTACTTTGTAGAGCAAGATTCATTAACTGGAATATATGCTATAATGTAAAAGTCTTAGAGTCTAGGAAAGCAATGCAGGCCAAAAATAGAGTGGATTAAATCTTTTCCTTCACTTCATCTAGGATTCATCCTTCCTACTAAATATTAGGGTCATCTCTAGATTTATCTAGGAGTAGTTGACACTAACATCTTACAAGCACTGTCATGCATTTTCATTCACCTAGGTAAGATTTTTGACACAGCTTTTCCTGAACTACTTTCTAGAGCAATTTATATCAGAATTTTTCATATTCATTATCTTACTCAATCATCACATAAATCTCCAAAGCAGCATTTTACCTTTATTTTTACAGTTAGGAAAAAATTTCTGAATTGATAAACAGAAGGTTAAATAGCTCACAGTGATAAACCCCAGGGCCTTGAAGCTTGGTATTTTGATAGGCTCAAGGTTAAACAGTTCACAGTGATAAAACAGGACCTTGAGGGTAGGCATTTTGACTCTTAAACTCAGAATCTTCTCTTTCACTATGGACCAGAGAGTATGGAGTGCTCAAACCATATCTTTACAATAGCAATAACTGAAGGCAAATTGCATCTGTCAGTTATAACCATATAGTTTGTTTTTATCCACACAGTGACAGACTGACAGATGATACTCACAAGGGTGCATGGATGCTCTGATCTGAGCTGCTAAGCCTTTTCATATGTAGAAGCTTTCACTAGTCTTGTGTGAACATCTGCCCCAGCAATTCAGTCACTCTCCATCACATTGTCAGTCTGGCAGTGAGTCCTAGTGCTTAAAAATTCAGATTCTGGACAACTATTTGGATTCAGATCCTAACTTGGCCTCTTGTGAGTTCTGTGATCTCAATCAATTATTCAACCTCTCTGGGTCTTAGTTCCTTCACTGTTGAAATAGAGGTAATAACAGTGTCTATCTTGTGAGTTTGTTGTTAGGATTAAATGCTTAATATAGATTAAGGACTTAAAACATTGCCTGAAACATTCTAAATACTAAGTAAGCATTACAGATCCACAGGTGGTGCTAGTGGTAAAGAACCTACCTGCCAATGCAAGAGACACAATGAGAAGTGAATTTGATCCCTGGGTTGGGAAGATCCCCTGGAGGAGGGCATGGCAACCCACTTCAGTATTATTGCCTGGAGAATTCCATGGACAGAGAAACCTGGCAGGCTATAGTCCATAGGTTCACAAAGGGTCAGACACAACTGAAGCAACTTTAGCATACATTAGACTTTTCATTATCATTATCATTACCACAATTTCAGGAACCTAAAGGCAATCAAGAAATAATTATGAAATCAGTATGTCATTTTAACAACACACATTTTTGTGTATTATAATGTATTAAAAAGCAAAGACATCACTTTGCCGACAAAGACCTGTATAGTCAAAGCTATGGTTTTTCCATTAGTCATGTAAGTATATGAGAGTTGGACCAAAAAGAAGGCTGAGTAGTGAAGAATTAATGCTTTTGAATTGTGGTGCTGGAGAAGACTCTTGAGAGTCCTTTGGACTGCAAAAGATCAAACTAGTCAATCCTAAAGGAAATTAACCCAGAATATTCATTGGAAGGATTTATGCTGAAGCTAAAGCTTCAATACTTTGGCCACCTGATGAGAAGAGCTGACTCATTGGAAAAGACCCTGAGGCTGGGAAAGATCAAAGGCAAAAAGAGAAGGGGGTGGAAGAGGATAAGATGGTTAGACAACATCATCGACTCAATGGACATGAATTTGAGCAAACTCTAGAAGATAGTAAAAGATAGGGAACCTGGCATGCTGTAGTCCGTGGGGTCACAAAGAGTCAGACACAGCTTTGTGACTGGACAACAACAATAACAACAACAAAACATGTGGATATGTGTGTAGCTGTTTCTGTTTTTCCCAAACTGTTCCATTTTTGAGCCAAAATTTGAGTTCCAATTGTCTGGTACTTGAAAAATCTCTTTCTATCTTTGGTCATTATGATAGCTTAACAAACTAAGTGATATCTTGCACTAGTTTACTAGAGATGCCATAGGAAAGTATCACAGACTGAGGGGCTCACACAACAGAAATTTATTTTTCAAACAATTCTGGAGGCCAGAAGTTCAGATCAAGTTGTCAGTTTTAACTTAATCACTTCCTTTAGAGGCCTTATCTCCAAAAACTGGCTACATTCTGAGGGAGGTGGGCTAGCTTTAAAACTTTAATTTGTGGGGGACACAATTCAGCCCTTCATGTGATTATTTAGTTGATATTGACATGTCTAGTGGGTAGAGGCTGTGGTTCCTCACTAGAGTTATGTAAATCCCTACAATTTCCCAAGGATATTGTCCCAGGTAGTAGGAGACATATATAGACACTTAGTTGATAAATGGTAGCTTGTAAAACCCTCTTGGGCTTTCAACTGGCTTGCTGAATTCTTGGCAAAGGTACATGAGAAATAAAACCACCCCTGAGGGGTCCCCTGTGCAACCAATCATCAATCAGCCAGGGGTCGCTATGCTTATATGTAATATAAGAATATGTAAAAACAGAATATTTGCAACACAGAACCCTGTGGGACCCAGAAAGTGGATCTACTGGAAAATGCCAATGTTGATTAGAACATTTTCTGTGGATTAACTGCAAAAATTTTTGATAAACTTGAAAATAAAGTTAAAACTTGAAAATAGCTATAACAAGGCCTTTTCCAGGCAATCAATAGAGGGCCTGAATAGAAAGAAAAGGGAGCAGTTGGTCAGCAAGATGGCAGAGTAGAAAGACGAACTCACCCCTTCTTATGAAAACACCAAAATCACAACTAACAGCTGAATAACCATCAACAACAACAAAAAAACCCCACTGGAACCTACCAAAAAATACCCTACACCCAAAGACAAAGAAGAAGCCATAATGAGACAGTAGGAAGGGCACAATCATGATAAAAATCAAATCCAGCACATGCCTGGTAGGCAACTCACAAACTGGAAAATAATTATACCACAGAAGTTCTGCTACAGGAGTGAAAGTCCTGAGCCTCACGTCAGGCTCCCCAGCCTGAGGGTCTGGCAATAGGAGTCTGAGCCCCCAGAGAATCTGGCTTTAAAGGCCAGTGGGGTTTGATTACAGGAATTCCACAGGAGTGGGGGAAACAGAAATTCCACTCTTGGAGTGTGCACACAAGTTCCCATTTGCATCAGGAGTATATTGAGAATTATGTAAGGTATAGTTTATAAAAGTGTTAAGCCTAGCACAGGGCTTTACCCATAGAAAGTACATGACATATTTTGCTTAAATCCAAATCTGTCCTATTTGTAACTTTTTAAGAAAATTTATAATGGAAATTTTCAAACAAATACACAAGAAGAAGAATTCTAACAAAGCTAACATGTCCATTACCTACTGCTCAACGTGTGTCAACAATTTGTCAAACTCACTTTACCTTCCTCTCAACACTTTTTGTTCCTGGATATTTTAAAGCAAAACCCACACATTATGTTATATAACATATAATACTTTATTGTGCATCTCAGGCTTATCATTATTACATTATTATCCATAACAAAATTGAATGATTCCTTAATATCATCTATAACCCAGCTGATATGCAGATGCTTTTGATTTTATCTACAGTCAATTCATTGAAATAAGGATCCAAACAAGGCCCACATATTGCCTTTGTTGTGTATCTTAAGTTTATTTTAAAACAGTCTCCAATTGCTTTGTTGTTGTTTTACTTTATGGCATTTATTTATTAAAAACAAATAAACATGTTATTTGTATCATGGAATGGTTTATGCTCTGGATTCAGCTGTTCTGGATTCATGGTGTTTTTTAACTTGTTCCTCTATCTCCCACATTTTCTGTAAATTGGTTGTAAATTGATTTCCTAAGACTAGACTACATTCATGTCCAAATTTTATAGATAAGAACACTCATAAGTGGTGCGAGAGTTAACAGTCTTTTGAGGATGACTAATGATGTATGTTTAACTATTTTAAAACCCATCTTAGAAATCTTTGCCTCAAACCCAGGTACATCATGACCTGGGTGGCAGTTCCATTTGGTTGACTATAGAACTCCTTTATGTTGCTGTGGGATGTGGCTGTGTTGTTTTGAGTTTTTTGGTGTGTGTGTGTGTGTGTTTAAAGACTATGATCTAGTATTGTTTTGGAAACTATGATGCCTCTAACTTTAGTGAATAAGCTATTTTTTTTAAAGTCACTCACTATCTGTTTCAAATACACAGATATTTAGTTAGAATTAGTATTGAGTCAACTATATTTAAAACAGTGAGTCATTGTCTCAAATAGAATGATAGGAATTACTCAGAAGACAACAATCATCTTCTCTGTGTTCAGGCCTTAAACTAAAGATAACTGAAGATTTTGATTTGGGATGACTCAGAATCTCCAAATAATTCTCCCTCAACTATCTAGATGTTCTTTTGAAATGTTGAGTCAATTCACATGGTTCCACTCAAGTAGTTTCACAAATAAGTATTTATTGTACCACCACTTTGAATAGGTCGAGTTTGGGAGGTGCTACAAACATACCAAGATAAGACAGAGTGCGTGCCAAGTCACTTCAGTCGTGTCCCACTCTTGTGACTCTATGAACTGTAGCCCACTAGATTCCTCTGTCCATGGGATTCTCCAGGCAAGAATACTGGAGGGGGTGGCCATTGCCTACTCCATGGGATCTTCCCAACCTAATGATCAAACCCTCATTGGGAGGCAGGTTCTTTACCACCAGCACCACCTGGGAAGCCCCTAAGACATAGTACCTGCCCTCAAAGACTAACTTTGATAGGGATAAGATATAGTACCTGTCCTCTAGGACTACGTTTGGTTGAGAAGAGAGTGAATACATAAAACAGTTTTAGAGTAAAGTATGTGACATGATAGCGGCAAAAATAAAGCACTGAAAGTTTAGAAGAGTTTTGGAAAAGCTTTTGGTGGCATTTGAGATGAAACTTCATTTGATAGAAGTTTTCTGTTTCTTGAAATATGGGGAAGGGTGGCTTTGGCAGGAATGAATAAACAAAAAAATACCTAAAAATCCAGGCTTGAAATCACTGGCTATAGTTTGCCTCTAGATGAAGAGATGAGATAGATGATAGACTGTTGTTTTTGCTGTTCAATTGCTAAGTTGTGTACAGCCCTTTGAGATCTCATGAACTTTAGCCTGCCAAGCCCTTCTGTCCATGGGATTTCCCAGGCAAGAATACTGGAGTGGGCTGCCATTTCCTTCTCCAGGGGATCTTCCCAGATCAGGGATCAAATTCATGTCTCCTGCATTGGCAGGTTGATTCTTTATCACTGATCTACCAGGGAAGCCCTTAGGAGATAGAGACAGAAAAGCAAATTGATATCTTGGAGATTACTGAACATCGAGCTGGTCCTTCGTTTCTCCTTCCCTCCCTCCCTCCCTTCCTTTCTCCTTTCCTTTCCTTCTTTCCTTCCTCTCTCTTTCTCTCTCTCCTTCCTTCTTACCTTTTTAATTCAAAAGGTAACAGAAAACTATTAAAAATAAAATGACATAAGTGATATCAAAGCCAAAAGAAGGAGAGTTTTAAAAAGGAAAGCAACATTATTCACAATAACTTGTAAAGTAGAAACAACTCAAATGTGCATTAACTAATGAATGGATAAACAGGTGTGGTAAATCCATACAATGGAATATTATTTAACCATAAGAAGTAATGAAGTTCTGCCTTCCGGTTCCGGCTGTGCGGGAGCACGCAGCGTAGACATGAGGCTGCTCACCCACAACCTGCTGAGCTCGCACGTGCGGGGGGTGGGGCCCCGTGGCTTCCCCCTGCGTCTCCAGGCCACCGAGGTCCGCAGCAACCCTGTGGAGTTCAACCCCGACTTCATAGCTCGTGTGATACCCAAAGTGGAGTGGGCAGCGCTTCTGGAGGCTGCGGACACACTGCATCTTGTCGAGGTGCCTAAAGAGCCGATTCAGGGATATGAGCATAAGGAGGAATTTCTGAGAAAGATGCACCACGTGCTGCTGGAGGTGGAGGTGTTGGAGGGCACCCTGCAATGCCCAGAGTCGGGACGTCTGTTCCCCATTAGCCGTGGGATCCCCAGTATGCTGCTGAGTGATGAGGAAACAGACATAAACTGTGCCATTCGCCGGTTTTTCACTCTGGTTGTGTGAATCTTTGTTTACACATTATCTTGTTTGTTAGTCCTATCCTGTGTATCCCTAACCCTTGACCCAGTGACACACCACACACAGTGTTTTTGAGCTCGATATTATATATATTTTTTCTCATTAAAGGTTCAAAACAACAAAAAAAAAAGTAATGAAGTTCTGAAACACATTACTAAACCTTGAAAACATTATGCTAAGTTAGATAAGCCAGTCACAAAGGACTACATATGAGATTCTATTTATATAAAATATCCCAGATAGACAAATCCATAGAGGCAGAAAGTAGATTAGTGGTTGCCTATGGCAGAGGGGCAGGTGGGGGAATTATAGGGTGACAACTAAGGTAGTGGGTTTCTTTTCGGGGTAATGACATGTTCTAAAATGAACTGCGGGGGCTTCCCTGGTGGCTCATGGTAAAGAATCTGCTTGCCAATGGAGGAGACACAAGTTTGATCCCTGGTCTGGGAAGATTCCATATGCAGCGAAGCAGCTAAGCCTGTGTGTCACAACTACTGAGCCTGTGCTCTAGAGCCTGGGAGCTGCAACTATTGAACCCACATGCTGCAACTCTCAGTTCACACGCCTTAGGACCAGTGCTCCACATAAGAGAAGGCACCACAACAAGCAGCCCTTGCACTGCTACTAGAGAGTAGCCCCTGCTCGCTGCAACTAGAGAAAAGCCCATGCAGCAACAAATTGTGATGATCAGTGCACAACTCTGTGAATATATTAAAAGCCATTGGTTTAAATGCTTTGGATGAACTGTTTATGTGAGTTATATCTCAGTCTATCTGTTTAAGAAAAAATGGTGAAAGGAGTGGTCTGTAGTATCAGTTTTAGCAGGAAGATCAAGAAGGATGGGGTCTTCCCAGGTGGCGCTAGTTGTAAAGAACCTGTCTGCCAATGCAGAAGACATAAGAGACATGGGTTTGATCCCTGGGTTGGGAAGATCCCCTGGAGGAGGGCATGACAACCCACTCCAGTATTCTTGCCTGGAGAGTCCCCATGACAGAGGAGCCTGGCAGGCCACAGTCCATAGGGTCACAAAGAGTCAGATATGACTGAAGCACCTTAGCCCACACACACACAAGAAGGAAGATTACCAAAAAAGGGCTATAGGATTTTATCAGTTCACTGGTGACCTTTGAAAAGGAAATTTCTTCCCTGAAATGATGGGAGCAGAAATGAGTCGGTGGAGAGGAAGTTTGGTCATGAAGTGTGAAACCATAGGACATGAACTCTCACAACTTCCTCCTACTCTGCCTCAACATTTACTTTAAAAAATGTTCCTATTAACATTAATTATTTCTGAAGAAAGGCATCCTTTGGGGCTAGGGTTTGACTCTTCACCTGAGCTTACTTTCTGCTCTCAGTCTCAGAATCTTGCCTGATGTATTGTGTTCTTTCTCCATTGAATCATGAAGAAATATCAGATAGTCTTGAAGATGAATGAGATAGGAGGACTTGCTCTACCGCATAACAAGATTTATTCCAAAGCTGTAGTAGTTCAGTTAGTGTGATATTTGTTTGGGGGTGAAGAAATAGATCTTTAGAATGAATAGACCTCTAAAGTCTGGAAGCTGATCTGTGCGAGGACTGACTGGGGGGCACTGCAGAGCAAAGAGGGAAAAGAAAGATTCTTTTAAACAAATGAGGCTAGAATGATTGCCAAGTGAGGAAAAATGAAATCAAACTCCTACCCTGTACCAGACAGAAAAATAAATACCTGCTGATTAAAAATCAAATGCAGGAAGTAGAATTAGTCATCCCTAAGATTATATAAAGAATATCTTCATGACCTTAGGATTTGGTAAGGATTTCTCAAAAAAGACATTAAAAAATGTAAAGGCAAAGACTGATAAGTTGAATCCCACTTAAAGTTAAAAGTTTTCAGTCATTAGTTTTGTATATAAATTTTGTATTCTTTTACTAAGAAAACATCCAAATTGTATATCGACAGGGACCTAAAGCCTGGATCCACATCTAGTCTTTTCAAACAATACCTTCTTTATTTTCTAAGCAAACTTTATTCCCAAAGATGGTATTGTAGATATAGGCTTTTTCTATATATTTCTTAATCTTTAGGTTTGCAGTAATTTCACTGAAATATTTCTTTTCCTCAACCCAAGAAAGATGCCATAATCTCTGTATAAAAAGTGCTTCTATTCCTTTTGATTGGTTCATGAATAAAATTGGGCTTCCCACATGGTGCTAGTAGTAAAGAATCCACCTGTCAATGCAAGAGACATAAGAGACACAAGTTTGATCCCTGAGTTGGGAATATCCTCTGGAGGAGGAAATGGCATCCCACTCCCAGTATTCTTGCTGGAATATATCATGGACAGAGGAGCCTGGTGGGCTACAGCCTATGAGGTTGCAAAGAGATGGACACAACTGAGCATCTGAGCATACACGTGAATAAAATCATCCACCATCTTGAGGTATAAGCCAGATCTCAAACCATAGTCATAATTAACACAGATAACAAAACGAAGCCAACTTAAGATCACTTGAGCCTCCAAACTATGTGATTCCAAGAGTCTAGGCCATTGACCTCTACCTCTGGTCCTAGGACCACGTCCAACACAAAGGGGCTTCTCTGGTTCCTCCTAACTAGGCCTGGCCAGAAATTAATATATGAGTGTTCCATAGCCCACATAGAACTGATCTCACTATCTCTCTAATTTAAAATCATGGTTATTAACCTCACCAATAAATCAAGTAAGACAATTAAAATTGCTCTTTAAAGCCTAAACACTCATATTTTGAAGTTCTACCTATTTTGAGGTAAAATTTCCATGGGACTATAAGACCTGTTTCCCAATAATTTAATCCTTATTTCAGCCAGGCTGAAGCTAAACTGCCTGTTTCCCAATAATTTAATCCTTATTTCAGCCATGCTGAAGCTAAACTGAATCTGTTTAGGCCAAAGTTACAATGACCTAGATTACATCCAAGTCCACCATAAAGAACCATAAACCAAATATACTTTTGAAGGCTGTGTTGGCCTTCTCCAGTCATAAACAGCCACACAGCTGTAAAAACTTGCCAACTTATAAATTCTTTCAGACTGTCAAATGTGAAAACCCATGAACCCACAAACATGAAGTCCTAAAGTGCCTCATGTGGATATCCCAAAGGCCTCAAGTATTGCATAATATTTTAGACTCTATAGTGTCAGTCCTTGTTTGTCTATTTAAGATTTCTAGCTAAGCTGGAAACCAGGGATTTTAGGAGGCCAGGATCAGAACCAGTTGAAAAATAAGACATAGGAGTTTTCTCAGCAGATTTTTTAAAATCTATTTTTTTGATAAATTGGGGAATGTGGCTTGAAATTGCAGCCACAAAATTATCTTGATATGTCTCCCATGAATCGAAAAGTCCCAAAATATAGGATTCCTCTTAGCTGGAACAGAGTCCATTCATGAGTTTCCACATGAAAACAGACACAGGGCCTGCACCTCACATTTAGTCAGATCTGAAAGAGACTCCAGAAGGGGATTCACCATGCAGCTATTTCTCCCAGACTCACCAGTAAGATGTCTCTTCTCATGCAGTAAGACGTGTGTAAGGAAAGGGGGTGATGCCAGGATGGTCTTCAAGCAAACAATCATTCAAGAAAATATGAGAAGTGGTGGTGATGTGCTCTGAAAATGAAGGGCCCAGAAGCCAAGGACTGCAGGTGGCCTTTAGACACAGGAAAAGATGCAGTAAACAGAGCACCCTCTGGAGACTCCAGAAGAAACTGTTAAATTCATTAAACACGGAGGCCATTAGACTGAGGTGTCTCTAAGGCCATGGCAGCCTACCTAAGTAAACCAAAATCTAAGCCTGTAAATGCCTCAAGATTGTGAAATAGAAACCTAGGATACCGAAACACAAATAGTCAACTAGGTCTTAAGCTAAAACCAATCAAATAATTTCCTTTTTCTGCTTCTGCCTCTTCTCTATACAGGTTTCACCCCAGCTGCCTTCACTGGAGTGCTTCTAACCACTTCTGTTTTGATACTGCTCATTTGAATCAATTTTTTACTCAAATAAGTTCTTAAAATTTTAATATGCCTCAGTTTATCTTTGAACAGAACAGTTCTGAAGACACCTTGATTTTAACTCAAGAAGACACAGATTCAACTTCTGATCTCTAGAACTATAATATAATAGCTCTGGGTTGTTTTAAGCCACTAAACTTGTGAGTAACTAGTAACAGTAGCTGTGAGAAGTGAGTACACACGTCCTTTATTAGGACCATCCTCATGGCCGCGGGTAAGCACTGCTTCTGTGGATGCTAGCTGAGTCCTTCAACTTAGCAACAGGTCCTAGAAGATGGCAAGTACTTCGGCCCTCCCAACCTCTGCTAGGCTCCATGGTGACATGAATGGAACATCCACTTCCAGGGCTTCTGCTTAATTTTTTCAAAGGCTACTGACTTGTTGCTACAGTATACTTCTTACAAATTGGAGAGCATTTGTGAGGATTCTCAAGATTGGGTTCACTCTCCTTCTTGCTTCACTAGGCCTCTGAGAGGTGAGGGAAGGGTTAGGGGCCATTCTGGACTGCCTCAGACTCAAATCTCCATGTTTTGCTCATTACCTTTTTTGACAGTTGTCCCACTTTCCTTGAGTGGTTGGTGTTTATGAGTCTCTGACCCTCTCTTCCCTATTTTTAGTTAATTTCCAAGGACTTGGAGGTGAAAAAAATCAATTATCTTGCTTCAATCTACCATCCTTACCTACAAGTCTTCCATTATAGTTTTTAAGTTTTCATCTCCACAGATTTTTTAAAATTCTCAGAAAATTTTGTCTTTCATTCTTTCATCAACTTGAAACCATTAATTAAAAATTATTCAGAATTACGTTTTTAAATATAAGAAGTAAAATTTTTCATAAAAACCATTTGCTCCCATTACAGAAAATGCTTTTCATCTTTTTTTTAAAGCAAAATCTTTTTGTATGCCTGATGATTTTATTTTGATTGCTTTCCATTTACTTATTTTTAAAGAGGCCTATACTGGTCCAAACTATTAAGATGCAATATGTTGGGAAGAAATTGATATAGGTTCCCAAGCAAATGTTCAAGGCCCAGATAAAGAATAAGAAATTTCTAAATGCTCATATTTCCTCTTTATGACTCTAAATATACAGCAGCATGGGAAGAAGGGAGGCACCTAGTGTCTGATGCATTGCAGAAGAAAGCTTTGCTATGGTAGCCAGGAGTTAACCAGTACCGGGCTCTGCAGGGTAACCTTAGAAAAAGGGCTGCTGCTGACTCCTCCCAGGTGTTTCCTTGTATCAGAAGATAGATTATCTTCTGTTTTTCAAATTGATCTCTAGTATATCCTCACCTACAGCTCTCACTGATGAATGAGTATTTGATGGATTTCCATCAGTGTCCTTCTTAGTCTAGTAATTTGTCTTCTTGAGAAACTCAGAAGTTCCCTGCACCTTGAAGACTAAGTAGAACTTCTGTAAAAATAACAGGATCACAAAGGAACGAGAAACAATGAAAACTGAGTGCCCACAATACTTTTCAGTTCTTCTTTTCCCATTAACCTCTCAAATTTGCTTATAGATGTCATTCATTTGTTCATTTGTTTATTCATTCAACATTTATAGGCCTAAGAGCCTGGCTTTATGCAGGGCAAAAGGAATACAAAGACAAGTAAAATGAACTCCTGATAAGATGCTGATTAGATCATCAATGTGATATGAACATTAAAGAACAAATCTGAAGCAGCGCCAGAAACTTGTAAAGAGTGACATTCAAATGTTAGTTACTGTAGAGGAATTTCTCCCAATCATAGTTTATATAGAATTGGATTAAAACAGAGGCCAACCTCTAGCTTCCTTCATGTAAAACAGCAGTGAACTCTCAGGTCATTCAAAGGTTTGACAGTCTAAAATTGGTCAAAAGAGTTTAATCACTTGGCAGGCACAATTCTACTCTAGTTCAGAGAAGCAGAGTCCCCAAGAAGTGTCTCCATTGATAGCAGTGGCAGCAGCAAGGAGATAGGTCTTTTAAGAAGATAATAAATTAGGTTGTTGATCATTCTTCGGAAAATTTTTTTTGTGTTGCTAATTAAATGCATTGTATTTCTTTTAATTAGAAAACAGGTTTAATTTGTTTTTACTTATTAGTGATCAGTAGAGTCCTTTTTCAATGTGGTGTGTTTGTGTGTGTGTATATATATATATACACACACGTATATATATGAGGAAGGGCACAGCAACCCACTCCAGTATTCTTGCCTGGAGAATCCCCTGGACAGAAGAGCCTAGTGGGCTGTAGTCATGTGGGTGGCAAAGAGTTGGACACGACTGAAGCAACTTAGCATGCACGCATACATACACACACACACATACACATATATATGAACGTGTTAGTCACTCAGTCGTGTCTGACTCTTTGTGATCCCATGCCCTGTGACCAGCCAGGCTCCTCTGCCCATGGAATTCTCCAGCAAGAATACTGGAGTGGGTAGACATTCCCTTCTCCAGGGGATTTTCCCAACCCAGGGATCAAACCTGGGTCTCCTGCATTGCAGGCAGGTTCTTTATCGTCTTAGCCACCAGGGAAGCACACATATATGTGTATATGTGTATATATATGTATATGTATACACATACACATAAATATATACACAATAGAATATACATACACACAGATATATACACACACAATAGAATATTAATATCAGCTATCAAAAAGAATGAAATAATTCCATTTGCAACAACATGAATGGGCCTAGAGATTATCATACTAGTTGAAGCAAATCAGAAGAGAAAGACAAATACCATATGATATAACTTATATGTGGAATCTAAAACATGATACAAATTAACATATGTGTGGAACAAAAAAAGACCCACCAGAGAACAGACTTGTGGCGGCCAAGGGGAAGCAGGGTGGAAGAGGGGAAGATTGGGGGTTTGGGACTAGGAGGTTGGAATTAGCAGATGGAAACTATTATATAGATGATGAACAAATAACAAGGTCCTACTGTATAGCACAGGGAACTATATTCAATTTCCTGTGACAAACCATAATAGAAAATAGTATAAAACAGAATATATATATATATATATATATGTGTGTGTGTATATATATATATATACCTACACAGCAAAGTGACTCAGTATATACATGCATATAATTGAGTCACTTTGCTGTGGAGAAGAAATTCATGCAACACTGTAAATCAACTATACATCAATAAATTTTTTTAAATTTAAAAATTTTGAAAAACTCTTAAAACAATCTGGAGTCTTATCTAGCTGCTTGGAAAAATGGATCAAAGGCTAAGTGAATCATGCCAATATTTACTATTCAAGTGGCATTACCAAATACAAGGTTCAAAAAACAGAAGGGCAAAAGGACAATTTATGTATTTAGTTGAACATATTTTTCCTTAGAGAAATTAGCTAGTGGAGCCAAAAGTAGTATCTTGTTGCTGTTAAAGTCACTCTTCTAATACAAAACTTAGCACTTCAAAACTTTGTATCTGTGAATCTGGGTAAAGAATAAAATTATTATATATTTTTAAAAGTGAAAATTTTAGCCTTTGTCTAATCTGACATTTAACAGTTATTACATGTGAGCCCAGTTAATAAGACTGGATTATTTTATGAAAATAGTAAGCAGTTAATGCTTACTATGTGCCAGGCATTATGCTAGGCACTTATACAATCGTCACAACATCCCTCTGAGATAGATACCATGATTATCTCCATTTTACAGATAAAGAAACTGAGGCACAGCAAGTATAAATTATTTGCCCAAAGTCATGCAATTGCTAAGTGTTGGAGATGGGATTTGAATTCACAAGATCGATCTGTAGAACCTGACCTCATAACCATTTCACCTTTAATTTGATATTGAGGAAGGGTATCCTATTACAAAAGCAACTACTGCTATCACAGCATCTCAGCATAGCATCTTAGCACAGCAAGGTAAGTTTTGAGATCTGCTAGCCCTGAATTCAAGCCAATTACTTTTGGGCAAGTTACATACTCTCTAAGCGTGACTCTTATGAAGATTCAATGACAACATATACAAAACATTTAGTACTTGGTAAGTAATTAATCAACACTACCAACAAAACTAGTGGAGATGATGGAATTCCAGCTAAGCTATTTCAAATCCTAAAAGATGATGCTGTTAAAGTGCTGCACTCAATATGTCCACAAATTTGGAAAATCCAGCAGTGGCCACAGGACTGGAAGAGGTCAGTTTTTCATCCCAATTCCAAAGAAGAGCAGTGCAAAGAATGTTAATTGCACTCACTCCCCATTCTAGTGAGGTTATGCTCAAAATCCTTCAAGCTAGGCTTCAGTAGTACATGAACCAAGAACTTAAAGATGTACAAGTTGGATTTATAAAAGGCAGAAGAACCAGAGATCAAATTGTCAACATATATTGGATCATAAGAGAAACCAAAGAAATTCCAGAAAAACATCTACTACTGTTTCATTGACTGTGCAAAAGCCTTTGACGGCGTGGATCATAATAAACTGTGGAAAATTCCTAAAGAGATGGGAATACCAGATCATCTTACCTGTCTCCTGAGAAACCTGTATGCAGGTCAAGAAGCAACAGTTAGAACCTTATATGGAACAACAGACAGGTCCCAAATTGGGAAAGGAGTATGTCAAAGCTGTATATTGTCACCCTGCTTATTTAACTTACATGCAGAGGACATCAAGCAAAATGATGGATGAACTGCAAGCTGGAATCAAGATTTCTGGAAGAAATATCAACACCCTCAGATATGCAGATGATACCGCTCTAATGGCAGAAAACAAAGAAGAACTAAAGAACCTCTTCATGAAGGTGAAAGAGGAGAGTGAAAAAGCTGGCTTTAAAACTCACCATTCAAAAAACTGAGATCATGATATCCAGTCCCATCACTTCATGGCAAATAGAAGGGGGAAAAGTAAGCAGTGACACATTTTCTCTTCTTGGGCTGCAAAATCACTGTGGATGGTGACTGCAGCCATGAAATTAGAAGATGCTTGCTTCTTGGAAGGAAAGCTATGACAAACTTAGACAGTATATTAAAAAGCAACGACATCATTTTGCTGACACAGGTCCATATAGTCAAATCTATGGTTTGTCCAGTAGTCATGTATGGATGTGAGAGTTGGACCATAAAGAAGGCTGAGTGCTGAAGAACTGATGCTTTTGAACTGTGGTGCTGGTGAAGACTCTTGAGAGTCCCTTGGAGAGCAAGGAGATCAAACCAGTCAATCCGAAAGGAAATCAACCCTGAATATTCATTGGAAGGACTGATGCTAAAGCTGAAGCTCCACTACTTTGGCCACTTGATGTAAAGAGCCAACTCATTTGAAAAGACCCTGATGCTGGGGAAGATTGAAGGCAAAAGGAGAAGAAGGCAGAAGAGGATGAGATGGTTGGATAGTATCACTGTTCAATGGTCCAAATCATTGTCAAGATTCAGCAAAGGGGCCAGGGAGCTCCAGCGTGAGAGCTCATCATTAGCAGCGAGGAGCAGAAATAGCTGATACTCTACCATCACAGAAGACAGGAAGAGCTCAAGAAACTGGAAGAAAATGATGATGACTCCTGTTTAAATTCTCCATGGGTGGATAACACTGCTTTGAAAAGACATTTTCATGGAGTAAAAATCATGAAGTGGAGACCCAGATGAAGTTGGCCCACTGATAAAGCTTTCCAAAATATTAGCTCACATTTCTCAAGGCAAAATAATAATAACCATAACTAAAAAGAAGACAGTCGCCACACTTTGTGTACGTGGTTGAAATCTCTAAGTTTTTCTTTCAGTTTGAATTTTTTTTTTTCAGTTTGCACTTGGGCAAACTCCAGGAAATAGTGAGGGACAGGGAGGCCTGGCATGCTATACTCCATGGGATCGCAAAGGGTTGGACATGACTTAGCAAACAACAAAATAATCAACAGATGTTTGCTATTAGAAGCATTAATTATTGGAGTGAGAATTGGAAGGGTCTCAAGTTTATTGTTAAAGCAATTCATTTCACAAACCTGGGAACGAAAACTCAAAGAAAAGAAAGCTATTCTTAGGGCCTCATGACTTGTTAGGCTTTTCATTTGTTCATTCATGCAAGCATTCTTACATGCATTCACTGAAGTGAACATTTTGAATGTTTTCAGTTCAGTTCAGTCGCTCAGTCATGTCTGAGTCTTTTCAACCCCAAAGACTGCAGCATGCCAGCTGATTTATTTTTTAACAGTTAAAAGAAAGCCGCACAAACAAAGAACAGGAAGTACCGAACACTTTTTAAACCATTGTCCAGGTCAAGAAAGAGAACTTTTGCAGCCACTCTAGAAGCCAGTTCAGATATCCATCCTGAAGACAGCCTGCCCATTTCTATATCCTGATTTTTATAAATGATCTCTCCCTTGTGTTTGCTCAATATATTGTGATGACTCGTGTGTGCTCCTAGAGAGTACCATGTAATCTTGCTCATTTTGTAAAACTTGATATGTCC
Source organism: Odocoileus virginianus (assembly GCF_023699985.2). Lineage (NCBI taxonomy): Eukaryota > Metazoa > Chordata > Mammalia > Artiodactyla > Cervidae > Odocoileus > Odocoileus virginianus. The sequence continues at coordinate 40,998,320 of NC_069679.1, read as the reverse complement.
TTCAGGTGTCTTTTAATCCACAGATTCTCCTTCAACTCCTTTCTTTCCCTTATAATTTACCTTTTAAAGAACCTGGGTCATTCAACCCTCAGTTTCACAAAGTCTGGATTTAACTAATCTTGTCCTCACTGCACAGTTCAGCTTGTTTCCCTGTCATCTGTGTTTTCTGCCAGTTGGCAGCTGGATCCAGAGACATGAATCAGACTCAAGTTTAATCTCTTTAGTAAAGTTATATGTGACACTGTGTTCTCTTATTCAATTCAGTCACTCAGTCATGTCTGACTCTTTGCAACTTCATGGACTGCGGCACGCCAGGCTTCCTTGTCCATCACCAACTCCCACAGCTCACACAAACTCCGATCCACTGAGTTGGTGATGCTATCCAAACATCTCATCCTCGGTCATCCCCTTCTTCTCCTACCTTCAATCCTTCCCAGCATCAGGGTCTTTTCAAATGAGTCAGTTCTTTGCATCAGGTGGCCACAGTATTGGAGTTTCAGCTTCAGCATCAATCTTTCCAATGAATATTCAGGACTGATTTTCTTTAGGATTGACTGGTTTGATCTCCTTGCAGTCCAAGGGACTCTCAAGAGTCTTCTCCAACACCACAGCTCAAAAGCATCAATTCTTCAGTGTTCAGCTTTCTTTATAGTCCAACTTTCACATCCATATATGACAACTGGAAAAACCATAGTTTTGACTAGATGGACCTTTGTTGACAAAGTAATGTCTCTGCTAAAATTTTAATATGCTGTCTAGGTTGGTCATAGCTATTCTTCCAAGGAGCAAATGTCTTTTAATTTCATGGATGCAGTCACCATCTCCAGTAATTTTGGAGCCCAAGAAAATGAAGTCTGTCACTGTTTCCATTGTTTCCCCATCTATTTGCCATGAAGCGATGGGACCAAATGCCATGATCTTAGTTTTTTGATTGTTGAGTTTTAAGCCACGTTTTTCACTCTCCTCTTTCACTTTCATCAAGAGACTACTTAGCTCTTAGCTTTCTGCCATAAGGGTGGGGTCATCTGCATATCTGATTTTATTGATATTTCTCCCAGTAAACTTGATTCCAGCTTGTGCTTCATCCAGCCTGGCATTTCGCATGATGTACTCTGCATATAAGTTAAATAAGTCTTGACATACTCCTTTCCCAATTTAAAACCAGTCTGTTCTTCCATTTCTAGTTCTAACAATTGCTTCTTGAACTGCATACAGATTTCTCAGGAGGCAGGTAAGGTGGTCTGGTATTCCCATCTCCTTCAGAATTTTCCACAGTTTGTTGTGATCTACACAGTCAAAGGCTTTGGTGTAATCAATAAATCCGAAATAGATGTTCTGCTGGAATTCTCTTGCTTTTTAGATGATCCAGTGGATGTTGGCAATGCTCAAAATTATCCAAGCCAGGCTTCAACAGTATGTGAACCGTGAATTTCCAGATGTTCAAGCTGGATTTAGAAAAGGCAGTGGAACCAGAGATCCAATTACCATCATCCATTGGATCACTGAAAAAGCAAGAGAGTTCCAGAAGAACATCTACTTCTGCTATGCCAAAGCCTCTGACTGTGTAGATCACAACAAACTGTGGAAAATTCTTCAAGAGATGGGAGTACCAGACCACCTTACCTGCCTCCTGAGAAACCTATATGCAGGTCAGGAAGCAACAGTTAGAACTGGACATGGAAGAACAGACTGGTTCCAAATAAGGAAAGGAGTATGTCAAGGCTGTATATTGTCACCTTACTTATTTAAATTATATGCAGAGTACATCATCCAAAAATGCTGGGCTGCATAAAGCACAAGCTGGAATCAAGATTGCCGGGAGACTTATTGTGGACTCTGGGAGAAGGTGAGGGTGGGATGTTTCAAGAGAACAGCATTGAAACATGTATATTATCTAGGGTGAAACAGATCACCAGCCCAGGTTGGGTGCATGAGACAAGTGCTCGGGCCTGGTGCACTGGGAAGACCCAGAGGGATCGGGTAGAGAGGGAGGTGGGAGGGGGGATCGCGATGGGGAATACATGTAAATCCATGGCTAATTCATTTCAGTGTATGACAAAAACCACTGCAATGTTGTAAAGTAATTAGCCTCCAACATTCACCTCATGTATTATTTACCCTGTGAGGTAGTTTATATGTTTTAGGAGGACAAATTCTTGGATTTTTTTTTTCCCTCAGGTTCTGGGTGACTCAGTGGTAAAGAATCTGCTTGCAATGCAGGAGACACAGGTTTGATCCATGGATCAGGAAAATACCCTGGAGAAGGAAATGCAACACATTCTAGTATTCTTGCCTGGGACAACCCATGGAGAGAGGAGCCTCGTGTCCCATACATAGTCCGCGGGGTCTCGAAGAGTCAGACGCTACTTAGTGACTAAACAGCAGCAGCAACAAAGGTAATGGACAATTCAGAAGATGATTCTTTAATTCCTGTTCCAAATCTGCAATCAGCCACTTCCCCAAGAAACATTTATTCCTTTTAATGTAAAACAGTTTTCAAAGCCTCATATTATTAAGTTGGTCATTATTTCTAGGCCCTGTCAGTACATAGAGAGTATATATACACATACATACATATATACTGAAGTTTCCAATTCAGATTCAAGACTACAAAATTTTTACATAACTCCTTTCTATTTCATCTGTATCCACTTTGTTTCACACTGAGAATCTTGATTTTCAAGGACACAAGAGATGATAGAATCAGAATCACAATATCCCATAAGCACTTATTTGCTTTATCTTGACTTAGAACAGTATAGTCTAATACCAGCATGACTAATTATGATTATTGAAAATAGTTACCAAAAAATAGTGGGCATATGCTATCTCCATTCTTTCCCCAGTTTTATGATTTTATATAGATATATATGATGTATACTGAAATATCATATGTCTCTTATAATGCTAGCATTTTATCCTTTTAATCCTGATTAATCTTAGTTCCTTGGAAGAAAAGTTATGACCAACCTATATAGCATATTAATAAGCAGAAACATTACTTTGCCAACAAAGGTCGGTTTAGTCAAAGCTATGGTTTTTCCAGTAGTCATGTATGGATGTGAGAGTTGGACTATAAAGAAAGCTGAGTGCTGAAGAATTGATGCTTTTGAACTGTGGTGTTGGAGAAGACTCTTGAGAGTCCCTTGGACTGAAAGGAGATCCAACCAGTCCATCCTAAAGGAGATCAGTCCTGGGTGTTCATTGGAAGGACTGATGCTGAAGCTGAAACTCCAATACTGTGGCCACCTGATGCGAAGAACTGACTCATTTGAAAAGACCCTGATGCTGGGAAAGATTGAAGGCAAGAGGAGAAGGGGATGACAGAGAGATGAGATGGTTGGATGGCATCACCGAGTCAATGGACATGAGTTTGAGTAAGCTCCAGGAGTTGGTGATGGACAGGGAGGCCTGGTGTGCTGCAGTCTATAGGGTCGCAGAGAGTCAGACACGACTGAATGACTAAGCTGAACTGAACTGAATCTCAGTTCTCTGAGAACTATATATTTAACACTTACCAAAAGTCCTTATGCTGATGTCTCTATAATTACTTTGGTTGTCTGAAGCTTATTCTTGAGTACATTCCGTAAGAAGTTCTTGCATATGACTGTGTTCTTTATACTTTAAGGTCAGTTTTACGAAGGATGTAAAATCCTTATTGCACATTTGCTTTCCTTCAGTGTCTTAAATGTTACTTCCTCTCTTCCTGGCATTAAGCATTGTTGTTGAAAAAGTCTGTGATAATTGCATTTCATTTTCCTTATATGTTACACACAATTTTTTAATTGAACAATAGTTGATGTACAATATTATATGTTACAGGTGTTCAATATAGTGATTCATAGTTTTAAAGGTTATGTGCCATTTATATTATTATGAAATATATTCCCTGTGTTGTATAGTTTATCATTGTAGCTTACTTTAAACATAGTAGTTTGTATCTCTTAATCCCCTACCCCTGTGTTGCCCTTTCTTTCTTCCCACTGGTATAACATACAGTTTTTAAAACATTTTGGGAAAACAATTTTCAACTTGTAGAAAAGTTACAGTAGTATAGAGAGTTCCAGTTATACCCCTCGCTCAGCTTCCTCTGAGTTTTACCTCTCATTCATCTTACAAACTACAGTATTACTACAGAAACCAGTAGTGTGGCATTGCTAACCAGTAATACAGACCTTACTTAAATTCTGCTAGCATTCTCTCTAATGCCATTTGCTGGTCCAAGATCTAATTCATGATCCCATATTGCATTTGGTTGTCTTCTCTCCCTTGTCTCCTCCATCGCTCTTGCATGTTTTTCATGACTTTGACACTTTTGAAGAGATAGCTATTTTGTAGTTTCCCTCAATCTGGGTTAGCCTGATATTCTCTCAACTTAAACTGAGATTATGCATTTTTGGTAAGAATATCAGAGAAGTGATGTTGTGTCCTTCTTAATGCATCATACCAGGGAATGTGTGCTATTGATACATCTTATGATTAGTGATGTTAACTTGCATCACTTGATTCAAAACAGATTTGTCCATTGCAGGGCTATTATCTTCTTTGTAATAAACAGGCATCTCTTTTTCTTACAGTCATTTTTGTGAAATTTGACCTTGGTAGTTTTCTATTATAATACTAATTCTCCTATAAGAATATTGTTTGCCAACTTTGTTTTCCTGAATTTTTAGAAGGAAGCTTGATTCAGATGTTCAGATAGCTCTTCAAACTCCACAGAGTGCCCTCTTCCATTGTCTTCCGTCAGTGTTAAAAGGTAAGGAGATTTACCTCCCCCACTCTCAGCTGGACATTCTCTTCCTTGCCCCCTTTTGATTCCACTCCTAGGAGTCCGACCTGGAACAGAAAGGGAGCTCTTTTGGGACCGCGGTCCCTTTGCACTGACCTGCTATTAGAGATGGCCAGAGCTCTCGAAGTGTCCACTGTTGTTTTCACAGTGCTCACCCTCCCTCTGCCCTGACTATCTGTTGGCTGTTTCAGAGTTTTTCTGTTTTCACTCCTTCTTGCTTCTTCTCCCTTTGCAGAAGCCCATAGAATTCAGGCTGTAAAGCTATCAGTGGTTTGCTCTCTGCTGTTTGTATTTTGGAAGTGATGGCGGAACTATGTCACTTATTTTTGTTACATCTGTTGATTGTGGATTTTTGGTTTCACTATCTAGTCACTGCTTTAATGGGGGTGGGTTGGGGAGATAAAAGCTATGCTGCAGAGTTACTTTAAATGTGCTAGATTTTGTGCCAGGGTCCCAAGAAAGGGGTGGGTATCAAGAGGAGTAAGTTGCAGTTTCTAGTTCAAAGAGCACATAGTTCAATAAAGGAGACAGAGGAGTCAAAGTCATCAGGATGTGTGGTGCTGATGGCTTTGTGCACATGCATTATGTGTGCAAGAAGAGTCACCTAGCTTTGTGGAGAAGTGGTGTTGGGGAAACACACTGACTGAAACCGCCCACCCTGGCCAGGCACTGTAGTAACTATTTGCACGAGTTGTTTTACAACAGGAGGTCCTGGTAAGGAACATGAAACTAATAAGCCATCACCAACCAGAAGAGTTCAGGAAAGGTCAAAAGGAGACACCACATGTCTGACCACCTCCCAGAATCTATCTTGGCTGCACAAGGCGTGCACCACCAGGAAGGACTCTGAGTCAGAATGATTGCTAAAGACAACCCAGAAACTAATCCCATCACCATAAAACCCCACACTGCAAGCCATGTGACAGAGCAGTTCTCCTGGGTTCCCTTACCCGACTGCTCTCCACCCGGGTGCCCTTTCCCAGTAAAACCTCTTGCTTTGTCAGCACATGTGTCTCTTCAGACAATTCATTGCCAAGTGTTAGACAAGAGCCCAGGTTCAGGCCCTGGAAGTGTACCCCCTTCCTGCAACAGTGGGGTCAGTGACCAGGGTAATCTTCTAAAGAGGTCATATTAGAACTAAACTTTGAAGGACAAATGGAAGTTAACTAGGATGATGAAGTCAGAGAAGCTGTTCTACACCAAGGAAATTGTACATGTAAAGGTGTGGAAGCTGGAGATGACATGGCATAGATGGGTACCATATGTTAAATTACAGATGTATAAAAATAGAGAGCAGTGTTCTTAGGGGGAAATAATGAGATCTGAACCCAGAAGAGTAAGTGGGACTAGCTTATGAAAGCTGAGGTTGTAGGCTGCAGGAAAGGATCTGAGAATATAGTGATGGATTGCAAATAGGATTTTCAGGAGAGAGAGAGTTGAAGAGTGCTTCCAGATGAAGTGACTGGGTAAATGGTAATACCATTCATGGATATAGGGACACAGGAGGGAGAAAAGACTTCACTGGAAAGAGACTGAGCTCAATTTGGGGCATGAAGAGCTTGACACACTCTTGGGGGAATGCAAGTATGGATGTGACCAAAGGATGACAAAAACAAACAAACATGACAACAGTAGAAGACAGTGTGACCCCAACAATTTGGAGCTGAAAGGAAATAGTGAAGACTGAGGGGCACTGGTCTCTTTCCCTTGTCTCAGAGATGCAGGCAGGATATGGAATGTAGAAGAATGAGCCATTGGAAATAGAGTCACAAAGGAAAATGGGCTCTTAGAGGAAAGACAATTTGCAGTTAAAGTCAAGAGAAGAAGCTGGGAAGGTAGGGGCAGAGGAGTCCTATTGTCATCCAGGGGCTTTGCCCAGAGTTCTAAAGAGAATCTTATAAGAAGTTCTCCAGGATCTTTGACAAAACCCACCCCCGCCAAAGGATGGGATGGGTTGCAGGTATTTCTAACTCACTATAGATAAACAACAAATTCCATAGATAATATACACCAGAGGTATCAGGTGGTAGGGGGGTCAGGATGGGGAACACATGTAAATCCATGGCTGATTCATGTCAATGTATGACAAAAACCAGTAAAATATTGTAAAGTAATTAGCCTCCAACTAACAAAAATAAATGAAAAAAAAATAAATTAAAAAAAAAATAAATTCCAGTTGTACTGTAGGTAAAATAATCCTCCACTTCAAAATTTTCTAAATTGTGCCTTTTCTCTATCCCTGATGGTGGGTGGTAGGGGGGGATCTGAAAAATACCTCTCAGACTTTTAAATACCAGAGGTTGAAATAAAGATAGTTTTCTTTAAAAATTGAACATTTAAAAAATTCTGGTCCATGAAAGTTTTTTCTTTGTGTGAGTGACTTGATTCCAGAATATTTCAGAATAGCTAATGTTGAATGGTGGAGAAAGGACCAGAATGAAAGACACAGTGTATGTGTGGAGTATAGAATTGTTTTCTGGGTAAACATGGAAGAGAGAAAAGGAACTATTCATTCATAAGCTCCTCTAGGCATTTTGAGAAATGTGAAAGGAACGTTTGTCCTTGGAATATTTATTCATCCTCAGCTAGAGAATGAGTCAAAATAAAACATGATTACAGTATTGGTCAACAATGAGTCCTAAGCCTTCATAAAGGAAAACATTATGGATGATAAACGATATGAAAGAAAGTCTTTGATCAAAAGGGAGGAAATGACAGTAGCGGAGAGGAGTGAATCAGGAGGTTATTCTCAGCAATGAGCAGTGTGAACAGGGTAGAGCTAGAAATAATAATGCATTCCCAGGGGAATGACTTAAAGTGACCCAGTTGGGGAATGTTGGGGATGAGATTAGAGAGATGAATTGGGGCCCATTGGCTAATGGCCTTGAATGCTGGATTCTGTAACATGAGATGTTACAGAAAAACCTGAGCAAACTTTTGGCCAACCCAATACATTGATCTGATAGGTAAGAGGAAATAATTATAAACTTATACAGGAGACAGCAAGACAAGAGTGATGTTTGAGAAATAATTTCTGGGTTGTTAAATAAACATATTTGGGGCATTAGCTCCATGGTAGGTTGAATGAAGTTCCCCTAAAGATGTCTATATTCTAATCCCCAGAGCCTGTGAATGTTACCTTATTTGATGAAAGAAACTTCTCAAATGTGATTAAATTAAGGATCTTGAGAGGGGGAAGAGAATCTTGGGTTACTCGAATGGATCCAGTGAAATCACAGGAGTCCTTACAAGAGGGAGACAGAAGATGAGAGTGAATACTAGCAGGTATGACAACAGAGGCAAGAGGCTGGAGTGAGGCAAGGAAGGAGCCACAGCTACAGAATGCAGGCGACTCCTAGAGACTACAAGAGGCACGGACAGAGGCGCCTCCAGAAGGAATGAAGTTCTGCCAGCACTTTGATTTCAGACTTCTGACTTCCACACTTGTAAGAGAATAAATCTGTGCTCTAAGCCATTAAAGTTTCAGTAATTTGTTTCAGTGGTAATTGGAAATCAACACAATCTCTCTAGAGAGATTGATGAAAACTATGATTTTACATACAAAAATATATGCATGCATTGGTTTTTGTTTTAGTTGCTAAGTCTTGTTTCACTCTTTGTGACCCCATGGACTGTACCCTACTGGGCTCCCCTGTTCATGGAATTTCCCAGGCAAGAACAGTTGAGTGGATTGCTATTTCCTTCTTCAGGGGAACTTCCCAACCCAAGGATCAAACCCATGTCTCCTGCAATGGCAGGATTCTTTACCACCAGCGCCACCTGGGAAGCCCCTCGTGTATGCATACCAGCACTTTAAAAAATAACTTCAGGGGTTTTAGATGCCCATTCAAGCTCATCTGTGGCCCATCCAGGGGCTGTTTGTTTCCCAGGTTAAAAACTCTGGAGTTCATAGATTATTTTTAGTCCTTCATATAGGAAAAGATAATGTATACATAAGAGATACTATGACAGAAGGCTGAATATGTAGTATAAGGTCAGAAATATATTAAAAGTTACTCCAAGATTACAAACCTGGAGACCGAGGGAATAAAGGTATGGTAGCAAGAAATGGCAAAGGTAGAAGGATAAAAAGTTTGGCTGGAAAAGATAAGGGGTCAAGCCTATGGTACAGAGCCTGTCATGTGGGGCCAGAATCAAAAGTTCCCAGTCCACCTCAGGACTTAGGGTCTCCAAGGGAAGCACTTGCGTGTGCCTAAATCCAGAAGCCAGACTCAGGCTCGTGGGAGCAGTCAAGGATAGTCTTTGGGGACTGTTTCCCCAGTTAGGAATCGAAGGTAGCTGGAGAAGGGACTTGGAAGCCATAGAGATGGATGTGAGGATGGTGCCCTTGACCTACAGTCACCTACAGTCCTCTAACAGTATGATGGATTGATTTCTACCCAAGAGTCTAGCGGACCAATCCTGCCCCTAGAAGGAGAGGAATTTAGGAACTCTAGGTCAAGAATTTATTAACTCTAAATTAATAAATGAGTCTTCAGTCAGAGGGCATTCAGTTGCTGTCCATTCCAAGCAAATGTCCTAATACCAGGAAGTCCAGTTTTCTCACCTTTAGAACGGCAAAAACAATACCACCCTTTATAAGGATCCTGACAATGTTGCATGTTGTACTATTCATAAAGCTATTCATATGGTGCCTGACACATTAAAAATTGCTAAATAAGTGGTGGCTGTTGTCACTGTGATTAGGCAAGTGCTAGTTGTGTATCCTGGAGATGGTATGCAAGTATGCATGTGCTACCTAATCTAATCCTGTCCTGCATCAAATCAAGAGGGTGTTACTCTGAAACTATAACCCACTCAATTGCATTGTGAAATATCTGAGGTCACTGTGCTCTCATAAAGGAAAGGGGCCACTTGGAATCCAGAAAAAGTATAGACCAAGAGTGGCAACAGCAACAGTACTGTGTGCCTACTATGCGCCATATAGACTGTGTTATATAAAATAATTCATTCACACCTCAGAACCTCTGAGGTATGAGCTATTATAATCCCCTTTCTACAAGAGAGGAAACTGAGGTGCAAAGCAGTTAATAACTTGACCAAGGCACTATAACTATTAGTGGTGAAGAGAAAATAGAACCCAAGCTCCCTGACACTAGGGACTGCAAATTCAACCCCACACTGAACTCTCTCAAAAGAAGAAATGGTCTCCAGTACTGCTGATGGAGTCACGACCACTGGATACAATGGTCTCGTTTCTTCTGTGGGCAGATTTATGTAGTAGAAATAGGTACATCACCCATCAGGTTACTTTCTGAATCCCCTCCAGGACAAAGTGATGGGGATGGGGATACTAGGCTTTTGGATGGAGACAGATTCTGGTTGCTGAGCTAGATGGGGCACTGAGCAGGGTCAAGAGTTAACTGAAGAACAGCACTGAGGAGTCAAAGTCATGTCAAGATCCAGGGACCATGTAAGGAAACACCAACCCCAAAGCAGATGGACTGAAAGGTGAAAACCGAAAAGGTTGGAAAAAAAAATATGAAAAGGAGCCAAGAAAATGAGGATCAGGAGGATCTGCAGCCTGGAGAGAGAATCCTTGAGTTGGAATGGGAAGCAAAGCCTTCCTGAAGGGCGTCAGCCTGTGGGTGGATGGAGCAGGTGTTGGGGCAGCCAGTTCTCTGTTCTGATCCATGTTTTCCAAGTTTTCAAGAACGATTTGGCTTCTGCGAGGACTATTGCTAAAGATATGTTTGTTCATCAGCCAAGAGGAGTAAGATGGTTGTTTTTCTCATTGTAAATTAATAAACAGACATCCCATTCGTTAGTCAGACTGATGAATTTCGTAACTTGAGTCAGTCCTCCAAGGCTTAGCCACATTTGAGTGACACTATGAAATTAAGTTTTAGACCTGTGAAGCTGCAGACAACCTCCTGGGTCTCAGTAGATTCCATTCAAAGGACAATCTCCTTTCATAAGAGAGTCAATCAGCCTCTCTCTTTGATATCCTTTTGGGGTAAAAGTTTTGGGAATTCCATGGACTATGAGTTCACTTGTTTCAACCATTTATGCTGCTGCTGCTGCTGCTAACTCGCTTCAGTCGTGTCCGACTCTGTGCGACCCCATAGACGGCAGCCCACCAGGCTCCCCCGTCCCTGGGATTCTCCAGGCAAGAACACTGGAGTGGGTTGCCATTTCCTTCTCCAATGCATGAAAGTGAAAAGTGAAAGTGAAGTCGCTCAGTTGTGTCTGACTCTTTGCGGCCCCATGGACTGCAGCCCACCAGGCTCCTCCATCCGTGGGATTTTCCAGGCAAGAGTACTGGGGTGGGGTGCCAATGCCTCCTCCATTCAACCATTTATACATGTATCAAATTTACCAACTATCTATGTAGTTTCTTAACTAAATTGAGAGCATCTTGAAGGCCCAGTCTGCTTTTTGTTTATCTTCATGTGCCCAGGACCTAGCACAGTCCCAAGCACTTGCATATTCAAAAAATGTTTGTTAAACTGAACTGAATCAATGTGGATAAGAGCATTATACCATAACTATAGACAATACAAGCAACATGCCCAATATGTTTTCAGAGAGTAAATTAAACCACTTTCAAGATATCACTTTGCCTCTCTCCATGTACCAAATACATTATTTTAAAATTAAAGGTCAAATGACCATTTGATAAGTGTAATTGACTGCCCTTTTGTTTCAAGTCAACTAAACTTTTGTTTCAAACTAAACCTTTGTTTCAAGGTTTCCTTCATGTCCTTCAGTAGCACACCAAATTTCATCAGTCAAATCCTTTGATATCACAGAAATGACAAAAACAAAAGTGACCTTCCTTCATTTAGTCAACACACTTTCCCTTAAACTCTCTCTGAGCAAACATTTGGGTAAACAGATGTTATTTATCTTTGTACTCAGAAGATCAATAAACTGAGATCATTGAGGACATGACAGACATGGAATCAAAGATTCCCCTGGGCAAGCACATGTTAGCTATTACTACATTCAATTCTGATCAAATGGAGTTGACTTTAAATTTTTTCTCTACTGTTTATGCGACCATTAATTGATTGGTTACTTTTATCAATTCAACTATTACAATGTACCTCAGCTAGGTGGAGATTCAATCAACTGTTCAGAGATTAATCTGCAAAAGATCTATATGAGCAGCCACTATCATAATCTCCATATTCCTTGTATTAATCCAGAAGATGTTTAGGGGTGTTTTGAGAGTGCACTTCCATTGAGAATATGGCACTTCAAAACACACCGTTAACTCACCACCAAGGACAGAGTTTTCACTGCCAGTGTTATAGTCTGCAGTGGATTTCTAGATAATGGTCTGTCTGAACTACATGGTTTTGTTTTAAAATTTCTTGAGGTCACTGTAATGTATTTTTCACCATCTAACAAGTCAAATTTTTAAAAAATTGTAATAATAATAAAACCCTTGGTGGATTCAGGAGATGAAGGAAGTTTACCTTGCATGTGTGCCTCATTTTCTCATGGGAGTCTCCCAGAAGTCTATGGAGATTTCCAGGGTATTCTTTAGGTTAGGATGCCATGTTTTCTCTAAAAGCAAGGTAAAGGTCACCCTTTACTTTGCCCTTTCCTGAGAAATGGATCAGTGACCAGTGCTGATTCTCCCCATTGTGCTACAATGAATATGAAGTTAGGAGAAGAAGGCTACCTTGGAAAGAGCTTTAAAAAGGAGATTTCTGTGCCCTCTATACTTAATGAAACAGTTAGAATTGTAATTAGTGAAGCAACTTCTGGAAGAAAAGCCTGACTTAGCACTTTTACAGACACAACTGACAATATGACCAACCAAAAGAGTGATAGCTACTTGCTAGAGCAAGAAGAAATTCCCAGAGTCTTGGGACTATATGGACAGCATGCTGGGCTACTATATAAAACCAGTAGGCCTTTGGAGAGCTCGAGATCAAACCAGTCAATCCTAAAGGAAATCAACCCTGAATATTCAGTGGAAGGGCTGATGCTGAAGCTCCAATATTTTGGCCACCTGATGTAAAGAACAGACTCATTGGAAAAGACCCTGATTCTAGGAAAGATTGAAGGCGAAAAGAGAAGGGGGTGGCAGATGATGAGATGGACATAAATCTGAGCAAACTCTGGGAGACAGAGGAGTTCAGAGGAAGGTCCATAGGGTCACAAAGTCCATGGGGTGGCAAAGGGTAGGACATGGCTTAGTGACTGAACAACAATAATCGGCAGAGCTCAAAAAGTAGGCACTGGACTCCTATCCCAACTGCTGAGAGAGAGGGGGCAGCATAAGGATGTGTTTTATACCTCTGTTGAGATGTTGTTTCCAGCATCTTCCTGGTGGAGGGAGTGTATGAACTTCCAGGGGAATGGGCATCCTTGTGGAATTTGTGATCCCTCACCCTGACCCCAAACCTGATGAATTATTTAGGCTCTTGAAATACTAAAGTTGCAGTTATAATACTAGCTTCCCTATACACAGTTGTTGTCGCTAATGTACTATCCACAAGGCACAAGCTTTTGCGTACGTGTGTTTTTTATTTGTGGTAGTTCTGGAGATGAATTTGCACAAGATCACCCCTGGCCTATGTGATCAGCGGTGTGTAATTTGGAGATGCACAGGCTGGGGCTGTGCAGTCATCCAGGCCAAGTAACACTAGCAAGATCGATCCCTTGGCCTCAGCCTCACTCACAGAGAGCTGCAATTCTACCAAAGGAATCTTTTCCCAACTATAGTGTATTCACTCTACAAAATAGCCTACTCATAGAGAAAATGAGAAAGGCTGAATAAAAATCTACCCATAAGCCAAAATCTCCTTTCGCTTTATGACAAAATGAGATTTCTTCACTGTGTCTGAGCAATGGTAGAAGGTACACTGGATCCGGAGTCCAAAGTTTCAGATTTGAATCCTCACTCTCTCACCAACTGCATGGTTTTAGAGAGGTTGCTGCTTTGTCTTAGGCTTCAGTTCTCTCAACTGTAAAGGGAGGGCTCTCCTTACTCCCTACTTCAACATATGTTTATTCAAAGGTTATGTGCCATGGACATACCACGTACTGGGTGTCTAATAGTCAACATGGTTTCTAATCCTCTAAACACCCACAGTGTAGTGTAAGAGAGAAGGAACAAGAAATTGTAGTTTATATCTGTTTCTTTTACTTTATATGATTGTTTTGAGATGCAAATAAATAATTTATGCAAATACTTGATACACTGTGAAGAGTTATTAAAAAAAAATAGCATTCTGCCCATAGTCAATTCTTTATAAATACTAAGTTGTACTTCTTTGATGATAATTTTATTGTGAGATGATTTGTATGTTTGATAAAGACAGATACAAAGATTTTCTTCATTCATGAAAGTGGAGTACATTAAGAGAAGGTGATATTTCCAAGGCAGAATATTTGACAGGACCACCATGAAGTGGCTCTGTACTCTCTCTTTTATCCTTTCCTGAAAACTTATCTATCTCTCATCAACCCCTAAGACACACTATTCCTTACCTCACTCCTGGAGCCCCTTGGTCAAGGGTCATAGATAGGTTGAATCTTTTAGGACGCAGGGGAGTGGATAGGATGGAGGGTCTGTCATGCACGTTACTGGTAAATTTTGTTTAAGCTTAAAAGTTAAAATTTGTACCTTGGGTCATGTAAAAACATGGTACCTGGGTAAAAATTGCTACATCAGAATGTCAAGTAAGGGAGGATATTTCTGAAGAGGAAGTACAACTGGAAAATTTAAATGTCCCAGCACATACTATTTCAAAGTTAGAACTAATTTTGAAAACTGTTTCCACATTTGATTTGAGTTTAAGGCATTTTCAAAGTATCTCATGCCATTAAAAAATTTTTGAGACAGGATCTTTTGTTATGACAAATGTTTACTGTGCTAAGCCCTTTAGGCCATGCCAAGAATTATAAAGCATAGTCCTTATTTTTGATGAGTTTATCATCTATTTGGGGAGAGACAAAAAGCCACATGTGTGCATATACACATATACACACTCAGACAAGAAAAGATACGAAGCTGTATATCATTAAGGGTTAAGTGAGTAATACACACCATAAATGGGGCATTTGATTGCAAGACATTTCACTGTTCAGTGGAATTGGGAGCGAAGGGTTCATGAATGAGTTAGAAAGTAGTCATGGCCTTAGGAAGATGAGGTAAGCAAGGTTTGGACAGGAAGAGAGGCAGAGGAAGAGCATTTGAGGTGAATGAAGAGAGCATAAGGAAGAACTTGTAGGCAGAAATGAGCAAGACACTTTGTGCCACCTATAAGGGCCTTCCAGAAGAAATGGAGGGCTTCATTTGACATACCTATTTGGGCAGGTCAGGAGGAGCCAGATTTGTGGAAGACCTTTAATTTAATATCAGCCTAGGGAGACTGGACTTCACTCTTTGGAGAATAGGGAATCACTGAGCTTTAGAAAAGGGAAAATTGTAACTAAATCATGTTTCAGAAAGATGTCTCTTGGAGTTCCCTGATGGCCTTGTGGTTAGGGTTTGGGGCTGTCACTGCCGTGGCCCGGGTTTCATCCCTGGTAAGGGATTGCACAAGCCGTGAAATTGCACAAGCCATGCAGCATGGCCAAATTATTTTTAAGAAAAAAATTCAAAAAAAGATTTCTCTCCCAGAGATGTACAGGGTGAATCAGTGAGCAGAGAGCTCATTTCTTCTATTATTTTTTCCATGTTTTATTCACTTTTTCTCTTCATTAATAAAACACATGCAAGGTATAAAAATTCATGCTATAATGAACACCTGTGAACACATCTCCCAATTTATGATGAGCAATAGGACCATGACCTTACTGTCCCCTGCCTGAGCCATCAATCCCTTTCCCCTCCTGCTCTCCTGAGACACAGACCCTAATAATTCTGCAACTGTTTGCATTGCTTCATAGATTTACCACCTAGGCTTGGGTCCTAAAAATTGTTTAACAATTGTATACTTATGCAATTATTTTTTCAGGGTGTATCTGTTCATGTGGAATTGCTGGGTCATTGGGTATCCACACCTTCAAATTCATTGGATAGTACCAAACTGGGTGTGGTCACAAAATGGATTATATTAATTTATACTGCCACCCGCAATGTACTGGTATTGCAGTGGTTCTAAATCCTGGCCTACCCTAGATACTATAGTATCTTTTGTTTTTGCCAATCTGATCGGTATGAATTGTGATCTCATTGGGGTTTTAATTTGTATTTGTTCAATTACTAGCACAAGGGAGCATATGTGAGGTCCACATGGCAGGCAGTGAGGAAGAGAAGATAGATGAAAAGTGAGGGAGAAGAAGAACAAGCTGGAAACTACCAGCATAGTCAGGAGTCCACAAGCACAGACTGACAACTGCTGAAAACTGCCAGCTCTTATTGGCCCTGACCCTGAAGGTCTGAACATCATACAGAAGCTAGGATGCTTCATCATGGTGACACACACACACACTCATACAGGCATGTGCACGTGCGCGCGCACACACACACACACACACACACACACACAACCCACTAGTGCAGGAACGGAGAAACTGAAGTAGGAACCAGGGGAAGGTGGAGTCGGTACAACCTGGCTGCTGCCTCACACCAGCAAGGTGAGCCAGCAGACAAGCAGGGACCCGTGTTAGCTACAGAATGGCTACTCTTGTAGTTCTGCTGTCCACATCCAGTGAGAAGCTCTTTGGTGGCCCCACCCCAAGAGAAATATACAGAAAGGCGAATTCTGGGAGACGCATTAAGCCTAGCCATGTGGACAAATAATACTGCCACCCCACAAACAATACTGCCTAGTATCAGTTCAGTTCAGTCACTCAGTTCAGATTCTTTGCAACCCCATAGACTGCAGCACACCAGACCTCCCTGTCTATCATCAACACCCGGAGATTGCTCAAACCCATGTCCATTGCATCGGTGATGCTATCCAACCATCTCATCCTCTGTCGTCCTCTTCTCCTGCCTTCAATCTTTTCCAGCATCAGGGTCTTATACAATGAGTCAGCTCTTTGTATCAAGTGGCCAACATATTGGAGCTTCAGCTTCAGCATCACTCCTTCCAATGAATATTCAGGACTGATTTTCTTTAGGATGCACTGCTTGGCTCTCCTTGCAGTCCAAGGAACTCTCAAGAGTCTTCTCCAACACCACAGTTCAAAAGCATCAATTCTTCGGTGCTCAGCTTTTTTTATAATCCAACTCTCACATCCATACACACTACTGGAAAAACCATAGCTTTGACTAAATGGAACTTTCTTGATGAAGTAATGCCTCTGCTTTTTAATATGCAGTCTAGGTTGGTCATAGACTTCCCTGGTGGCTCAGATGGTAAAGCATCTGCCTACAATGTGGGAGACCCAGGTTCGATCCCTAGGTTGGGAAGATCCCCTGGAGAAGGATATGGCAACCGACTCCAGTACTCTTGCCTGGAAAATCCCATGGATGGAGGAGCATGGTAGGCTACAGTCCATGGGTTTGGAAAGAGTCAGACATGACTGAGTGACTTCACTAGGTTGGTCATAGCTTTTCTCCCAAAGAGTAAGTGTCTTTTAATTTTATGACTGTGGTCACCAGTGATTTTGGAGCCAAAAAAAAAAAAAATGCCTCTCACTGTTTCCACTGTTTATCCATCTATTTGCCATGAAGTGATGGGACTGGATGCCATGATCTTACTCTTCTGAATGTTGAGTTTTAAGCTAACTTTTTCACTCTCCTCTTTCATTTTCATCAAGAGGCTCTTTAGTTATTCTTCACTTTCTGCCATAAGGGTGGTGTCATCTGCATATCTGAGATTATTGATATTCCTCTCGGCAATCCTGATTCCAGCTTGTGTTTCATCCAGCCCAGCATTTCTCATGATGTACTCAGTTTACAAGTTAAATAAGCAGGGTAACAATATACAGCCTTGATGTATTCCTTTCCCAATTTGGAACCAGTCTGTTGTTTCATGTCCAGTTCTAACTGTTGCTTCTTGACCTGCATACAGATTTCTCAGGAGGCAGGTAAGGTGGTCTGGTATTCCTGTCTCTTGAAGAATTTTCCACAGCGTGTTGTGATCCACACAGTCAAAGACTCTGGCGTAGTCAATAAAGCAAAAGTAGATGTTTTTCTGGAGCTCTCTTGCTTTTTCAGTGATCAAGCAGATGGCAATTTGATCTCTGGTACCTCTACCTTTTCTAAATGCAGCTTGAACATCTAAAATTTCACAGTTCACATACTGCTGAAGCTTGGCTTGGAGAATTTTGAGCATTACTTTGCTAGCATGTGAGATGAGTTCAATTGTGCAGTAATTTGAGCACTCTTTGGCATTGCCTTTCTTTGGGGTTGGAATAAAAACTGACCTTTTCCAAACCTGTGTCCACTGCTGAGTTTTCCAAATTTGCTGGCATATTGAGTGCAGCACTTTAACAGCATCATCTTTTAGGACTTGAAATAGCTCAACTGAAATTCTGTCACTTCCACTAGCTTTGTTAGTAGTGATGCTTCCTAAGGCCCACTTGACTTCACATTCCAGGATGTCGGGCTCTAGGTGATTGATCACACCATTGTGGTTATCTGGGCCATTCAGATATTTTTTGTATAGTTCTTCTGTGTATTCTTGCCACCTCTTCTTTATATCTTTTGCTTCTGTTAGGTCCACACCATTTCTGTCCTTTATTTTGCATGAAATGTTCCCTGGGTATCTAAATTTCTTGACAAGATGTCCAGTCTTTCCCATTCTATTGTCTTCCTCTCTTTCTTTGCATTGATCACTGAGGAAGACTTTCTAATCTCTCCTTGCTATTCTTTGCCTAGTACAGACATATATTAAAGAAAATCTTCCAACAACACAGGAATTTCTTAAAATCATTATCAGGATGAAAGACATAAACATACTTTTTTCAGGATCTGATAGGTTAAATGTGTTAGACAAAATTCTAAGTTGGTCCCCAAGTTTCCCACCATTTGTGTATACACTATAGTGCACTCCCCTTGCGCATGGGCCAGGCTTGAATACAATGGGACTTCATTCTTGTGATTGTGTGGTTACACGGCTGAAGGGTTTTGCAAATATAATTTATATCAGTTGGCAACACTAATCAATTGACTTTGAGTTAAACAAAAGAGAGGTTATCCTGGTTGAGTTGGATTTAATTAGGGGAACCCTTAAAATGTGGTCTACGCCATTTCCAAACAAAGAAGTTTCTAGATGAGCCTTCAGGTAAGGACACTGGCTGATGGCTGGCCAACAGCTCGATTTCAGCCTTGTGACATTTGAGCAGAGGAATCATCCACACCACCTTAGCCCACACAATTCTGTCAGATAATAAATCTGTGTTGTGTTAAGATGCTAGGTTTGTGGTAATTTGTTATGCAATAATAAAAAAACAAAAATAATAAATATAATAAAATAACAAAAATAAGCATTCGTCTTGATTATATGAATATATAACTTTGTGTAACATAAAGGACAGAAACGGTAAGGACCTAACAGAAGCAGGAGATTAAAAAGGGGTGGCAAGAATACACAGAAGAACTGTACAAAAAAGATCTTAATGGTGGTCTAGGTAGTCACTCATCTACAGCCAGACATCCTGGAGTGAGCGGTCAAGTGGGCATTAGGAAGCAATACTAAGAACAAAACTAGTGGAGGTGAGAACTCTAGCTGAGCTATTTCAAATCCCAAAACATGATGATATTAAAGCACTGCATTCAATATGTCAGTAAGTAAACTTGGAAAACTCAGCAGTGGCCACAGGACTAGAAGAGATCAGTTTTCATTCCAATCCTGAAGAAGTGTAATGCCAAAGAATGTTCAAATTATCATGTAATTTCATGTGCTAGCAAGATTATGCTCAAAATCTTTCAAGTTAGGCTTCAGCAGTATGTGAACTGAGAACTTCCAGATATACAAGTTGGATTTAGAAAACATAGAGGAACCAGAGATCAAATTGCCTACATCCATTGGATCATAGAGAAGGCAAGGGAATTCCAGAAAAACATCCACCTCTGCTTCACTGACTAAGCTACAGTATTTAACTGTGTGGATCACAACAAACTATGGAAAATTCTTAAAGAAATGGGAGTATCCGATTACCTTACTTGTCTCTTGAGAAAGCTGTATGTGGGTCAAGAAGCAACAGTAAGAAACTAACATGGAAGAGTATTAGAAAACTTTGATTATATATTAAGTCACAAGAACTTTTACAATCTAGCCCACAAATCTGAAACCTTACAATACATTCTCTGAATATTCTACAATAAAGTTAGATACCAATAATAAAACTTGCTTGGATAGTACGTTAAAAAAATCACACCAACAAATATCTATTTGGTAAAAGGGAAATCAAACAGAAATGACAGATTTTCTAAGAATTAACAATAATTAAACACAATATACCAAAACATATTTATACAACTAAAGCAGTTCTCAGAGGAAAATTCATAACCTTAATTACGTCTACAAGAAAGAATATAAATGAATTAATCAGTAAATAAAGACATAAGAACAATGAAAGAAATTAAAGTAAATCAGGAGAAATATATTAAGTTTATTTTATACAAAACTAAACCAACTTACAAATAAAATCAGTACATTGTTCTTCAGAAATAACTATAAGAGAGATATCTGTCTGGTAGGGATCAAGGCAAAAAGAGAGGAAAATATAGGTAAGTAAGTTTTGAAATGAAAAAGGATGCTTGAAAGTTGTTTGCTACACCAGTATTACTAATTTTAAAAATCTATGGCAAATAAAATAATTTTTAGAAAAGACTACCTGACCAAAAATCACTTATGTGTGTTACTCAGTCATGTTCAGCTGTTTGCGACCCCACGGTCTGTCCATGGAATTCTCTAGGCAAGAATACTGGAGTGGATTGCCATTCTCTTCTCTAAGGAATCGTCTCAACACAGGGATCGAACCCAGGTCTCCTGCACTGCTGACAGGTTCTTTGCCATCTGAACTACAAGGGAAGCCGAAAAATCACTTAAGACACATAAATAATAGTAACTATTTAGTAGGTACTAAAATCTTCTCAAGGATCTACTAATCAAAGAGGAGACTGGCTCATGCTTGCATGCATACATGGTAAGTTACTTCAGCTGTGTCTCTTTTCGATCCTATGGACCGTAGCCTGCCAGGCTCCTCTGTCCATGGGATTCTCCAGGCAAGAAGACTAGAATGGGTTGTCATGCCCTCCTCCAGGGGATCTTCCCAACCCAGGGATCAAACCTGTGTCTCTTATGTCTCCTGCATTGGCAGGCAGGTTCTTTACCACTAGCACCAGCTGGGAAGCCCAGATTAGTCCACATTTGTGTATAAATGGAACATTATTATTTTTAAGGGACATATCATTCTTAGGTTATTTAAATTGTTCTATAGGATAGAGAAATATAGAAAACTTTCCAGTTTTTTTGCTCATAAATAGTATGTCTGATACCAAACTCTGACAAATAAAACACAAATCGCCTACATATAATTTCCAAGCCAAAAGAAAATGAAAAACTAAATATTCAAAAATTAAATCTAGCAGTATTTGTGTATGTGTATCATGACTAAATAGGGATCTTTTCAGGAATATAAGAATATTTAAAATATGGTATAATTAAGTAACAATATAACAAGAAATAGAAGAATTTTTTGAAATGTAATAGCCTCAGTAAATATTCAACAGACATTTTGATAGATTCCAACATTCATTCCTGTTTTTAAAATCACATTGCTTACATTTTTAAAAAAAGTCTCCTCATGATTAAACAAAAAACATGAAACTTAACAGTTCACTAAAGGCATTGTCTGTAAATTAACGAACAGAACAAGGATGCCTATTTTTATTATTATGATTCAATAATTTTATAATGATTTCTACCCATATACTAAGACAAGAAAAAGAAATAAATATAAAGATTAAAAAGAAAAAAGAGCAAAAGATGATTATTTATAGTTCATTATATTCTATCTTAAAAATTTGAGATAATGAAAAAATTTAGGCTTTTTAATATTGAAATGGACAGAAATCCCATTCAAACTGGTTTTGAAAATATTAAACATTATTGGTTTACATAACTACAAGTCCAGAAATGGCATGGGCCTCAGAGTTGGTTGATCCAGTGATTCAGTGATATCACTAAGGACTCAGCTGCATTCTGGTCCCTGTGTCAGCTTAATTAGAAGGCTGCTGCTGCTAAGTTGCTTCAGTCGTGTGCGACTCTGTGCGACCCCAGAGACGGCAGCCCACCAAGCTCCACCATCCCTGGGATTCTCCAGGCAGGAACACTGAAGTGGGTTGCCATTTCCTTCTCTAATGCGTCAAAGTGAAGTCGCTCAGTTGTGTCTGGCTCTTCGCGACCCCATGGACTGCAGCCTACCAGGCTCCTCCGTCCATGGGATTTTCCAGGCAAGAGTACTGGAGTGGGTTGCCATTGCCTTCTCCGAACTAGAAGGCTAGCTCCCCTCAAAGTTATGGGATGGGTGTCTACAATAGTTGGAGCTACAAGCTTCCATGTTCATGTCCAGGGAATGACAGAGAACTGGGTTCTTAGAGCTTTCAGAGACTTGAGAAATTTCTTTCCAAAGCCTCAGAAAGTTTCTTCTCAAATTTCATTGGCCCCAATTAAACCACATTGTTACTTCTGAACCAGGCATGGTTTCAAGGGTGGGAAAATGATTCTCGTAGGTTAAACTAGTCTATTTTTACCCTTAAACCTTAAACTTGTGTTTACCCTTAACCAGTGTTCTACCTAAAGCCTATAGTTGCTCAGAAAAAGCAGTGGATATCCAAATAAAAATCTAGTACTATTTGAAACAGGGCTTAAAAAATGCCAAGTAGGACACTAATGCTGTTCACTACAATGTCAACTAGATAACTATTTAAAACTGTAGTAAAGCTCATTAGGATGTGTATATTAAAGACATACGTGCAGAAATTTGCTGGTAATGATCAGTCAGAATTATAAAGAAGATCTCATTCTAATTCCCCAAATAGAGACAACTAAATATCAAATGCCTAGAAATAAGAATTTAAGAATTTGCAAGACCCAGTGGAGAAAATAATGTAAACTTACTTACGGACATAAAAAAGACTTGAATAAATGGAGAGATAAGAATCATATTTCTGAAGGGAATATTCAATATTATAACTTTATCCATAAAGTTAATGTTCTTTCATTAATTAGAGTTGGGAGATTATGAAACTCTTTAAATGATTTTAAAGTTCACTTACCTAATAAATATTTGAAAATAGTAATAAGGAGCGACCTATTCTACCAGAAAGACATCAAAATGTCTTGCAAGACTACTAATTAAAATTACTGTTTTACTTCCAGGATTTTTTCTATATAGGCAAGACAGAATTTCAAACCAAATAGTGTTGAAAAACTTGCCAAAATATTTTGGAATAATGTTAGAGTTCTGCCTTATCCTATATATCATAATATATCCTAAAAAAATTAAAAATTAAGTGTGTAAAGTAAAATCATGGAAATATTGGAATAATATATAAAACAAATCTTACTATGTTTGTAATTTGGCCTAATTTTAGCCAAATTAAATAAATTTAAATAAATTAAATAAATTTTAGCCAGATTTTTTTACCATAAAAATAAAATTTGGTAACCATACAGAAAAATATGTATAGACTTAAGTTTACAAATTTTATAAACTTCTATATGGCAGCCACACATCATTATAAATAAAACATAAAGGATTAAATGGAAAATGATCCAGAAATCCATGGCTGATTCATGTCAATGTATGGCAAAAACCACTACAATATTATAAAGTAATTAGCCTCCAACTAATAAAAATAAATGGAAAATGATTTGCCATATATAATAGATAAAAGATTTATATTTTTATATTGTAAAGAGTGACAAAAGTTATTAAAAATGAAACTGATGAAAGGGGATAGAGGACATAAATTGAAAATGTATAAAAGGACACAAATAGTTAGCATATGAAAGATACCCAACCTCAATCAATCAGTTCAGTCACTCAGTCGTGTCCAACTCTTTGCTGCCCCATGGACTGCAGCATACCAGGCCTCCCTGTCCATCACCAACTATTGGAGTTTACTCAAACTCATGCCCATTGAGTCGGTGCTGTCATCCAACCATCTCATCCTTTCTTCCCCTTCTCCTCCCACCTTCAATCTTTCCCAGCATCAGAGTCTTTTCAAATGAGTCAGTTCTTTGCATCAGGTGGCCAAAGTATTGGAGTTTCAGCTTCAGCATCAGTCCTTCCAATGAATATTCAGGACTGATCTCCTTTAGGATGGACTGGTTGGATCTCCTTGCAGTCCAAGGGACTCTCAAGAGTCTTCTCCAACACCACAGTTCAAAAGCATCAATTCTTCGGTGCTCAGCTTTCTTTGTAGTCCAACTCTCACATCCATACAAGACTACTGGAAAAACCATAGCCTTGACTAGACAGACCTTTGTTGGTAAAGTAATGTCTCTGCTTTTTAATATGCTGTCTAGGTTGGTCATAGCTTTTCTTCCAAGGAGCAAGCGTCTTTTAATTTCATGGCTGCAGTCACTATCTCCAGTGATTTTGGAGCCAAAAAAAAAAAAAAAAAAGTCTCTCACTGTTTCCACTGTTTACCCATCTATTTGCCATGAAGTGATGGGACTAGATGCCATGATCTTAGTTTTCTGTATGTTGAGTTTTAAGCCAACTTTTTCACTCTCCTCTTTCACTTTCATCAAGAGGCTCTTTAGTTCTTCTTCACTTTCTGCCTTTAGGGTGGTGGCACCTGCGTATCTGAGGTTACTGATATTTCTCCTGGAAATCTTGATTCTAGCTTGTGCTTCATCCAGCCCAGCATGTTGCATGATGTACTCTGCATATAAGTTAAATAAGCACAGTGACAATATACAGCCTTGACATACTCCTTTCCCAATTTGGAAACAGTCTGTTCTTCCATTTCCAGTTCTAACTGTTGCTTCCTGACCTGCAAACAGGTTTCTTAAGAGACAGGTCAGGTGGTCTGGTATTCCCATCTCTTGAAGAATTTTCCACAGTTTGTTGTGATCTACATAGTCAAAGGCTTTGGCATAGTCAATAAAGCAGAAGTAGATGTTTTTCGGGAACTCTCTTGCTTTTTCAGTGATCCAACAGATGTTGGCAATTGAATCTCTGGTTCCTCTACCTTTTCTAAATCCAGCTTGAACATCTGGAAGTTCATGGCTCATGTACTGTTGAAGCCTGACTTGGAGAATTTTGAGCATTACTTTACTAGCGTGTGAGATGAGTACAACTGTGCAGTAGTTTAAGCATTCTTTGGGATTGCCTTTCTTTGGGGTTGGAATGAAAACTGACCTTTTCCAGTCCTGTGGCCACTGCTGAGTTTTCCAAATTTGCTGGCATATTGAATGCAGCACTTTCACAGCATCATCTTTTAGGACTTGAAATAGCTCAACTGGAATTCTATCACCTCCACTAGCTGTGTTCATAGTGATGCTTCCTAAGGCCCACTAGACTTCGCATTCCAGGATGTCTGGCTCTAGGTGAGTGATCGTACCATCATGATTATCTGGGTCATGAAGATGGTTTTTGTATAGTTCTTCTGTGTATTCTTGCCACCTCTTCTTAATATCTTCTGCTTCTGTTAGGTTCATACCATTTCTGTCCTTTATTATGCCCATCTTTACATGAAATGTTTCCTTGGTATCTCTAATTTTCTTGAAGGTAGTCTTTCCCATTCTATGTTTTCCTGTATTTCTTTGCACTAATCACTGAGGAAGGCTTTCTTATCTAGCTCTCCTTGCTATTCTTTGGAACTCTACATTCAAATGGGTATATCTTTCCTTTTCTCCTTTGGTTTTTGCTTCTCTTCTTTTCACAGCTATTTGTAAGGCCTCCTCAGTCAGACATTTTGCTTTTTCCATTTCTTTTTCCTGGGGATGGTCTTGATCCCTGCCTCCTGTACAATGTCACGAACCTCTGTCCATAGTTCTTCAGGCACTCTTCCTATCAGATCTAATCCCTTGAATCTATTTGTCATTTCCACTGTATCATCGTAAGGGATTTGATTTAGGTCATACCTGAATGGTCTAGTGGTTTTCCCTACTTTCTTCAATTTAAGTCTGAATTTGGCAATAAGGAGTTCATGATCTGAGCCACAATCAGCTCCCAGTATTGTTTTTGCTGACTGTATAGAGCTTCTCCATCTTTGGCTGCAAAGAATATAATCAGTCTGACTTTGGTATTGACCAACTGGTGATGTCCATGTGTAGAGTCTTCTCTTGTGTTGTTGGAAGAGGGTGTTTGCTATGACCAGTGCATTCTCTTGGCAAAACTCTATTAGCCTTTGGCCCGCTTCATTCTGTACTCCAAGGCCAAATTTGCCTGTTATTCCAGGTGTTTCTTGACTTCCTACTTTTGCATTCCCGTCCCCTATAATGAAAAGGGCATCTTTTTAGGGTGTTAGTTCTAGCACTTTTTGGGTGTTATCCAAAAAGTTATCCAACCTCATAAATAATGTTATCAACCAAATAAATGCACATGAAAAAAATTTTATTTTTTGACTGCTATAGTGGGAGAATTAGAAAGAATTTACATTAGTCAATATGAAAGAGAATGAGAGAAATAGATACGTTTTCCCCCTTGGCTTCACTATGAGGCATGTAGGAACCTATCTGACCAGAGACTGAACCCATGCCCCTGCAGAGCAAGTGCAGAGTCTTAACCACTGGACCATCAGGTAAGTCCTGCAGAAGCAGGAACTTTAAAAAAAACTTTATATATGCATATTCTTGGACCAGTAATTCAACTTCTAGACAGTTCTTCTAAGAGACAGACAGATAAGTATATATACAAGGATATCCATTTAATGTGTGTGTGGGGAGGTGGCAACAACTAATTGTCTATTGAAAGGAAGTTGTTTAAATTATGGCACATCTGTATAATTGAATATTTACAGTCATTAAAAAGATGAGTTATACATTGGCATAGAAAATGACAGAAAATATTAAAACACATTAATCTAGTATGCATAATATAATCCCACTTTTAGGGCAAAAGAGAGAAATATTTATGTAGATCTACTGAAAAATTCTAGGAGGGTATATTTCAACCTGTTAATAGTGATAAACTACAAGGGCTTGGATTATGAGAGATTTTTGTTTTAATTTAAATACTTCTGAATTTTTTTCAATTTAGTATGATTTATTTTGCTCAAGGTAAAGTGGTTATTTTTTCCCACTAGAAATGAAAAAAGGCAGTGGAGACAGATGAAACGGTTTCTATGAATTGAATGTTTGTGTCATCCCAAAATTCCTAGGTTGAGGCCCTGATTCCCAAATGTGGTGTTTTGATTGGGCGGACTTTGAGAGGAAATTGGTTTTGAATGAAGTTAAGGAAGTGGAATCTCCATGGTGGGATTGGTAGCTTTAAAAGAGGATCAAGACTAGAGCTCTCTTTCAGCCATGTGAGAATGCAACAAGAAGGTAGCTGTCTACACCAGGAAAGAAGCCT
This sequence comes from Odocoileus virginianus, assembly GCF_023699985.2. Taxonomy (NCBI): domain Eukaryota; kingdom Metazoa; phylum Chordata; class Mammalia; order Artiodactyla; family Cervidae; genus Odocoileus; species Odocoileus virginianus. The sequence goes on along the minus strand of NC_069679.1, from coordinate 40,971,112 downwards.
TCACTCTCTCCCTACCTTACTGGCATCCTAATCTCAGACTTCTATTCTCCAGAACTGTGAGAAATAAATGATTGTTGCTTAAAACACCCAGTCTATGGGATCTTGTTATAGTAGCCCAAATGGATTAAGACTGTGAAATTTAAGGTGAAAACACTTCTGAAGGAACATTTTTGCAGGAGAATTAAGACCTGAACCTCTTTTTAAGACCCAGGAAAGAAGTCAATGGGGGAAAGAGATTGAGAGAGTCAGGAAAATGTTAATTGGAAGGTTTCAGAGGAGCTGGAACAGTACACCAGCATCAGAGCTAACTTTAGAAAGAAAGGAAAGGAAAGGAGGACATTATAAATAAAATTAGGGCAACTTTTTGACGAGAAGAGGTACAAAAGTACTATAATAGTTAATGAACCTGTTTGTTTTCTCAGTGGATTGGGATAAAAGATCATCAGCTGAGTAGGAGGATCGGAACAGTAAACTGGAGGAGCATGAAAGATATATTGCTGCTGCATAGAATGAAATAGTGCGTGGGATCTGAACTACCAGGAATACATGTAAGATTCCTGGGCTCCATCCCAGATCTACCAAATCATAGTTTCTGAAGTTGGGTGATTTGAAAGCATCCTAAAGTCTGGAACTTTCGAAATAAAAGGTTCACTAAAGTTATGGGGCCATTGTTGATGCTAGATCACAGCTATCTTTAGGGTCAATCAGTACCTTTATATAATTTTTCAGCATTATTCAACATTGTGGGAGGAAACTATTTGAGAGAAATCAATGGTTGAATTTACTCAGAGTTGGGCTTTGGCAATGTGGGTGTGGAAGAAAGTCAAGGGGTCAGTGGAACCAGAGACACTGGTAAGTGCATCATTAACCTGGGGGGTAGTGAGGTAAGAGCTAGGTGGAGAGGGAGGAGTTGACAGACGGTAATCTATGAAGAGGATGTGAAGCAGATTGGTGAAAGAGAGTGGGTGAAAGGTGGGAACTGGAAGTTTTAGTCAATGGGATATAGTCTGGTATGAAAGATTTTGAGAGAGGAGATGGTGACACAATCCCAACAGTGGCCATCAAAGGGGCTTCTGAACTAGAGTGGGGATTAAGTTGGCCAAAGTAGAAGAGGTTGGGGAAGTCAGGTTGGAGTAAGAGATGGTTCTCCTTAAGAACAACAGACTTGTTGAATCCCATGATGATGTCAAAGATGGTTTCTCTTCTTCAGGAAAAAGCAGAAGACAATGTGAGGTTAGGGAGGGACAGAGAAAGAGGGAGGGGGGATAGAAGAACTGGGTACAAAACTATAAGTCAACTATACTCTAATAAAAATTTTTAAAAAATAAAATAAAAGACAAGGAAACTGAGGTAAATAAATAAATAAAAGAGCTAGGTAGGCTAGCTCCAAAAATTTAGCCTGGCACTGTGTCTAGGTATGCACGATTTTAGGACTGTTGGTGGCAGAATGAGTCATTGTGTTGGCACTGCACAGTAGCCTCTAGGATGTCTATGTGGTGATAAGTGGAGTTTTGGTTTAGTATTTCGCACATGCTTCAGCTTTACCATATGATGTATTCATTTGGAGATATTTGTCACTTAGATTGTATAAATTCTTAGAAGTAGAGATCTGTCTACCTTATTTTTGAATCCCTACTGCTTAATGCTGTGCGTGATGCATGGTAAGTAATAAAAGGTTTTTCTGGATGAGTAAATGAAAGAAATTAAGCAGCCCCATTACCCAACAGGACCTTTGTCATGAGGTTGCTTTGCAAAGGGGAGTGTGAGTGAATTATGTTTGAGGATGAATTCATGGTGATGGAGGTGAAAAGGGTAACTGTTCTCTGAAGGTAGAATGAAAGAAATTAAAGATTTGAAATGTTTCGTACCACAAGCTCAACTTCTGCTTTCTATAAATGCTCCCCTAAGGTAACCTTATCTTTTTAAAAATTTGATTCAATTTTATTTTATTTTATGTATGGCATGTATGCTCAGTTGTGTCTGGCTCTTTCTGGCCCTGTGGACTATAGCCTACCTGCCAGGCTCCTCTGTCCATGGGATTCTCCAGGCAAGAGTACTGGAGAGATTAGCCATTTCCTTCTCCGGGGAGTCTTCCCCATTCAGAGATCGAACCTGCATTAGCAGGGGATTCTTTACCACTGTGACACCTGGGAAGCCTGTAACCTCATCTTTATTCAAGGCTTCAGTTATCACCTCGATCAGCACACAGACCTTTCTTCTGAATACAGACCACTTTCTATTTGACATCTCCTCTTAGAAGTACTAGAGAGTCCCTGAGGCTCGACCTGCACAAGCAGAATTCACAACCTTCCCTTGCAGCCCTGGTCCTCTTCCAGTGTTTCCTCTCTGGGTGCTTAGCCCTCTTTCCCCAACAGGTCAGGAATATAGCCATTAAACTTGAGTTCCTTTTCTTCATCCTTCATATCCAATCCATAAAGCCCTTCCAATTTTAAGATATAAAGAACTCTTACATTTCTCTCCATTGTGAAAGCTACCGCCTAGTCCTGGCATTCTGTAATATCCCCCAGTGTCTACATATATCCACTTTAGGCCCTCTCCAATACCCCCTCCACCTCAAAGCTAAGATAATCTTTTTAAAACTCAAATCTGGGGGCTTCCCTGGTGGTTCATGGATAAGTATCCGCCAGCCAATGCAGGAGACATGGGTTCGATCCCTGGCCCAGGAAGATTCCACATGCCGTGAAGCAACTAAGCCCATGCACCACAACCATTAAGCCTGCATTCCAGAGCCCACAAGTTGCAACTACTGAGCCCACATGCCTAGAGCCTTTGCTCCACAGAAAGAGAAGACCCCACTTGCCACAACTAGAGAAAGCCCAAACGTAGCAGTGAAAACCCAGTGCCACCAAAAATAACAAATATTTTTTTAAAAAATACTCAAATCTCATGGTGTCCTGTTCCTGCTTAAACCACTTCAGTGACTTATTATTGCTCTTATCTTGAACATGATTTACAAGGTTCAGTATAGTCTGTCCCCTGAATGAGGCTCATTTTGCTCGGTACTCCTTTGCTGTCTCTGGGAGCCAGTCATTTCTCTCATTCTTGGGTAGGCATTATACTGTTCCCATCCCCACTCCCCAAGACATTCCCCACTTCATGTGATTAACCTCTATACTTCCTTCTGATCTCAGCTCACACATGATATCCTTAGAGAAGCTATCAGAGATCTCCAACAAGGTGAAACTCCCTGCTTACATTTGCTCATAGAAACATGTCCTCTACCTCCATAGCATCTCTGTTGTGATTTCATATTTCTGTGTGTATGATTATTTCACTCATGCTTGCTTCCCTCATGAGACTCTGAGCTCTGTAAGGGGCAAGAACCCCATGTGCTTGTGTTAAGTACAGTGCTTGGCACAGCACACAATGAGTACGCCATAAATATTTGTTAGGTGAGGGAGTAGACAGACCAAAGAACACCCTTGTGTGGTATTAGTTGTAAACACAACAATAGAGTCCTGTTTCTCTGGTCCATTCACTGGTACTTGGGAATAGTGTGGTCATAAATAACTCTTCTAGACAACAGTATCCGTAACTTAACCAGGAGTTAGTCAAATACTTTATTACTGTTTTGGCAAAGGCATATTCTCAGGCAAGTTATAATCTCTTTAGACCTAAACTCTTGATTTCAATTATACACTAGGTATGTCTTCTGTCCTTGAAATATCTGTAGCTCTTTTCTCCAGGTTCTTCCTTCTCTTCCAGTCTGCCTCCTTAACTGGCAATAACTGTGGGCCTCCTGCAAAGACAGGAGAGAGCTTGAAACAGAGCTGGCTTCTCTGTGGGAGAGTTGGAAAGAAGCACACAGCATGGGTACTCATTCCATGGGACTGTTTTGGGATTCAAAAACAACCACTGGATTCTACTTCTTCAAACTAGTTTTGAAAAACAAAACTTGAATGTTCGATGTGATGAGAAGCTAGTCTTGAAGACAGTTTGCTGTCTGTAGGGATGTTATTCATCACTCTTAAAAAATATAACCCAGAAAAAAAAAATATAACCTAGGAGCCTTGTTTAGGTATCTTTACTCCCTTCCTTGTTTAATTGGGGTGACATATACTCAGGTTGAGCTCCTTCTGACTCAGTAATCCCTAAGCAGTATAGACTTTCAAGCTACTGTTGTTTATTTACTATAGATTTTGCCTAAGTATTTCATGGTAAATGAAGGAGAGCAACTTGGTTTTCAAACTAGAATGCTTCTTAAGAAGCTGGTTTCTCCATCATTCTGATTCTTGATTCCAAGCTATCTTGGGTAGATGAATCCCAGCTACAGGATCCGAACAGGAGATCCTATTCTGTTCTACAGACTTGCCATGTGAAACTTGCAATTGTCTCTCTCTATGTTAATTTCTTCAGGTCTTCCCAGGTGGCTCAGTGGTAAAAAATCTGCCTGCTAGTGTAGGAGATGCAGGTTGGATCCCTAGGTCAAGAAGAGCCCCTGGAGAAGGAAATGGCAACCTGCTCTGGTGTTCTTCCTGGGATAATCCCATGGATAGAGGAGCCTGGTGGGTTACAGTCCGTGGGGGTCACAAAGAGTGACTGAGACGCTGAGCACACACATGGTAATTTCTTCTCTAGAAGAAATGCAGTGGTTCTCAACATCATCAGGGAGCTGTAATTAAATCACTGAAATGTTACTGGAAGAAAAAAAGAGTGATTAATTTTGCAGAACAACATATCTATATTTTATTCATGTTCTATAATGTGCATGAAAGTGCCTTCAGAGAAGAATGTTTACACTGGATGTATATGTGCCTGATTTGACAACTCCAAGCTACACTTCAACCAACCATTTCTGAATAGGAAAAAAAAAAGTCAGAAGCTTGCAATTGTGCAACATGTAAATCTCTCCTGGATTGGAGCCCATCGCTGTGGTTTGGCAACGATGCAACCAATACATCTCTTTTCTCATCTCTTGAAAAAAAAACCAACAGAGAAAAAAAGTACCATGAAAATAAAGGTAATGATTAATCCATCAGGCACAAAAAGGGTTATTTTCAGGATTTCAGGTTCTACCTGGCCATTTCAAATAAACAGCAGCAACCACGGAACGACAACTTCACCACCAGAGGAGTAAACCACAGGTTCTAATTGGGACTGGATAACCTAATCAGGCATCTCCAGGAACCTGTGAGCAGTTGTTAAAAACTTTTATGTGCCAGTGAAGTAGGGATCAGAAGAAGCAGGTGTTGGTGAAACGAGTGGTCTTTGAAGAAGCCCCAAGATGCAGCCTGAGATGGAACAAAAGAAAAAAAGCTTGAAGCAGAGATTGGTCTTGAAGAACACTTTAGCCAAGGAAACACTCTCTGAATTCTTGGGTACATTTATAATGATTGTAAGTATTTTCTGATTTCCTGAATTTTGAACCAAGGATGCCTCACTTGTAACCTAGCTGATGATAAAAAATTTTATCTTTGTTTTGAGTTCGTCATTAGACTCACTTCTTTCAGCAATCAGCAAGTTACTTTCAGCAAGTTACTGTTTGGCTACTCAGTGGCCAACATTTTAGGTTTCTGCTTACTCACTCCATTTAGCCACAAAAGTGGATGAGAAAGAAAGAGGGGCATGAAGTACTTTCTTCATTTTACAGATTTACTCAGGCTCTAAAATGACTTTGTGACTAAAGTTAGCTGTTAGAAAAATTTTCCCTTTGCTTAACTGATTTATACCCTGCTTATTTCCCCGAAAATGTTAAGCTGATTTATCAATAATCAATAAATATGGATGCCAAGAGACAGCTTGTTATCACAAGTGCTTGGCAAAGATTGTGTTGTCAGATCACTTGATTTTTACTAAATTTAAAAATGCACTAATTTATTAGGTAGAAATAGTGTACTGTGCAATGGTTCAGCTGTAGTTTTATATTATTTTCCCCCTCTATTTAACTCAAACTAATCTCTAAAGAGTTTCAATTAGACAGTTATAAAAAATTGTCAGATATAAAGGAAGGATGTATTCTAAGAACATTTTGAGGATTTTGCCTGAAGATTTGCACAGCTATTAATAAAAGTCTGGAAAGTTTACTTAAGTGGCATGGGCTCTATAGGTTTTCATCCTGTTGCATGTTCCATCATTCTCTGTATCCTGAATTTTTAGCTGGGCTCAAACCATTATTGAGCAAAAATTAAATGTGTGATTATTTTCATGAGTAGCTGCTACTGATTTTAACTTGCTTTAAAACAACAACAAAAATCTGCTCGAAGATTCCCTACTCCACTTACAAATAATTTCATTTTTAAGATTATAGAGGATTATCCAAAAACTTTATACATTAAAAGTTCTTGGGTGATATGCAGCATGGTGACTACAGTTAATAGTATTATATTACATATATGAAAATTGCTAAGAATATATCTTAAAAGTTCTCATCACAAGAAAAAAATGTATAACTATGTATGGAGATAGACATTAGTTAGATTTATTGTGGTGCTCATTTTACTATATAAACAAATATTGAATTAGTATATTGTACACCTGAACTAACATATTGCTATATGCTAATTATACCTCATTTTTTTAAGTTCTTTGATTTGTGTAAGTACATATTTCAGGAGACTAATCCAAGAAATGAATATGGACTCAAAAAATTGAACTAGTATAAAATGAGACAGAGCGATGTATTTTCTGGTTTCTGAAAACCTCTTTGTACATGATTCATTCAAGTATCTTCAAGGTATTAGGACAATTTCTTACACTCCCTCTTGACCATCCTCCCCTCTCATCTACGTGACTTAGTTAGATGGGGGCAGTGTTGGGGAGAAGGGCGTTGGAAGGAAAAGAGAGAGAAAATAAAAGTCCAAGATTCTTCTGATTCTAGTCACTCTTTACTGAAAAATTGCCCTCGGGGAGTCAGAAATCCTGTGGTTATGTTCCTTGACAATTTGGTCCCAAAGGGAAGAGTGGTGGTTACCCCAGCCTAACTTCATCCTCAGGGTGACCTGTGATATAGAGAAGTGAAGTAAATTCAGTTACAATTCTAAGTGCTCTGCAAATAAAATAGAGGAGGAAGTGAGCTAAACATCTGTGTATTTTGTAATCAAAAAAAGTTAAAACCCTCTATTTCTTCATAAGAATCTGTTTCATAATCTCATGCTGTCTGAACTGAGTAAATGAAAGTGGCTTTTAGCTATTCACTATTCTGCTCATGCAAATAGTAATGTGTTTTCCCCTACAATTCAAGGTGGGAGCTACAGAAATAATATCCTGACACTGTATGCTGAAAAATTAAATTTTGTATCTTCTGGCTAAAGCCAATCATTTCCTGAAATGTTTGATTTCTATTTATGCTGTCCAAAAATGAACCTTGATGAAATCTTTCTGATTATAAAATTCAATTTTGTTGAGGCTTGTGGGGATGTATAAACAAGAAAATTCTGCAAAAATGTATTTTTTTCAATATACATATAAATTAAAAGTTTAGTTTTTAATAAATCTACATGGTCATGCTCAAAGGTTATCCAAAGTAATTATTTCTGCTTTATTAGAAAATGTGCATTTTGCCTTACTTTGTCTAGTAAAAAGTTTACATGTTGATAAGGCATAGAGCAAAGGGAGCACTAAAAATTGGCAGACTGTATATGTAGGACTCACTTTATTTGTAAAGGTAATTTTCACTGAGACACTGGGAGTCTGATGCCATTTTCACCCCAATCTTGAAAAGTGCTCTTAAGGTTAGCATCTCAAGCTCATTCACACTGTGGTATAAATGACTGATAAGGGCTACTGGGAGCATTAAGGGAAGAGAAGTTCCATGAAAAATTCTCTGTATATTAAAATAATTAAGTCATAAGCTAAAAAATTTGCTCTAATTTGGCCTTTTAGACATTGGGATGGATGGTGGTGGTGGTTTAGTTGCTAAGCAGTGTCCGACTCTTGTGACCCCATGAACTATAGCCCACCAAGCTCCTCTGTCCATGGGATTTTCCCAGAAAGAATACTGGAGTAGGATGCCATTTCTTTCTCCAGGGGATCTTCCCAATCCAGGGATCAAACCCGCGTCTTCTACATTACAGGCAGATTCTTTACTGCTGGGTCACCAGGGGGATCCAGACATTGGGATAGGCAGGACTTTTTGCCTTTACTGGTGTGAGGAAGACAGGCTGCAATGCATCTTTACTACCACAGAGAAGAGGTTTAGAAGCACTGAGCTGCAAATATAAGGAGTAAGTAATAAGTATCTACTGTTTGTTAGCTTCTTTACCTACATTTATCACTCATAAACAGTTGGAGAAATGAAGGCTCAAAGAGATGAAGTAACTGCCCCCAAACCAGTAGGCTTTGCAGTGAACTGGGGTTCTTTCTAATTATACAGCCTATGCTTTCCGCATACTTCCACCCATTGCTGGAATTCCTTTGGTAGTGTCCTTGATAGATAGTAAATCAGACTCTGCTTTAATGTTTCCATAGACTGGAGCCTTGAGTTAACACTGTGTGTGTATGTGTTTAATTAATGAGCACCTGATGAGACCAGATCATTAGGTGGGCCACCAAGAAGAAAAACCTACTCAATTCAGGTGGAAGGGTGTAAAGGTGAAGGCAGAGAACAGACTTCTCAGACCCCAGCATGTGGGCCCATGACGTGTGGGTTTCCGGTTGCACGTTAAATATACACTACATGTAAAATTCCTGACATAGGAAGCTCATTACATGTTAGCTCCCTTTCCCCTTGATCCTTCTGCTCTTTTACTTGAGAGTCTTTGTAGTATTTAAAAATAGCTTCTTTGTCCCCTCCTGGGCATTGTGCCCATACCTTTCCTTAGAACTGACTACAGAACTCTGCCCATACATAAAAGAAGCCCATCAATGTGTGTTGAATTAATAATTCCTCTAGGAGGCTGAACTTCCCAAGATCTCTCATCACTTCTCACAGGATATATTCTGTGTACCCTCCTCTCTCTCCAAACATTCCAAGATTCTTTGATAAAGAGCCCATCCTATTGAAGATGCTAAGGTGAACAGCCCAGCCAGCAGCCATATTTCCCTTTATGGTGGAAGGACATCCTTCCAGGGCTGGATTTAGGAGTGGATGGCATCTACTTGTATGTTGGGAAAGACCCTACATTTTTTTCCTCACCCTGTCAAGCCTGTACATTAGACATCTACCTTTTGGCCTATCTAAGAATGAAATAATGCAAGTACTTTTGATAAAAGTAATACCTTTGATCTGTGCTGTGAAGGGAAATAGAAAGGGCAGTGGCTGGTTACAGAAATTATAGGGCTCTCAAATGATTATTACAAAGCGTGCTCAGATCTTGGAATAGGTCTGATCCATATTAGGAAGCTGTTGAAACTAAAGAATATAGGGTTAGCATTCAGTGTGAAATAGGAAAGTTCTTAAAATTAGCCAGTTCTTAAACTAAGGCCACACTGCAGGATGTAATTTAGGGCAATCCTGGCCTACTACATTATCTGGAGTTCCCAGAGACTGGTAGGACAACTGTGAGGTAAGAGTGAGGTGGATGTCCTTTGCCCTTCTTGTTGATGGGAAGCTAAGGCACAGGCTGATGCAATTATAGGTCCTGGGAATCAGCATGGAGCCCAGTTGTCCGGTCTTATACACATACTGGGCCTTGGGTTTCCACTCTGCTTTTCCTCTAAGAGGCACAGAGTGTTTTTTCATCTGGACTGTTGCTTATTTTTTATAACTCTCCATGGAGAAGAGGGGGAGAGGGAGGGAAGGAGGGAGAGAAAGAGAAACATGATGAACTCCATTTTGCCAGATGGGAAAACAGATGTATCACAATCAAGAGGTTCACCCAAGGTCACCCAGCCCATGAACACAAGAGCTAGGCTTAATATCTTGACTTCAGTCATTCCTAAAATTTAGTCTGGGTTTTTCTATTACATCTCACAAAAACTTAAATGAAAATTTTGGCCAATCCAATACCAGTATTCAATGAGAATTAATGCCTTTCATATGGAAGTCCAAGAGAACTTTGTTAATTTTATAGCCTAAAATACATTAGACAGTAGAGTGTCAAAAGATTACTATATAGGACAGATATGACCATGACATGAACATTTCATAGAAGATCTATTAGCATGAAGTTTTTAGACTTCTTAAATGCAACCCACTCCAGTGTTCTTGCCTGGGAAATCCCATGGACAGAGGAGCCTGGTGGGCTACAGTCCACGGGGTCACAAAGAGTCAGATATGACTTAGCAACTGAGCACCCAGGCACGACCACCTACAAACACATTCAAACCTCCTGTAACATCAGAACTCTAAGGTGGTTCAGCCATCTCTTCATGGCTCTAATAAACATGTTGGCCATGCATGGCACTCTGATCTTGCCCTAATATTTCTGTTTTCTAGATCCTCCTCTGTGAGACCAATCTGTGGCTTAGAACAAAGGAACTAAAAGGAAGGGGCCGTTAAGAGACTTCATAAATCTTTTGTCTTACTCTCTGGCTGGAAATTCCCCTGTCCTCTCTCTGCTTGGTTCAAGCTTGTAGCTTTGCAAAGCTGTGCCCCACTCCAGGCCTACCACCTCCAGGACCGTGGATCCCACAGAGCTAGAGTTGTCAATGTGCTGGCCAATAAAAGGCCAGGAGCCTCTGTTGATCTTGGATGGCTTGTTTCCCAGAGCCTGTGGAAGGATCCTCATCCATCGGCCCTTACACTGGGATGAAGTTGTCTCTGTGGTCTGATCCCTGTGTCCTTCCAATGAGGAAACAGAGACCCATTAGGCTCGCTCACAGAATTCTGTCAAATGCTCTTTCTACCACAGCAGAACATGGGAAAGAACATCCACCGCCAATGCTATCTGCTTCTTTTATTAATTTACAGTGTATGTCTAGTACTCTGCCTTTCCTGGATCTGTACTTCTGCATGTGGGTGCTCTGTCACTTTAAGAAAGCCCAAGGTTCTAAATCTGAAGTGTGGAAGAGCCAGCCACGAGGTCTTCTGTGGGTTCTTGCCCTGTGCTTTCAACGCAGGTGCAGAGGGGCCTGAAGTGGAAGATTTTCTCACTCCAGATACAGTTATGTAATGAAGTCAAAGGATGGTGAAATTCCCATTTCCATAAACTCATCAACTCTTCACATGCTTCAACTTTCTATTTTTGTCCATTTGATACACAAGCAATAAAAGGTCACTAGAAATTTTAATGAATTCCTAGTGCAGCTGATCTTCTCATGTTTACTGAACTTTGAGATTTTTCTCCTCTGGAAATTGCTTCTTCATATTCTCTGCATATATTTTCTTTGTTCTGTTTTTCTACTTTTTCTTATTGGTTATAGGATACTGATATTTAAAACCAGACATGAAAATATTTTGTGTTTTTTAATTACAGCTTAATATTTTGCTTTTCACATTTAGGTGCTTAAATTATTAGAATTTAAAAAAATTTATTGAAGTATAGTTGATTTACAATGTTGTGCTAGTTTCAGCACAGTGATTCAGTTATATATATATATATATATTTTTCAGATTCTTTTCCATTATAGGTTTTTATAAAATACTGAGTATAGTTCCCTGTGTAGAATTTATTTTGGGGTAGAGTGTAGAGTAGGTATCTCTTTATTTGTAAGGATCACCAGTTGTTCCAGTACCATTTTGACTAGTCTGTCCTGTCTCTACTGGTTGTAATGTCCTCTCTATTATATACCAGTTCCCATATAAATGTGGTGTATATCTAGACTTTATTTAGTTCCATTGATCTCTCTGTACCAACCCATACCACTGTCACATATTTTTGTTATAATTGCTTTCTAAATAATTTTTGTTATCTGGTGTTTTTCTTCCTTGTTATTTTTTCAACATTGTCTTAGCTATTTTTAGCCTTTTAGTCTTCCACATGAATTTTAGGATCTGTTTATCAGGTTACATACATACCCTGTAGAGATTTTGACTGGAATTGCACTGAATTTACAGTATTCTGGACAGAACTGACATTTTGAAATAGTAAATCTGCTCACCCATAAATAATTCTTCATTCATAGGTCTGCTTTCATATTTCTTTCCAAAGTTTTATAATTTACTTGGTATTAGTCATACATTTATTTTTGTTTGATATAGTTCTAGCTATCTTACGGTTATGATCACTACTCTGAGTAGTACCTTTTAAATGATATTTTCTAATTGGTTATTACTAGTGTTCAGAAACAATACTGAGTGTTATATATTGATTTTGCATTCAGCAAACTTGGTCATTCTCTTATTAATTCAAATAAGTCTAAGATTGTCTTAGATATTCTGTATAGTTCAAGGCTGTCAAATTTGAGTGCCACTACCCATATGTGGCTACTTAAATTAAAATTAATCTTAAATAAAATAAGAAGTTTAGTTTCCACCCTTCCTAGTTCTATTTTATGTGCTCAAGAACCATATATGACTATTGACTACCATATCGGACAGCAGAGATACAATAACAGAACTTTTCACTCATTGAAAAATGTTCTATTGGACTGTACTGACATAGATAATACCTTTTTCTCTGAGAATATGGGAGTTTTTAATTTTCTTTCTTTTTAGTCCTTAAATATTTAATTTCTTCTTCTTCTTATAATGAAAACCTCTTGTTCAATGTTACTAGAAGCTATAATTGTATCATATTTGTTCTATCCCCAACTTTTAAAAATCTACTTCTTATATTTTACCATTAAACAACAGTTTCTGTTGGTTTTGAGTAGACATTCTTGATCTGAGAAAGGAAATTCCTATCTCTTTCTCATTTACTAAAACTCCGATTAGGAACAATTGTTGAATTTTTTAAAAAATACAATTCTACATCTATTGAGATAACCACATGGGTTTCTGTTCTTATCTGTTGATAAAGAAAATTACATTGATAAATATTTTTAGTGTTAAATCATCCTTACATTCCTGAGATTAATTCCCACCTAATCACAGCATTTAGTTTGCAATGTTTTATTAAGGATCTGGACTATAATTTCAATTATTATATTATCCTGTCTACTTTTATTACCAGCAGCATATTAACTTCATGAAATATATTGGAATTTTTTCCCTTTTTGTTTTCTGGAACACTTTGTATAAAATGAGGATTATCAGTTCATTAAAGATTACTTAGCATGTGAACTGAAAAAGAAAGAGAGATGCTTGAAAGTAGATTTCTCTAAAGCTATGTTTCATTTAGATTTTCTGTTACTAATTCTACTTTGGCAATTTACTTTTTCCAGAGAACTGTGCTTTATTTCTGTTTTCAAATGTAGTTTTTAAAATTTTTTAATACTTCCAAAATTAATATAGTGAAAGCAGTAATTTTGAAATGATTTTTCACAATATTGGCTTCAAGCTTTTAAAAGTCTCTGTGGTGATGCCCTTTAATTTTTATTTATTTTTCATTGAAGTGTTTTGATTTATAATGTGCTAATCTCTGCTATATAGCAAAATGACTCAATTATACACATATATGCATTTTGTTCTTTAATATTTAATGTGGTTTCTATTTTTTCCACTTGGCTTCTACTTTGACATTTCTTATATTCTCCTATTGAGTTGATTCTCCAATCAGCTTTCTTTATTTCTCCCTTTTCTCCTCTGCTTACTCGTTCTATTCTTTAAGTACTTATCTTTACATTTAAAAAAATGTATTAGTGCACTAACAAACTTTAAAATGAATTAAGATCTCTTTCCTTCTGAACAACACAAAAATGTTTTAAAAGCCTAATTGTAATCAACTATTCCATCTTATGGCATTATTATCTAATATTATACTCATTGTGCTTAATATTAGTGTTTTGAATAGTGAATACTTATTTGAATTTACTATCAATTGCCAGTTTATTTGTTAATCATTACTGCATTCACCCTTTATTTTCTTTCAGGTGCTGGCAGTTAAAAAAAAAAAAGCTTTCTTAAGGAAATTTTTCAGGAAGGGTAGTCTTTGTTTGTCTATGTCTTTATTTTACTCTCAAGCTTCAATGATAAATTAGCTGATAAGTTTTAGGTTGATGATTGGTTTTGTTTAGCAATTTGCAGGTATTATCTCAGTATCTTTATTATTGCTATTGACAAGTCTATTATTGGTCTAATTTTTGTCTTTAATAATCTGCATTTCTCTGACTACTATTACAAATTTCCCCTTTTCTCTTGAAACTTCACTATAATATGACTGGGAACGAATTTTTTTTTTTTTTTTGTAGTGCCCAGGATTCATTGTTAATCTTCAATTTAAAGATTTGCAATTTTCACCAATTCTGGAAAATTCTCAGCTTTATCATCTTTTCTCTCCTCCAGACTCTATTTTTTTCTTTCAGAATTCCTATTAAACTTGTATAGATGCTTGATGCTCTCACTTTTTCATTACCTCTCCCAACTACTTTGACAAATCCATCTAAACCTCTCCATGATGAATTTTGTGTAATGCTCTCAAATCTGTCTGCTGATTCACTAATTCCCTATCCAGTTATATCTAGTCTTTTGTTTAATATGCTTATTAAGTCTTCAGTTTCCTTAATATGTTTTCATTTCTAGAAATTCTATTTGGTTCTTATACTTCATTGTTTTTATTTTCTCTCCTTATGTGTTTATTTTTTTAATCTGTTTAACTGAAGTCTAACACATTTACAGTATTTTATAGTATTTCATATCAAGTTTTGGAGTTGGTAATCATCCTGTGTATTTTATCCACTGCTTCACTCACAAAGAATCATTTCCTTTAGTGTTTTGTGAATTTGTATTGTAAGCTCTTTAAGGTTTACTCTTCAGTGTGGGAAATCTTTAAGGCCCAAATTGTGGCTTTGCTCTCCCAGAACAGGTGTGCATTTGCTCCTGCTAGGTTGCCCAGGTATATCACCAACCAGAAATGATTACCATAAGGTGGAAAACTGAAAAACAGAAGGCTGATGAGTGTGGGTTCAGTGGTGAAGAGCTCTCTGCTCCCTTTCTCCCACCTGGAATATGTGACCATGAGTGACTAGGAAACCCTATCAATTCAGTTCAATTCAGTTCAGTCACTCAGTCATGTCCAACTCTTTGCAACCCCATGGACTGCAGCATACCAGGCCTCCCTGTCCATCACCATCTACTGGAGTTTACTCAAACTCACGTCCATTGAGTCGGTGATGCCATCCAACCACCTCATTCTCTATCGGCCTCTTCTCCCATCTTCAATCTTGCCCAGAATCAGGGTCTTTTCAGATGAGTCAGTTCTTTGCATTATGTGGCCAATGTACTGGAGTTTCAGCTTCAGCATCAGTCCTTCCAATGAATATTCAGGACTGATTTCCTTTAGGATGGACTGGTTGGATCTCCTTGCAGTCCAAGGGACTCTCAAGAGTCTTCTCCAACACCACAGTTCAAAAGCATCAATCCTTTGGTGCTCAGCTTTCTTTATAGTCCAACTCTCACATCCATACATGACTACTGGAAAAACCATAGCTTTGAGTAGATGGACCTTTGTTGGCAAAGTAATGTCTCTGCTTTTTAATATGCTGTCTAGGTTGGTCATAGCTTTTCTTCCAAGGAGCAAGCGTCTTTTAATTTCATGGCTGCAGTCACCATCTCCAGTGATTTTGAAGCCCTGAAAAATAATGTCTGTCACTGTTTCCATTGTTTCCCCATCTATTTGCCATGAAGTGATGGGACCAGACGCCATGATCTTAGTTTTCTGAATGTTGAGTTTGAAGCCAACTTTTTCATTCTCCTCTTTGCTTTCATCAAGAGCCTCTTTAGTTCTTTGCTTTCTGACATAAGGGTGGTGTCATCTGCATATCTGAGATTATTGATATTTCCCCTGGCAATCTTGATTATAGCTTGTGCTTCATCCAGCCCAGCATTTCTCATGATGTACTTGGCATATAAGTTAAATAAGCAGGGTGACAATATACAGCCTTGAGGGACTCCTTTCCCTGTTTGGAACCAGTCTGTTGTTCCATGTCCAGCTCTAACTGTTGCTTCCTGACCTGCATACAGATTTCTTCAGAGGCAGGTCAGGGGGGAAACCCTATGCTTTCTGCAAATGAGGCTGAATCTCTTCAAATCCTTAGACTCTGAGTCAGTATCAGCTGAAGAAAGACTTCCCTGCAGTCTTCCCCTTAGCAGCAGTGAACATGAAGGGCCAGATTAACTTGGGAAATTTCAGAGTTCCAAAGGACCTGGGGAGAAAAGACTGTTCTGAGTCACTGATCTTAGGGCTGCAGACTCATAAAACCACATTTGATTCTGCCAAAAAGAAACTCTGTGATCCCTGAGTTTTAATTTTGTCCCAGAAAACTTGCTATTTTCATTACTTTTGAAAGGGAAGTGTTTTCGTTTTTTACTTTCCAGAAGTGGAGCTGCTTAGTTTTTAGTGACAAAGTTTGTTGCAACATGCTCTCATTACTTGACAAGAAAGGAGAATGTGGGATGAGAGCAGAAGCTGGCTCCTCATTTATCTGCCTTGTGATGCAGAGGACTCATAATGTGAGGACTATGAGGGAGGGAAGCCTCATAGAAATGAGATCACAATCCACAGAATCAATCAAGATGTAAAAGCACCCAGCAGTGACTTTATGCATCAAGTGGGCACCTTATTTCATGTCTGAGGTAGGATTACGAAGTTCACTGACCCTGCAAAGCAAAGCAAATGCTTTAAAAGTAAATATGCCAGCAAAATGTGCACCCCACCCTCCTAGCCATCTTGATAGATGGGCTGATACACTCTAAGCTACACGACGGGGATAGTCAATCAAGACCAAAAAAGACCTGAGGACTTAGTCCTCATCCTAGAATAAGTCTACATGGCTTAATCTCTTTTTTTGCAGGAAACCTCCCCCTAAATCCTATGCCTCTATCAACAAGTAGTTTAAAGAAATTGGAGTGTATTGCTGTAATGGACTCTTATGCAGCTGTTAAAGATAATGAGGCCAATGTTCATATGCTGATATAGAAAGACTCACTAAGCTTTTAAAATGAAAAAGCAGGTAGAAGATATTCCCATTTGTATAAATGTTTATACTCATTTAACAGGATACACACCAGAAAATATTGCTATTAGTTACCTATAGAGAATAAAATATGAAATTTTGAGTGAGGAGACTAATTCTCATATTTTATCATATGCCCTTTATAACTGAAAATTTTCTACATGTTCATGAATATTTTCTTCACTTCTCTGCTCCCCATAAAAGAGCTCACTCAGCGGAATTTACCTTTTCCAAGTGACTTAGGGAGTTGCTCAAACTGTATTCTGAAGAACACTAGTTCTGTAAAATGCACACAAGAGCTACGTGAAAGAAAATGCTGTCCTTCCCAAATACACTTTGGAAACACTGGGATAAACCAAGCTAAGCAGTTTTTTCAACTGTAGGAATTATCAAAGCCTTTAAACTTCACTGTAAATCTCTAAGAGGGGACTAGAATGTACAGCTGTCCCAAGACTAACTTGGTGACAACCCCCATTTTGTGAGGAGCATCTCATGGAACTGATGACCCGTGGAACATACTTTAGGAACTGCAAGCTCTGGAATGAACCTAAGAAACAAATCAGCGCTCTAAACCCTTCCATCTTCAAGGATCTTCCAGATTGAGAGTGACCTGAAATATACTTGACATTGTTGGCCACTCCGAATGAAGTGAGAGTTGTCCTCAGCAACCTCCCATCCATACCCAGCACACTCAGCCCCACAGTTATCCTGATATGAACACACACACACCTTAACAAATTATTCATTAGTTTCTTATTGTGACCCCTATTCTGGCATTATTTGGGGTGAGCTGAGGAAATGAGTGACTGGGTGCAGATCAGAAAAGGAGGTCACTATTCTTTTCAGCTTAGTGGAAATAGTGGAGTTTAGCCACCTCTCATTTCTGAGATCTGTGTTGGTTCTGGGTACTCTTCTACTCAGAGTGCTGTTAAGATTGGCCATTTGCCCATTCACTTGGTTCTCAAATCTCAGATTCCTCTCTTTTTATGAGCCTGCCTTAAAATCATCTCTTTTGAAGTACAGCTGGTTCTTACAGGTGATTGATCGTGTTCTGATATTATCTCAGGTTACATGCCACCCAATACTTTATTTTTAACCAGAATGTCCAGATTTCAGTCTAAGTTCTTTGTGACTGTTTTTGTTATGAGTGAGAAAGTTTTATTTTCCAATTGGAAATCTAACCAACTGGAAAGCCGTGCATAAAGAGGCATTCTGTCCTAATAAAGAAGTCAAGTAACCCCAAAGAGACAGCAGCAGTTGTCCCAGGAGAAACACAGGACTGGGAATCAGAGAAGTTGTTTCCAGATTCAGATTCTGCCACTTGTTAGCAATAGGATTTTTTGTTAAGTCATGCAGTTTTTCACTTTTTAAATGGGGATTTAATATTGGGAGGAATGTTGTTCAGTCACTAAGTTATGTCCAACTCTTTGCAACCCCATGGACTATAGCATGCCAGGCTTCCCTGTCCTTCACTATCTCCCAGAGTTTGCTCAAACTCATGTCCACTGAGTCAGTGATGCCATCCAACCATCTCATACTCTGTTGCCCCCTTCTCCTTTGACCTTCAATCTTTCCCGGCATCAGGGTCTTTTCCAATGAGTCAGTTCTTCGCATCAGGTGGCCAAAGTATTGGAGCTTCTATTATGGAAGTAATAGAAGTGATATACTTTGTCCATTGTATACATGCTGTAAATGCTTGTTCATTCACCCATCCAGTGGCCAAAATTAAGTACAATCAAACCTGGACCTTATCATTTGCTGCCTCTATGAATGTGAGAAATTCTCTTGACCTCTTAATCTCTCTAAACTTTGTTTCCTTATATGTAAAGTGGAGACAATAAAAGGAGTTGGACTCATTGGGTCCTTGTGAGAATTAATGGGCTAATATATGCTATTATACTCAATAAGCAGTATTTGTTTCTGCTGTTGTTACTATTATTATTACATGTTCCAATAGACAAAGTCACATAAAATAAATAGGTATATTAATATATAGACAGATTGAGTAGGATGTGGGACTTCTGGTAACAGACACCTACAGCACAGGCTGGAGCGCCAAGGTTTGCCGAGACCAGGGTCCTGACAGGTGGGGATTTATTCTTCCTCCTCTCCAGGGACAGAAGACAGAAAGCTTACAGAGAGAGGAGACACTCTGGCAAGCCCCCAAAATGACTTTCTTCTCAAGAATAGGACTGTGTTTTTTGGTCTTCCTATTCCTTAACCTACTTAGATAAAGTTTTACCCATAGTTAGTCCTTCATTTGAAGGTGGCCACAGATCCTTCCTCCAGGAAATGGGAGGCTGTCTTGCATCTCAGGCCAGGTTTGCTATCACCATAGTGTCCTTGGGGCCAGAAAATTACAAGCCCCAAAATCTAAGTGGGTTTCTATTCCTAGGATTTAAGATGGTACTCAACAGCCCCAGAGCTTATTGAAACCAGACCGGTAAGATATCTGAGTGAAGGCCTGGTGGAGTTAGGGAGAAAGTGGGCAGTGTACACCATGTCTTAGGGGGCATCTCGTTTGCCACTCAGACCATCTCCACTGTGTCTAAGCAGGAATGAGGTAAAGCTTCATCAAATATTATAGTTTTGCAAGAATGATCAGAAATCCAGAGTTCTATGTGAATTTTTCTATTTTTATATACTGGCAGCAATTTCTAAAAATCATCAAGTGGGCCAAACAAAACACATCTTTGAGTCAATCCTACTTAAAGGCAGTCTTCAACCATGGCCCACTAGTTTGTGACTCTGCTCTGAAGGTGTCCTGAACCACATTCTACAAAGACAAAACATTCTCACCAGGAAAGCACAGATAGAGAGATTGTTGAGAGTCTAAGCCTGCTGTCTGATATTACCTGTTTACAAGAGGATTGGCTAATAGAAATCTAAGTCCTACATGCAAGACTGTGTTCCTTTTCTCTTCCCATCCTACCCCCTGGCAAAATTAGTTGAGGCAATAGTGTAAAAATCATTTTATTTCTGGCAATATCAAAAGATAAATCTTGATCTTATATTATCATAGTCAAGTTTTCCATGAGACCAATCTGTTATACGTTCACATGATATATTAATATATCTCAGAGTTAATGTCAGGTGGCTCAATAATTTGGGGTATTGATCAAGTAATT
Source organism: Odocoileus virginianus (assembly GCF_023699985.2). Taxonomy (NCBI): domain Eukaryota; kingdom Metazoa; phylum Chordata; class Mammalia; order Artiodactyla; family Cervidae; genus Odocoileus; species Odocoileus virginianus. The sequence goes on along the minus strand of NC_069679.1, from coordinate 40,951,091 downwards.
AAAAAATGTGGGGAGACTTAAATGTGAAAATTTCTATCATCTAGTTAGGTTTACCAAACTACATCCCCATGTGCACTTTCCCTAGGTATGAATATTCACACCATTCATGAGTAACAAGCTTGTAACATAAAAGGACAGTGCATCACCTCATACAGTTTTCATGATCCTTACCCGTTCCCAGCTCCTACCTCTCCTATCGTTCTGTGAGCTTTGAGAGGCCCTGTGTCTGGTTTTTTGCATCCCTCCTACACCAGGAAGCATGCATGGCACTTAGAATTTTTAAATGTACATGAACAGAGAGGAATAGATGAAGAAAAGTGAATACCAAATCTTAATGAAAGGTATTTCTAGATTCGGAGATCTTTGTTTCCTACCGTTTGATTTTTTTTTCTTTTTTGCGTTTCTTTTTTTCTATTTTTTAACTTAAATATATATATTTATTTAAAATTTTTACAATGTTGTGTTGATTTCTGCCATATAGCAATGCAAATCAGCCATAATTATACGTACATCCCCTCCCTCCCTCTCCTCCCTCTCCTCCCCCCTCCCATCCCTCCAGGTCATCATAGAGGCACCAGGCTGGGCTCCTTGTGCTACACAGCAATTTGATTTTTTGAAAGACAGACTTGTGAAATACAAATCTGGACAAATGACTTATTTGGCTCAGGTACAGTCAAGGGCTGTTCATGTAAGTGAAGGAACATCAACTTTGGATGGAAATGTTAATTTGGGATTCAAAAAGATATTTTCACTAGCTGTAAGTCCTTGGGTAAATTACATAATTTTTTTGGCTTAAGGTTTCAGTTTTATTCCCCCTTAGGTTTTTATTGGGATTAAATGAGATTATTTATATCATATATATATGTATATATATATGTAGGTATGAGGAGTGTATGTATACAAATCTGATAAAAACACATACACTCACCCACCTACCCATAAAACAAATCAGTTTACTTAAATATGTGTTGCCACAGATATGTTCTTTTAATGCTGACTTCTGTTCTATGAATATTTATATCATCTTATGACAAATTACCTACTGAAGAATATTCTTCATTCAAAATATATTCCTTACCTATTTCCAGGAATACTTGCAGCAGTATAAGGTGAACAGTCATACATGATTCCTGTTCTTGTGTCACATTGCTGCTGCCCACAGTGGGCACAAACTGGAGGACACCGGCTTCTTAGACAAGTTTTTAAAAGCACAATAAAACACTAGCCAGGTGTGCTCTGAAGGTACTAGAGCCCTTTAGAATGGTCACCTGGCTTAGTTCTTTGGCTCTGATTCAGTAAAAGGTATTAAAGGGGCACATGGGGTCTGGACAGAGAGGTGGAATTGTTTGACTTCTTGAGTCTTGCTGTTGTGATAGGTGTGAATGCTAAATAAGTGCCCTAAATGTTGGCCAGCTCCACCAGAAATCCACGTGGTTCATGGGTGTGGCTTGTAAGTATGGAAAAGGCCCACTCCACCTTTCTCTCAGCTGGGAGTAGACAGGTTTGGTCAGCATCCGGGGGAGGAGTGTGTCTTCAGCTGATGACTAAAAGACAGGGAGACACTATGAGGACAGAAGCAAGCAAAAGAAAACAAGAGAGGGAAAGGTTTCACTCTGCCTTCAGGTCTAAGGTTCCCTGGTGAGCACTTGGTCATCTAGTGGAAGCTCTCTCTCAAAGGGGAGTTAAAAATCAGGCAAACAGGAATCAAAAAAATAGGTTGTGCACGAACTGAAAAAGTTGCACTTAATCACCAACATGTCTCACTGATCTCTGAGAAAGGAAGGGAAATGGGGCTAAAAAGGATTTTTCTCCAGGTCATGGGCAGCTTCAGCAATAAAGTACAAGTGTTGGTGTTTTTCAGAACCAGAGTGACCACATATGTTGTCACCAGAAAAGCTACTTGTCTTGTCACAAAGAGCAGGCTCTATGAGGAGGCTTCCAAATGAGTTTCAACCTCAGTACTTTCTTCTCAGACTGTATCTGGTCTACAGGGAGGCCTTTAATACTGGGTGGTTTGGTAATAGATGGCTGCTGCCTCCAAAGCCTTCCACATTCCCAGACAGTCTTTATTCTCAGTATGCAGATAGGAAAACTGATATTCCCATCTTACCTCCTGTGGAAAACCCAGTGTCCTCCCTGAAACTTTCTGTGAATTCTTGGGGACCTTGCTTGCTTCTGATGACCTTTGGCTCTGTCCAATATGTAATGGTTAGGAGCACAGTCCTCTAAGACAGGCCTGCAATAAAACCCTGGTTCTGTCTTCTTTCCTTTTATGATGTAACATTGGGAAAATTGCTTGGCCTTTCCCAGCTTCAATTTCCTCATCAATAAAACGGAGATAATAATACTTCCCTTTCAGAGGGATCGTAAGTTAATGAATGATGATGAAATAATACTGTACCTGTATTACAGCCCTTGGCATAGAACTGGCACACAGCGCACATCAAATAGATGGAAGCTGGCATTTGTATTCTTTTACTCACATAACCCTAAACAGGTCAGTAAAGATAGGCAATATTTCATTCAGCCTTTACTACAAATTCCATGACAATGTTTCCCAAGGAGTTTCTTTCAACCTTGGATATTTTCAGGAACTCTACAGGATAGAAACTGTTTTTTAGTATCCATTAATTCTGAAAATACTGAAACACAAGATTCCAGAAGGTATGACCTGGGTGACTGGGAATGACTGGGGTTACCTCACTCACCAATCGGGCTTTTGTAGGAATTCTGCCTTTCAAATGTCTTTCTTCCTTTTCCACTGAAATCCTTTCTCCTACTCCTGCCCTGCAAAGACCCTGACAGCAATAGTATTCACCCCTTCTCTTTTCTTCTTCTTCTTTTTTTCTTTGTTGTTGTTTTCTTGTTTTTGTTCTTTCGGCCACGTCATGCAGCTTGCAGGATCTCAGTTCCCCGACCAGGGATTAAACCTGAGCCCCAGCAGAGAAAGCATCGAGTCCTAACCACTAGACATCCAAACACTAAAGCCTTGTCAACTGTGAAATGACCCATCTTTGGAGAGTAACCACAAACAGGCAAAAACACCTTGAAGATACAAGACATGTTCATTTTTTCCTTCTTTGGACAATGCTGATGTGCACAGTGAATCACAGATCACTTGTGATAACTACAAAATTCCCCAGTAATCCCTGGCCCCAGAGTACATGCACCTGCCAACATTTTACTAAGGAATCATCAACCTTCACCAACCGCTTTTCTGAGAGGGCTCAGCTTTTACGTGTCAAGCAAATATTCCGGGTGTCTGTTACACACTGTGTTCTCTGTGCTAGGACTGTCTTGGTTAACACTTCGAAGGAAGTAGTAGATACAAAGGAGATTTGAGAAGGGTCACGTGAAATAAAATCTGTGGACTCATGAATCTTTGTCCTCACCTCTAGCATTTCAGTTTATGGTAATCACTTAATCATGTGAGGTTTCACATTGTGTCCAGAAGTCAGCCTGTCATAGGATTCATGGCTCAGTTGGGAACTTTCCAACAGTCTCAAGAGGTATGTCTCAGAAATTGCACCTCCCACTGTTTACATCGTGCCCCCAAACTAACTTTTTCTCTTGAAAAGGCGTTTTGGAGCTTCCCAGGTGGTCCAGTGGTTGAGAATATACCTTGCAATGCAGGGGACTCGGGTTGGATCCCTGGTCAGGGAACTAAGATCCCACATGCCACAGAGTAACTAAGCTCATGCACCTGCAACTACTGAGCCTGCATGCCCTGGTGCGCACGTGCTGCGACCAGACAGTCCTTGTGCCGCAACAAAAGATCTTACATGACAAAATGAAGACTCCACATGCTGCAACTAAGACCCACCCCAGCCAAATAAATAAATATGTTAAAAAGGAAAGAAAAAACATTTTAGGCAGGATTTTTTCTTCCCATTTATGGTTAGATATTTTACTATCTTTTATAAATATTGTTTGAGCACAGAATATAAAGAAGCACAAGTGACCTGGTGGGCATTATGATCTTGGTGGAGTGTCACAAGGCAAGGCGGGGATAACATAAAATGACATTGTAAAGACATGATGAAATAAGCAGGAGAGGTCTTTGTGGGCTTCAGCTGCCAGAGAAAGCCCTACAGAAAAGGTAGCATTTTAGCTCAGTGTTAGGAATAGACTGGTTTGGGCTGGGGAAAATGCAGAAAAGATATTGTGCTGGAAGGGATGGCATGAGCAGGTGTGCAGAGGTGGAAATGAGCGTCAAGTTCGAAGGACTCAAAGTGAATGGGTTGCCAGCCTGGCTGATGGAGAGATTTATTCTGGGGAGTACACTGGGCTGGGGATCATGAGGCATGGCCCGGAGAGCCCTGAGAGCCAGGCTGAGGCGTTGGTGCTAATGCTTCCTGAGCAATGGGCGTGGGACAGTGTGCAAGGTGTGCTTCATCTGGCACGGCAGCTGAGTGGGGAGATACTGAAGCTGGGGACACAGGTCAGAACACACAGAAGGCGCCACAGAAGCCCACAGATGAGATATGGAAATAACTGACCGTGGGTGAAGAGAGAGATGAGGAAAGAGTACCAAAAAAAATTCCAGAACACTAAAGACGTGGCTTTAGTGACTGAGAAGGGCTGAGGGTACCTCACCCACCAATCTTTTATAGCAGTTCTGCCTTTCAAATGTCTTTCTTCTTTTTCCAATGAAATGCTTTCTCCCATTCCTGCCATGCACAGATCCTGAGAGCTATGGTATTTACCCCCCTCCTCTTTTCTAGTCTTGTTTTACTACCAAAAGCACTAAAATCTTGCCCACTATGAAATGACCTCATTTTGGAGATTAATCACAAATACACAGAACACCTTGAAGTTCTTGTCATTTTCCCACTTTTCTTTTTTCCGCAAATTTTGATCTCATGTTTGGAATAAAATAACAGCTATTTATAATTTCGGTCATAGATATGTTTTCTCTCCCATTTTTATTGCCAGGCAGTGAGTTAGGGGTTAAGTCCATGAGTCCCTTTGCCTGAATGTATTCACCTTGAATTGGGATTTTGCTTTTGAGTTTATACTAAAGGCAATAATATCCTTCACCTATTATTGTCCTTTGTTGTTTAAATAGTGCCTTCATTAAGGTTGCCTCATTTGAACCTTTGCTGAACAATTTTATGAAACAAGGCAAGCAGGTGTTATTTTTTAATAGATGAGCAAGCTGAGACTGAGAAGCAACATGTTCATTTACACAGACACCAAGTGTCATAACTGGAAATAACACCTAGGATCTGGTTATTTAATTACCTCCAATATACTAGATGCTGTTACAAAGTCAAAGAAGTTCATTACATGATCCTGAGTCTTATAAAATTGGGAAAACCAGGCATTAATATGTGAATAGTTGAATTACATCCTGTGGTTAAGTGACCCACTAGATGGCAATAGAAGCAATGAACAGAAGGTATATAATTAATTACCGTGTCATAGTATGATGGCATAATATGATGTACAAACAAGGGAGGATTGTCTACAAAATAGAAAATATTTGCAAACAATATATCTGATAGGGGGTTTATATCCCCAATAGGCAAAGAAATCATACAACTCATCATCAAAAAATAAATGTGTGTTGAGGTATGACAGAAAACAACAAAATTCTGTAAAGCAATTATTCTTCAATAAAAAATAAATAACAATTTTTAAATGTGTATAGGACCTGAAGAGACATTTTTCCAAAGAAGACAAGGTCATCAGACACATGAAAAGATAGTCAACATCATTAATCATCAGGAAAATGAAAATCAAAACCACAGTGAGGTGTCTCACACCTGTGAGAATGGTTATCATCAAAAAGACAGCAAATAACAAGTGTTGGCAAGGATGTGGAGAAAAGGGAACCTTCATGCACTATTCATGGGAATGTAAATTGGTGCAGCCACTATAGAAAACAGGATGGGTGTTTCCCAAAAAATTAAAAATAGAACTACCACATGATCCAGCAGTTCCATTCCTGGGTATTTAGCCAAAGGAAATAAACACCAATTTGAAAAGTTATATGCACTCCTATGTTCACTGCAATACTAATTACAATAGCCAAAATATAGGAACAACCTAAGAGTCCATCAATAGATTAATGAATAAAGAAGATATGGTATGTCTATGCAATGGAATACTACACCACCGTAAGAAAAGAATGAAATTGTGCAATTTGTGGCAATATGGCTGGACCTCAAGGGTATTATGCTAGGTAAAATAAGTCAAACAGAGAATATAAAATCAAAATAAATGAACAAACATAACAAATAGAAACAGACTCAAGGATATAGAGAGCAAACAAGTGGTTGCAAAAGGGGAGTGCAGAGGAGGGATGAGTGAAATAGGAGAGGGAAATTAAAGAGTACAAAGTTCACGTTTAAAAGAAATGAGTCACAGGAATGAAAAGTACAGCATGGGGAACATAGTCAGGAATATTGTAACAAATTTGTATAGTGACAGATGGCAACCAGACTTGCAGAGATCATGGTAGTGCATGAAAATAATGAATCATTGTGTTGTATACCTGGAGCTGACAATGTGGGTCAGTTGTTGTTGTTGACAGTGTTGTAGGTCAATTATACTTAAATAAATAAATATTTTTTTAAATTACTGGGGAGAAATAAGCCAAAGTTTTATAATGTCTGTTCATAGATAAAGGCATCGTGATTGTTTTTTTCTTTATATTTTTATATATGCCTCATATTCTCTCTAAGAGAGAATTTAAAGAATTAAGAGAATTCTCTAAGAGAATCTGTATAGGATTTTAGTCTTAAATAAAAAACATTTTTAAAGGCTTCAAAAAAATAAGGGAGGATTGTGCCCATTCATGGGCTCTGTGTTTTAAAAGAGGTGCTAACAACCTTGAGCTTATCTAGGCGAGACTCACTGGGATCTGAGGAGCCCTAAGGATCCAAGATGAAGGGACAAACATTCAGCAGAAAAAAATTCAGGGAGGACTTTTAGCTCCCTCCACTTAGTGGAATGCCTGGTGTGTAAAAGATGCTTCTCCTCTGAGGTCCCAAGACTAAGCCAGGAGCTAATGAACACAAGTTACAGGATAAAAGACTACAGCTTCATGTAAGGAAGGGCTCCCCAACCACTGGACACCAAGCATATATTGAACAAGCTACCTGATGTGGTAATAAGCTCCCTATCACTAAAGGCAACCAACATGGGCCAGGTCAATGGTTATTTAGGATGTTGTAGTTTGTGTGCTATCGAATTCAGAAGCAACACAGTCATGGCTGAGAGGTAGCATAATGCAGGGTTTAAGAATGCAGGCTCTGGAGGCTATACCATGCTCACCCCCTGGAACCTGGCTAAGCCACAGAGAGGCTGTGCGTAGGTGTGTTGGCCACCATTCCAGGTGAGGCATTAGTTGCCTGCTAACATCAACCTCTAGGCATGTGACTAGGTGAGCCTTCAGACAATTCCAGTCCTTCAAGTTTTGAATCATCACATTTGATACCAACTGGAGTAGATATAAGATGCTCTACCAAACTTTGCCCAAATGACAGATTCACAAGCAAAATAAACGTTGCCATTTTAAACCACTAAATCTGGGAATAGTTGCATATCACTGAATAACTGGAACGCAATGTTTATGTGATGTTCTGAATTGCCATTGATCTTCAAGGCCACTTAACAGGTGCTGAGTCAAGTAAAAGGAGGTATTATTTTCAGAAAGGGAATTGGGTGCCTTGGGCTAATGAGAGCAGAGAAGGTTGGTGAAACAGTTGGGAGAATATGAAAGAGGATTTTGGGCAGCACAGTGAAGGCTAGATCCATGGATTTGTAATACCCTCCCTCCCCTACATGGTTTTGTGATTTTCTAAGTCTTCTGGAGAAAGTAGGTGCTGGATCCTGGCATGAAGGTGGAAGAGACACTGGAGGTCTGTGGATGGCAGGCACAGAAGGACTGGTGGTAGGCTTGGGAAACACACCACCCAAGGAAACAGAACAGAGTTGCATACTATCCCCTGTTGGTATGCAAAAGAATTGTTTTCTAGATAAGGAAATCAGGATCAGGCATTTGGAAAACAACTAAGTACAAATTGTTCAGTAGGGACAGTACAAATGAATTACAGAGAGAAAAGACTAGGTTTAGTGAGAAGACTATGAAAGGGTGATGAATCCAAAAAAGATTTCTTGATAGCAAAGACCAGAAAAATTGAGACAGCATGGCTCTTTATGTGTCTAAGAAGAGGAACAATAAGGCAGTTCTTAATGGTTAGAGCATGGAATCATGTTGGAAATTCTATCAGCAATACTATAAATGACAGTTCTCTCATTTTTTTAAAGCAGAAAATTACAGTGGGCACTCAGAAGAAGGAAACAAGGGTGAGTGACCAATTCCCTAGTGATCAGAGTATGATAATGTCAGGATAGCCAAGGTCTACTTCCCTGGTGCTGTGAATAGAGCAGAGAGGAAGCAGACAAGAAAAGATACTAGCAGGCAATTATTTGTCTGCCTCATTACTTTTCAGGCTATAGTAAGAGTATTTAGAAATTAGGAAGAAATGATGTCAACATGGGCTGAAATCGTCTGAACAGCAATCTCCGACTAGGCAAACTGCAGTGCTTACCTTGTTTATTTCTCCTCCTGCTCATTTCCTGACGTGCACAGCTTCAGTTCAGTTCTGCTCAGTTGCTCAGTAGTGTCTGAGTCTTTGTGACCCCCATGAACTGCAGCACGCCAGGCTTCCCTGTCTATCACCAACTCCTGGAGCTTGCTCAAACTCATGTCCATTGAGTCGGTGATGCCATCAGTTATCCTCCCTAGAAAAGAACAAAAAAAGCAATTTCAGCTTCTAGGGTGGAAGAGGACAGTATTAATTACAATGAAGTTTGACAGACCAGAAGCCTCCCCAGGTCCATTCAGACCTTTTAAAGCTTTTACGCCCCCTGTAGAATATCACAAGTCCATGAATATCACACCATAAAAGAGGGAAGAAGCTTATTTGGAAAGTGGTAATTGCTCAGGACTGGCCCGTGTCTGAATGTGTCTCTCCTTACCCCTGGTTGTCTAAATCAGATCTTCTAAGCTGTCGGGAATGTTTTGCTTTGTTTTTTTGCTCTTTTCAGAAGAAGCTGCCAAAATGACAGTTAGCTTGGAAGTTGTACTTGGGGCATTTAATTGGTCTTAAATTAAAAAGAAAGACAGCAGTGTGGTTTTAATTCTGACATTTATTATAACAGATAAGGATTCTAGAAAAAATAATGTCAAGTCTAGGTGAAATTGGTAGGCCGTGAGATGGACTCAGAGGAATTTTTCATTTCTTAAAAAGGGAAAGGGAACCATGTTCCTGATGCAACTTAACTTGGCTCTCAGTATAGGGTCTGGAGCCAAATCTGTCATTAACATCAAAGACAGCCCCATGCCTGTGATATGCAGCCCTGGTGCACCCCTCCAGATGTCAGGTCCTCCTTCTCCCTACTGTCTAGCAGTTAGAGTTAAGTCGATATATCTTAGAATCAGGAACTGGAGGGGGTGTTCAAAGATCATCTAGGTAATTTCTCTGCTTTCAGGGAGGAGTAAAACAAAACCATTCTATATGTGTTAAACATCCCTTGTTTGTAAATCATATTTCTTTGAAGGACTTCACAAATGAGCCCCAAGGGAGCTATTTAGAATTAATTCGTCACTATCAGGAAATGGTTGATGTGCATCCTCTCTTATTTCAGGTTCAGACTTCCCTTCTCATCCTTTTGTGAAGAGACACCGTAGTTGGTTATTATCATCCTGATAAGGAGCCTTCCTGTTCTTCATCTCTTGTTCCTTGAATACATTTGTTTCTGAAAACTTTTTTCACATACCCTCAAATCATATCCACTACTTGATGCAGAGTCCTCCCTACAATTGGTGCTCTTCTTTAAGAAACCCAAACTGTGATCTGTATTCTAGAAAAAGTTTGGCTACTTGACATGCAGGAGCAATGATCTACAATGATCTACATCCAAGAGCAATGATCCTACAGCCCCAGACATCCCTCCAGGACCACACTGGCTCTTTAAACCACAGTGTGAGGATGGCTGATGGTCGTGTATTGTCCTGTCGCTTTCCTACCGAACTTTATGCAACTGTTTCATCTTTCCCAATGACCCTCCTTCACCAAATGTTCCTTTCTTCCCCCACCTTCTACCCTCCCTTCCTCTTGCCCTTTCTTTTTGAAGTATAATTGACATACAACATTATGTTAATAGTTTCAGTTTTATAACATAGTGATTAGATATTTATGTAAAATTAAATGATTACCATATTACTCAATTTATAGATTCATTAAAAATTTTAACACTGTGAAGGCCTAACAAAACTCATCCATAATCCAGATGCAGCCTCGGGACCAGCATTTTGCTACCTGTGCACAGTTGGAAGATTATAAGCGGATTTATGCGAGGTCTGTGGCAGCCTGGTTTGTGAATGTGCTTGAAAAATGCTTCTTGTTACTGTGGCTTCCCATTGTCTTTGATGGTGGCCATCTTCACTCACTTGTTGAGTTTCCTCTCATTCCAGGTCCTTGGATGTGGTTCTGTTGCCCAAGCTGTTCTCAGTCGAGGACACTTAGGAGGAGTCATCACTATCAATATTGGATTTCCAATGGCAGTTGTGATGGCCATTTATGTGGCTGCAGGTGTCTCTGGTAAGTACCAGAAACAATGACAACTGCTACTAACTCAGCCATATTCTGGGTGCTTTACATACCTTAGCTGTTACAGATCTCAGCAGTCCTACAAGAATATGTCTTTGACTCTATTTTTATAAATGACCAATTTTAAATGGCCAGCAAATAAATGGTAAGTGACTTGCCACTGTGGCAACCTGTAGCAAGAGACAGAGATGAGGGCTGGAACTCAGAACTGACTGATTCCTACATCCAGCCACTGAATGGTATTCTTTACCTGGCAATACATTCTTTTACAAGCTCCATCTCACGCTTGAAACCACTTCCCAGATATTCTGCGAAGGGCCCTGTGAAGATCACTCCAACAGAGGCAATTCCCTAAACCTTTATCAGAGCAATCACAGAGAGCCCTGGGCCATTTGCAAAGTAGCTGGTGCTTTCATGGAGGTGCAGGGCTAGTCAGCAGGTCTTGGTCCAACCCTGCCCTGAGTGGTAGACTAATTAAAAGTGATTCTCGAGGTTCTGAGAAGCAAAATGAAATGATACTTAATGCAGCCTGGGACCTTAGGAAGGAACTGTGGAAATGATCCACTTCCCAGAGGGTTGCACAAGCTTCAGCAGCCTTGTCTTGGGGACTCAGAACACTAAGCTAAGACTGTTGGTGATAAGGGAAGAAGGGAACCCCAGTGTGCTGGACACTGTATGGGGTGATGCATACAATCTATCTCCTTTCTATTCTGTATTATCTCCTCTTCTACAGCAGCACTCTGAGGCAGGTATGCTGTCCATTCTACAGAGAAAACTGGAGCCCTGAGGATTTTTGCTTTTTGCTTTGGGTTTGTGCTCAGTCATGTCTTTCCAACCCCATGGACTATAGCCCACCAGGCTCCTCTGTCCATGGGATTGCCCAGACAAGAATACTGGAATGGGTTGCCATTTCCTACTCCAGAGATCTTCTCGACCCAGGGATCGCACCTGTGTCTCTTGTGTGTCCTGCAATGGCAGACGGATTTTTACCACTGTGTCATCTGGGAAGCCCCCAAGGGGTTAAATTAATTGCCAGATATCCCACAGCTGGTAAAAAGGCAAATCAAAGATTTGGCCCAGGTCCACGAGCCAGCAAAGCACAGGTCCCTATTACTAAACAACACTTCCAATGATCTATCATGGGAAAAGCAGTTTAGACAGTGATGTACAGGTCCAGTCCAGGGCAGGATGGTCCAGGGGAGGGTCCTGCAGGTGAGCTGGCTGGACTGGTGCCAAGCACTGCCGTTGTAGCGCTGAAGAATGACCGCCCAGACCCCCTCAAAACCTCCGGGGACTAGGTGCTTGGAACAATCAGTTGCTGACTGGCAGCCTCTCCATATCATAGGGACACACAGATCCCAAGGCAATCCAGGTTACAGATTCCCATGTATGTGGTTTGTTAAGTAGGAGCAGTATTTCTGTTAAAATTTGTGCCGAGCCTTTGCTGTGATCCCAGCACTCTACTGCCTACCCGAGATGCAAAAATAACCAGGGGGCCACCCTGAATGGGCCAAGGCGTGATGACAGTGCAGGCCTTGACACCGAGGCAGAATACCTTCTTGGCTTCAAACAAGCATGCAGAATGATCCACTGCCTCCCCTCCCCGCCATGCCCTCCCAACTACATTCAGACAAGTGTGGTTTCCACAAACCATGCAATATAAATGTAGGCATATTCTCAGCTACTTTTTTAAGGTGGAGATGTGGTTTGGCAGTATTTCACCTACCTAACTCCCTGAATTGAATATCACCAAATATTTACTTAGGATAAATTGGTCCCAGACCTTACCAATGTAGCTAACACTTCACCACCACTGCTGTCAATGTCTGTTTGCATACACTAATATATTTGGAGTTATCATGGGAGGAAAAAGGGCAGAGACCAGCAGGAAGGGAGAAGAGGGAGTGAAAGATGGTGTGAGGTCTTCCCATCTGGCCGTTAGCCTAGGGTTGGTTAAGCCCCTGTGCTCAGAGGGGCTTGTTTTCACCAAACGCTGTTTCTGAGCAAGGCTCGGGAGTTGTCCAATGTGTTTTGGAGAGACTGTGAGATCCCCAAATGCAAGGAGAACAGTCTCTGAGCCTGGCTAATAGAAGGCAGCTATTGCTGTTGTTTAGTCGCTAGGTCGTCTCCAACTCTTTGCAACTAGATGGACCATAGCCTGCCAGGCTCCTCTGTCCATGGAATTCTCCAGGCAAGAATATGAAGTGGGTTGCCGTTTCCTTCTCCAGAGGATCTTCCTGACCCAGAGACTGAACCCACGTCTCCTGCGTTGGTGGGCGGATTCTTTGCCACTGAGGCACCTGGGATGGCAGTGTTGCGCTGGGGGAAGGGAGCTTATCTCCCATCTCTGTTTGGAACTAAGCGCTATTCAGGTTCCCTGGGAACTGGGGGAAACAGGCACAGATAACACACTGGCCCAAAGATGACATCAGTGCAGACTCAGTATTGGCTCTAACAGCCTGGGAATAGGAGAGGAAGATACCGGGGGTGGGGGGGTGGGGGGGATGGTGAGGGGGAGGTGATTCTCTCATAGTGGTTGCAACTAACATACTGGTTTGTGGACACTTGTGAGGCCCTCTTTGGGAATTCCAAAAATAACCAATGTATATTAGGCATAAACATAAATGGGACCCCACTTTGTGGTCCAGACTGGGAAGGTCAGCTGACCTCTGGTTTTGGAACAGAAAGCGTTACTTCCCTGCACTGGACTCACTTACCCTGCCCCCTTGTGAGCTTGCCAGGAATCTGGCAATCCAGTCTGGTCAATCAGATTGCAATATCTTACAATGTCTTGATTATGCACCATGCCACACTCAGCATTTGCTCTGCTGACTTGTACCTTGACTAGGGCAGCTGTTTCTGATGCAGCATTTTATAGGCAATAAAAATCTCCAGAAAAAAAGTAAGATTGCTTAATGAGAGCTAAAATAGTAGGATTATCTCCATCATAGAGTTGTCTGTGGGTGGCAGGGAGAAGGGGACTCATCTAGGACAGAACCCTGAACCGGATCACCTTGCTCATGTAAGACTTTCATCTCAGACCTCCTCCTGGGCTTTGGTTCCACCCCCCTCCCCCCGGGTCTTTGTGTGAATAATCTGACCATCACAACCACTCTGACAGCCAAGATACGCGCGTGGCCCTCTCCAGCTGAACACTCCTGTTTCTTCTGTAGTGCTGCTCTGTTTTGTCTTTCAGGTGAGGGTGAGCCTAGTGATCATGCATCTCTGCAAAGAGAAACTCTCACTGCTTTGCAAAGTGCCCTCCCAGACACACCCTCTCTGACCCTCAAACAGCTTTCCCTCTGTAGATCTTTGCAGCCTGAGTTATCTCAATAAAGCCCTCTGGCTATTTACATCTCCAACTTTCATATCTTGAACACCTATTAAATGCCTTATAGTATGTGAAGGTCAAGGTGAATAGTAGTTTTGGCCTCAGAGTGCTTTTGAGAGACTAAAAGCATAAATCTCTTATGCTTTAAACCTACACCAAGTTTTATTTTGGAAGAGGAGCTTGCTAAATAATAACTCTCCTGTTGGTGGACTCATCTCAGGGGAGATATTTTTGATTGGAGGTGATTTCTTATGTCCCCACGTCCTTTCACATTGGATCCCTCCAGGCTGGCTGGGTGGCGGTGACCCTCCAACTGGCCTCTCGAAGAAGAGAAACAGGGCTGGCTCCAGGAACTTCTCCCCTGGCCTATGTGGTCCCCTCTTCTAAGCCCTGTTTCCAGCTTCCTAGTAAGCTATGCTCTTGCCAGCCTCCAGAATTATGACTCTCTTAGATTTAAAAGCAAAACAAAACAGGTGACGCGTGTGTAAGTCTTCAGGAAGTCACCTGTGCTTTGATGTATTGACATTTTCTTGTTTATATGAGCACCCAAGGGGCAGAGTCAGGTGAAGACAGGGCGCTCATAGTTTAGCCAGCAGTCAGAATCCCTCCCCACTGCAAGTCCACCTTGGCTTAGAGATTCAGGAGAAGCACAACTTTCTTCCTGGAGGCAATGAGAGGAGGGAGGCTTCCAAAAACAAGCTTATCAGTAGGTTCTGTGTAGAGTCAAATGGCAAAGTGTCATCGTCATCATCACCATCATCATCATTATCACTGCTTTGTTTACAGCTATTTCCATAACCTGGAGGTCCACATTTCAGTGCGGTTACACTGACAGTCACTCTAATCCCCCCAACACACACACTAAATATCTTCTGTACTCTTCACATGTGTGTCCTTCGTCCCTAGGAATCAAGCCCATATGTTCAAAGATGACTTTTGAAAATTTTTTGCCTGCCTTCTAAGGCAGAGAAAACCTTTACAAACTTGGTAAAGAAAACCTAGAAATGTCAAAACATAGAACATAGGCCCTAGAGTTCAAATAGGCTTGGATTTGAATCCAAGACCTACCACTTATTAGCCATGTGACCATAAACTTTTACTTGACTTCTCGGTTTCCCCACCAGTAAACTGGAGTAGGACCCATCTCACCATTTTCTTAGGAGGATCAAATGGTGTAATTACCCATATGACAGCACCTGGCAAGTGTTCAATATGTGTGGTTGTTGCTGCTACAGCAAAGTCAGCTGGGGATAGCAGTAGCCTGTAACAAGCCCTCTGCCTGAACTTGCAAATGGATAAGAATCAAAGAGAATGATTTCTTGAGTCAGAGTTTAGGTTGGAGTGAAGGAAATGTTATTCTATTTCTGTGTGTGAGATATACATTGTCTAGGCAAAGAAACTACAGAGAATCCATTCAGATGTTGTGACCACCTCAGAATAAACTGAGCCCCTTACCTCAGTGAGAAGCACAGCCCACCAAGGGAGGGTCATTAAAGACATGTCTCTTTTTCAGTCCTAATATTATTTCTATATCCTCTGGACATGGATTTAGGAATTATGAATATAGAATTTAATATTCTAATTTATATTTAATATACTAATGTAGAATTTAATACAGAATTAAATCTTCTAAGTATATTATATAAATATATTGATTTTAAAATATACTGAAGCTAGCAGTTTACATCAACCTCTTTGGGGTTATTGATTTATAGATAGGCAAAGCCCAGTAGAACAAATTGTGGAAAATTCTCAAAGAGATGGGAATACCAGACCCCCTTACCTGCCTCCTGAGAAATCTGTATGCAGATCAAGAAGCAACAGTTAGAACCAGACATGGAAAAGCAGACTGGTTCCAAATTGAGAAAGGAGTATGTCAAGGCTGTATATTGTCACCCTGCTTATTTAACTTATATGCAGAGTACATCATGCAACATGCTGGACTGGATGAAGCACAAGCTGGAATCAAGATTGCCAGGAGAAATATCAATAACCTCAGATATGCAGATGACACACCACCCTTATGGCAGAAGGCAAAGAAGAACTAAAGGGCCTCTTGATGAAAGTGAAAGAAGAAAGTGAAAAAGCTGGCTTAAAACTCAACATTCAAAAAACGAAGATCATGGCCCCTCCAGTCCCATCACTTCATGGCAAATAGATGGGGTAACAATGGAAACAATGACGGACTTCATTTTCTTGGGCTCCAAAATCACTGCAGATGGTGACTGCAGCCATGAAATAGAAAGACACTTGGAAAAAAAGCTATGATCAACCTAGACAGTATATTAAAAAGCAGAGACATTACTTTGACAACAAAGGTCCATCTAGTCAAAGCTATGGTTTTCCCAGTAGTCATGTATGGATGTGAGAGTTGGACTATAAAGAAAACTGAGCACTGAAGAATTGATGCTTTTGAACTGTGGTGTTGGAGAAGACTCTTGAGAGTGACAGCCAGGAGATCCAATTGGTCCATCCTAAAGGAAATCAGTCCTGAATATTCACTGGAAGGATTGATGCTGAAGCTGAAACTCCAATACTTTGGCCACTTGATGCAAAGAACTGACTCATTTGAAAAGACCCTGATGCTGGGAAAGATTGAAGGCAGGAGGAGAAGGGGATGACAGAGGATGAGATGGTTGGATGGCATCACTGACTCGCTGGACATGAGTTTGAGCAAGCTCTGGGAGTTGGTGATGGACAGGGAGGCCTGGTGTGCTGCAGTCCATAATGGGTTGCAAAGAGTTAGACACGACTGAGTGACTAAACTGAACTGAAAGCCCAGTGGACAGAGATGATAGATGGACAGAATGATAGACATATAAATAGACAGAGATGGAAAATAAGCCACTTGAGTACAAGTTTCTTTATAAATTTCACTTTGAGAAAGCTAAAGTTCCTGAAAAGTATCTAATGATGCCATGAGGATTAATAGTCCTCTCTTCCTCCCCACTCTCACACACACCCCCTCCCCGTGTCCTCACATATGATTCCTTACCTAGAAGACTGAGTTCTGCCTGCAGTCCCTAGACAAGCTTTTCTTCACAATAGTTCTCCCTGGCCTGCCCTCTGACTTTCTTAATCACCTTGTCTTCTTTTTTTTTTTTTTTATTTTTTTTCCCATTTATTTTTATTAGTTGGAGGCTAATTACTTTACAGCATTGCAGTGGTTTTTGTCATACATTGAATTAGCCATGGATTTACATGTATTCCCCATCCCAATCCCCCCTCCCACCTCCCTCTCCACCCCATCCCTCTGGGTCCTCCCAGTGCACCAGGCCTGAGCACTTGTCTCATGCATCCAACCTGGGCTGGTGATCTGTTTCACCCTAGATATACATGTTTCGATGCTGTTCTCTTGAAACATCCCACCCTCGCCTTCTCCCACAGAGTCCACAAGTCTGTTCTATACATCTGAGTCTCTTTTTCTTTTTTTGCATATAGGGTTAGCGTTACCATCTTTCTAAATTCCATATATATGTGTTAGTATACTGTAATGGTCTTTATCTTTCTGGCTTACTTCGCTCTGTATAATGGGCTCCAGTTTCACCCATCTCATTAGAACTGATTCAAATGAATTCTTTTTAACGGCTGAGTAATATTCCATGGTGTATATGTACCACAGCTTCCTCATCCATTCATCTGCTGATGGGCATCTAGGTTGCTTCCATGTCCTGGCAATTATAAACAGTGCTGCGATGAACATTGGGGTGCACGTGTCTCTTTCAGATCTGGTTTCCTTGGTGTATATGCCTAGAAGTGGTATTGCTGGGTCATATGGCAGTTCTATTTCCAGTTTTTTTAGAAATCTCCACACTGTTTTCCATAGCGGCTGTACTAGTTTGCATTCCCACCAACAGTGTAAGAGGGTTCCCTTTTCTCCACACCCTCTCCAGCATTTATTGCTTGTAGACTTTTGGATAGCAGCCATCCTGACTGGCGTGTAATGGTACCTCATTGTGGTTTTGATTTGCATTTCTCTGATAATGAGTGATGTTGAGCATCTTTTCATGTGTTTTTTAGCCATCCGTATGTCTTCCTTGGAGAAATGTCTGTTTAGTTCTTTGGCCCATTTTTTGATTGGGTCATTTATTTTTCTGGAGTTGAGCTGGAGGAGTTGCTTGTATATTTTTGAAATTAATCCTTTGTCTGTTGCTTCATTTGCTATTATTTTCTCCCAATCTGAGGGCTGTCTTTTCACCTTGCTTATAGTTTCCTTTGTTGTACAAAAGCTTTTAAGTTTCATTAGGTCCCATTTGTTTATTTTTGCTTTTGTTTCTAAAATTCTGGGATGTGGGTCATAGAGGATCCTGCTGTGATTTATGTCGGAGAGTGTTTTGCCTATGTTCTCCTCTAGGAGTTTGATAGTTTCTGGTCTTATATTTAGATCTTTAATCCATTTTGAGTTTATTTTTGTGTATGGTGTTAGAAAGTGTTCTAGTTTCATTCTTTTACAGGTGGTTGACCAGTTTTCCCAGCACCACTTGTTAAAGAGGTTGTCTTTTTTCCATTGTATATCCTTGCCTCCTTTGTCGAAGATAAGGTGACCATAGGTTCGTGGATTTATCTCTGGGCTTTCTATTCTGTTCCATTGATCTATACTTCTGTCTTTGTGCCAGTACCATACTGTCTTGATGACTGTGGCTTTGTAGTATAGTCTGAAGTCAGGCAGATTGATTCCTCCAGTTCCATTCTTCTTTCTCAAGGTTACTTTGGCTATTCGAGGTGTTTTGTATTTCCATACAAATTGTGAAATTATTTGTTCTAGTTCTGTGAAAAATACCGTTGGTAGCTTGATAGGGATTGCATTGAATCTATAGATTGCTTTGGGTAGTATAGCCATTTTGACAATATTGATTCTTCCAATCCATGAACACGGTATATTTCTCCATCTGTTTGTGTCCTCTTTGATTTCTTTCATCAGTGTTTTATAGTTTTCTATGTATAGGTCTTTTGTTTCTTTAGGTAGATATACTCCTAAGTATTTTATTCTTTTTGTTGCAATGGTGAATGGTATCGTTTCCTTAATTTCTCTTTCTGTTTTCTCATTGTTAGTGTATAGGAATGCAAGAGATTTCTGTGTGTCAATTTTATATCCTGCAACTTTACTGTATTCATTGATTAGCTCTAGTAATTTTCTGGTAGAGTCTTTAGGGTTTTCTATGTAGAGGATCATGTCATCTGCAAACAGGGAGAGTTTCACTTCTTCTTTTCCTATCTGGATTCCTTTTACTTCTTTTTCTGCCCTGATTGCTGTGGCCAACACTTCCAAAACTATGTTGAATAGTAGTGGTGAGAGTGGGCACCCTTGTCTTGTTCCTGATTTCAGGGGAAATGCTTTCAATTTTTCACCATTGAGGGTGATGCTTGCTATGGGTTTGTCATATATAGCTTTTATTATGTTGAGGTATGTTCCTTCTATTCCTGCTTTCTGGAGAGTTTTAATCATAAATGGATGTTGAATTTTGTCAAAGGCTTTTTCTGCATCTATTGAGATAATCATATGGTTTTTATCTTTCAATTTGTTAATGTGGTGTATTACATTGTTTGATTTGCGGATATTAAAGAATCCTTGCATTCCTGGGATAAAGCCCACTTGGTCATGGTGTATGATTTTTTTAATATGTTGTTGGATTCTGTTTGCTAGAATTTTGTTAAGGATTTTTGCGTCTATGTTCATCAGTGATATTGGCCTGTAGTTCTCTTTTTTTGTGGCATCTTTGTCTGGTTTTGGAATTAGGGTGATGGTGGCCTCATAGAATGAGTTTGGAAGTTTACCTTCTTCTGCAATTTTCTGGAAGAGTTTGAGTAAGATAGGTGTTAGCTCTTCCCTAAATTTTTGGTAGAATTCAGCTGTGAAGCCATCTGGTCCTGGGCTTTTGTTTGCTGGAAGATTTCTGATTACAGTTTCGATTTCCTTGCTTGTGATGGGTTTGTTAAGATCTTCTATTTCTTCCTGGTTCAGTTTTGGAAAGTTATACTTCTCTAAGAACTTGTCCATTTCTTCCAAGTTGTCCATTTTATTGGCATAGAGCTGCTGGTAGTAGTCTCTTATGATCCTTTGTATTTCAGTGTTGTCTGTTGTGATCTCTCCATTTTCGTTTCTAATTTTGTTAATTTGGTTCTTCTCCCTTTGTTTCTTAATGAGTCTTGCTAATGGTTTGTCAATTTTGTTTATTTTTTCAAAAAACCAGCTTTTAGCTTTGTTGATTTTTGCTAAAAATATGGAACGCTTCACGAATTTGCGTGTCATCCTTGCGCAGGGGCCATGCTAATCTTCTCTGTATCGTTCCAATTTTAGTATATGTGCTGCCGAAGCGAGCACTCACCTTGTCTTCTTTGCAGGTGGCCACGTCAACCCAGCTGTTTCTTTTGCATTGTGTCTTTTTGGACGGATGAAGTGGTTCAAATTCCCCTTTTATGTGGGGGCCCAGTTCTTGGGAGCCTTTGTAGGGGCTGCAACCCTCTTTGGCATTTACTATGGTGAGTAGGGCCCCTGAGTCCAGAGATTAGGGAGGGCTGGGTCTAAGCTGAAATTTAGGATTACCTGGCAGGAAGAGGTGAGATAAGGAAGAACAGGACACAGTCTATCATACACTTGACAGGCAGTTCTAAGTGTCCTGAATGAAAGTGAAAGTGTTGGCTGCTCAGTTGTGTCCAACTCTTTGTGACCCCATGGACTGTAACCTGCCAGGCTCCTCTGTCCATGGAATTCTCCAGGCAAGAATACTGGAATGGGTTGCCATTCTTTTCTCCAGGGGATCTTCCCAGTCCAGGGACTGAAACTGGGTTTCCTGCATTGCAGGTGGATTCTTCGCCATCTGAGCCATCAGGGAAGCCCTTCTAAGGGTCCTAAGTTCTAATTAACAGGGCCAACATTATTCTCAGGGCACGTTCATGAAGCCTGTTAGTGAAAATGATTACAACTTAAATGAAGGGGAGAACATAAAGGAATTCAACAAGTACTACAGTGTAAACAATGCCAAAGCCAGCAACAGGCCACTGGCTTCTCCATAGCTTTCTCTGAATTGGCTGGGAGAGAAGTCATTGGCTAGTGGCAAAGGGAATGATGAGTAAGTATTTAGAGAAGGAATTTGGAGCAAAGCCTTTGAGGGAAGGAACACAGCAGAGAAATGGGGTGAGTAGGGAACCCCATCTCCCTTTTGCCCAACAGCCAGGGCTTCCATTTGGCAGCAGTCCTGGGGGAATCAAAGTTCTGACGATGGAAGATCCAGATTTTAGTTCCATGTGAACTAAGTAAGTAGCTGTGTGGCTTCAATAAGTCATCTGACCTTATTGGTCTCAGTTTCCTCCTCTGGAAAATGAGGGAATGAACCAGATGCCTTCAGAACCCCTTCAAACTAAAAAATCTTGGGGTTCCATAAAATCAACTGTTAAAGTAGTTCCTTCTATCTAACCCAAAGTAAATCTCAATAGCTTATATCTCTCAAGCTGGAACACTTAGGAAACTAGAATTTATGAGCCAAGCCTAATAGTGGTACCTGTGGAAAGGCACCTTTTTCCACAGACTATCCTAAGAATTAGAGTGCAAGAAAACTGCAGGAGAACTTGAGATCAGACCAGAAACCTGGAGAGTCAGCTGCTGGGTCAGGAGAGGCCTGGGGGTCTGGGACAACCTAGACCACACTGGCTATGTCAGGGTCTGCTGTGTCTCTTGCTCTAAGAGCATCTTCACTGTACTTGATGCCCTCAAATGCTGGACTGGTAGTAGGGGTTACTGAGAACCCTCTGGGAATCATGAATTCTGCCTAGAGCAGGTCTAAGCTTCACTTTGGCTTTTAGTCAATCTTGCAAATTCCAACAATCCCCTCAGAGAAAACTGGTTCCCAAGACCCGCTGAATAAGGATTTGGCTCAAGTGTGGGGAGAACCATCCGGGGCAGCCAGGGCTTTCTCTCTCTGACCCGTCACCCTGGGAGCTCTCTGGGCATCTCTAAAACTACCATACTATGAAACAAAGAGAGGTGAATGATATGGATCTGCCAAACTGAACCTGGCTATTTGTCTGTACTTGCTCAGCACAAGACCCAGCATAGGCCTCCCTCTCTTCTGCCCAAAGGACACTAACATGCCAGAGTTCTGTCTTCTGTAGATGCATTTATGTCTTTTGCTGGTGGAAAACTGCTCATCGCGGGAGAAAATGCAACAGCACACATTTTCGCAACATACCCAGCTCCGTATCTGTCTCTGGCGAATGCATTTGCAGAACAAGTAAGTGTATATGCAACAAAGACCCAACTTCAGTGAAAAGACATACTCTAATAAGGAGGAGGAACAGGAACATTACAGGTCTATCAGAAAGGAAAGTCTGTGTTTCCAAAGTTGGAGGTCCCTAAGCATAACCCTAGCTTTGCTGACAAATTCTTGCACTTGCCAAAGTTGAATCACTAAGAGTTTCCTGCTTCCTCTTTAAAAAGTACACTTGTTTCACATCAGCTGAAATTCAGAGAAAAGTGGAGGAGTGGACATTTCAACCCCAGTAGGGGCAAATGGGGTTTGCTTTGCAAAACTGTCTCATTTGTTCACATCATGTAAATGTAGAGATCTGGAGAAAAGACGTTTTGTTCTCAGTTCAAGAACTGTGAAGTGTGGTAGGCGAGCTGAGGGTCCTTGGTGTCTCCCCATGTGTATAGGTTTATCTAGACTCTCCAGGCAGCTAGAAGTGTCTCTCCTTATTGACATTTAAACAAGGGGCATCCAAGCATTTGTCATGTAGCCAAGAGCACAACTATTCTGGTCTTAAATCAGTTGTCTCAGTCTCATCCTGATTCTTCTGCTTAGGATCTCTGTGCCCTTGGGCAAGTTTCTTAACCTCTTTCAATCCTCCTTTTCTCATCTGTAAATTGTGAATAAATAGGATTTATCTTAGATTAGTGTGAGGTTCTAATGAGAAAAAGCAATGAAGTACCTGGCACATAATAAGTATCTGGTAGATAGTGGCTGTCATTTCGTTGTTAAAGTAAAATAGTAATACGATTTCCAAATAATAGTTTAGAAATTTTAGAAAGTAGAGACTGGGGGAAACACCCTCTATACCACACCACTTCAAAATACCTGCTACCATTGTTTGTATAATCCCTTACAACTTGTCTTTTATGTTATTTTCAAGTATAAAATGTAGTGCACATATAATTTTTTACCTGCCATAAGTATTTTTAAATTTTACCACATGTGGAAAAAAAAAATTTTACCACGTGTGTGCTTACTCGCTCAGTCGTGTCTGACTTTTGTGACCCCATAAACTGTAGCCCGCCAGGCTCCTCTGTCCACGGGGGTTCTCAAGGCAAGGGTACAGGAGTGGGTTGTCATTTCCTTCTCCAGTGGATCTTCCTGACCCAGGAATCAAACCGGGGTCTCCTTCACTGCAGGTGAATTCTTTACCAACTGAGCCACGAGGGAAGCCTCTGATTTTTTAAAAAATGTTACCACATAGTTTTTGTTTTCTAATTAAAAAAAAAAAACATACCTGTTCATTTTCATGTTAACCTAGAAAAATATTTCATGTTAATGTGTGATTTAATCATCACATTGTACACACAGATTTCATATTTATTGTTTTTAGTGGCTGTATAATAGACTATAGAATGGGCACTACACAATTGCTTTTGCCCTGTTGATGTGGAATCCAGTTTTCCAGTACTATAAATAATGCTTAATTATGTATTTGCATACTCATTTTATGATTTTTCCATATTTTAGATTATTTCCAAGGTGTAGTTCTCAAGTATCCAACTGGGTCCAATTGAGTACACACGTTTATGGGCTTTTTAAAATACATATTGCTAAATCATTGCTACATTGCCTTTCAAAAGCATAAAACATGATTAGTTCAACCAGGAAAGCCTGAGAGGACTGATATCATTTCCCTAACATTTAGTATTGCTTGCATTTTTTTCATTACCAATCAGTTTTCCGCACTTATTTGTTTTTCAAATCTATTTTTCTTTTATGAGCTGTCTTTTCATTTCCTTTGCCCATGTATCTATTGACGTCTCACACCATTTTTCTCACCAATTTGAATGAGCCCCTTTGTTCATTTCTCCAGCCTGCAGCTTGCCCTCTATTTATCTGGTAGTAGCTTAGCAGGTCAGTGTAGTTGAGATACAGTCTCTAGAGTTAAACTCTCTGCATCCACAGCTGATTGCCACTGACTGTGTCACCTAGGTCAGGTAACCAGTCTGTAAAGGAGAGAGATGTGAGCACCCACGTCTAGGACTGCTATGAGAAGAAAAGGCTCTGACACGGTGCTCAGCCAGTGTATGTTGCTTTTTACTAGGTTGGTTTTTAACAATAGGGGGTGCATGGTGGGCCAGTGGGAAGAATATAAGTTGAACCCCTCGTACATTTTCTCCTTACCCAGGTAGTGGCCACCACGCTCCTCCTCATTGTCATCTTTGCCATTTTTGACTCAAGAAACTTGGGAGTCCCCAGAGGTCTAGAGCCTGTGATCATTGGCCTCCTGATTGTCACCATCGCCGCCTCTCTGGGAATGAACAGTGGCTGTGCCATGAACCCGGCTCGAGACCTGAGTCCCAGACTCTTCACTGCTTTGGCAGGTTGGGGGTTTGAGGTGTTCACGTAAGTAACAAAATGATCGGGGAAGCAGGAGGAAGATTCCTGCTGCGCCTCAATGGGGAAGGCTCGGCTCCGACCTGGAGATCTGAGAGAGCGCAGATGGGAGGGTGAGGGGAAGAGCACCCTCGTCGTAAGTGTGGGACGTATCGCTGGTGGTTTATGATGTGTGTGTGCGAAAGACAGAGAGAGAAGGGGGAGGGAGACAGAGAGGAATCACTGACACTATTCTAATCACCACTACTGGCAGCACTGGAGCCACTACGGAGTAAGCATTGTGAGGACAGGGACCTCAACTGTGTTTTCACTGCTCTGTCTGCAGTGACTGAAATAGGGTCTAGCACATAGAAAGCCTCAATGAAAGCTATTGAATAAAAGAGTGGATAAATGCTCTGTGCCACATACGTTCTAGGAGATGAAGGATACAAAAAGAATCAAGCATCATTCCTTGTCTTTTTTGTTTCTTTTGTTGTGTCGGGTCTTCGTTGCGGCACACGGGATTCTCCCCATGTCATGCAGAACCTTTTGTTACAGTGCACAGACTCTCTCCAGTTGTGGTGTGCAGGCATAGTTGCTCCATGGCATGTGGGATGTTAGTTCCCTGACCGGGGATTGAACACAAGACCCCTGCATCACCAGGCAGATTCTTAACCACTGGACCACCAGGAAAGTCCCCAACATACCCTATCTTTAAGGAACAAACAATACAATGAATTTTCTAGAGCAGTGGTTCTCAGCCAGTGGCAAGTTTGCCCCCAAGGATGTTTGGCAATGCATGGTGACACTTTGGGTTGTCACAGCTGGGCATGGTGGGGGCAGAACTTGTCACCAGTATCTAGTGGATAGAGTCCAATGTGGGATACTGCTAAGCATCTTACAGTACCCAGGACAGATCTCCACAACTAAGAATTATTCAGCCAAAAATGCTAAGAGTACCACAGCTGAGGAGCTCTGTTCCAGAAAGACCATACTAGAACATGAAAAGGTGGAACAAAATGTTCACAGCTAGGATGGATCCTTTGTATTCTTCCAATGGACCATTGAGAACATATGTTAAAGGTCTCCTTATTTCCAAAGACCAGAATTAACCCATGAGTTTCCTTTAATTCCAATTTCCTGAGGTTCACTCCAGGAGACCACTGTCCTCACCTCACCACCAAGACACCTCTGTGAGCTTCACACAGACCCCTAAAACAAAGACACACCAGAGTGATCTGGCCTCGCTTTGAACCTTGCTTGGTGATTCACCCAAAGCTCTAAGAGTGATGGTAGTTCTAAAACAGGTCTTGCCTGTTCTCTTTGCTTTGTTGAGTATATGGCAGGAGCCCACATCTGTGATGTTGAAATCACCTAATGCCAAACTCTGAGCACTGCATCCCTTATTAGGATCAGGATTTTTCCCCTCATGCATGCATTCATTCATCCATGCAGCTTCCTAATCCCTTATTCAAGGCCCAGTGCTAAAGATGCCCTTTACTGCTTTGCTTATGTTCTGTTTCAGAGGGTGAGCATAGGCTCTTACACAGGTTGAAGCTGTCAAATGACTAACCCCAGGAGTTGAGAGATTTCGCAGCTCCAAATTTAGGAACTATGGGAGTGAAAGTAGGGTTGTTTTATAGTATTTGGACATGTTCAATCAGAGACAGAGAGGCTATTTCAAGCAGAGAGGCATCTGTATCTAAAGACAGTATATTAAAATGACACATGATCTAGTCTAGTTGGAAGGCTGTATGAAGAAACTTGGAAGAGCAATTGTTTCAGATCATAGAGGACTAGATTTCTAGAACAAGACTCTGGGATTTTTGTTGCTCTCTTTTCTATAGATTACAGGGAGCAGCAAAGGATTTAGGGCAAAAGTTTGATGTGTTTAGGACTTCAATTTACCAAAAATTAATCTGACATTATTATATAAAAGAAATTAAAAAGGAGTAGAAGGGGCAGATACCAGTTATGAAATAGCTAGGCTGGCTGATAATCCTCTACCAAAGGTTCAAAAGAAAACCTCTGAGTGGTAATAGGATTCCAAAGGGTCTCTAGAGTTCCATTCTTTCAGGGTTTTCCACCCAAGACAAGCATCTCAGAAGATTTCCTAGTTTGAATCCACATCCAGGATCTCAGATGAAACCTAGACTGCCTTATTCTCAGACCCTCATTTGCCCTATATGGCAAGAAGTGAGGATGACAGGGAAGTAGGTTCCCGAGAGTCTGACAAGGGCAAGACAGACCCTATCTGACTCTTGCTTCCCCTTAAGTATTAGGATGTAAAAGGGCTTCTCTGATGGCTCCAAAAGTAAAGAACCTGCCTGCAATGAGGGAGACCGAGGTTCCATCCCTGGGTTGGGAAGATCCCCTGGAGAAAGGAATGGCTACCCACTCCAGTATTCTTGGGCTTCCCTGGTGGCTTAGATGGTAAGGAATCTGCCTGCAATGCAGGAGACCTGGGTTTGATCCCTGGGTCAGCAGGATGCCCTGGAGAAGGAAATGGGAACACACTCCAGTATTCTTGCCTGGAGAATCCCATGGACAGAGGAGCCTAGTGGGCTACAGTCCATGGGGTTGCAAAGAGTCAGACATGACTGAGCGACTAAAACACACACACACATTAGGGTGTAAGCAAGTGGTCTTCACTAATTCACATTAAAGTGTTAATAGCTTAATAGATAAGGATCTCAGGGGTGTTGTTAATTTTTAAAATAACTAAGCCAGAGAAATGAATCCTTGATGATAGTACCCTGCTATGCAACTGACACACTTTTATGGTATCCCCCCCAAATCACAGCACACCAATAACCTTGTTTACCTGTAAGGCCAGGCAGGAAGCCACATCAAATCTCCTCCATTTAAGCCTTGTGACCTTAGCACAAAATATCCAGCTCAAGAGAGTCCAGACAGTGAAAGGAGGACATGCATGCTGGCAGGTATCTTAGCCCCTAATCTGTTAAATGACAGTGAAAGATTCACCACAAATCAGTGCTAGAAAAAAAAGGAAGTGATGGACCAAATAAGGTGGTTAAATTCACTTCATGTGCTGAAGAGAGTTTCCCCAGTGGCTCAGTGGTAAAGAATCCACCTGCCAAGCAGGAGATGTGAGTTCAATCCCTGGGTCAGGAAGCTCCCCTGGAGAAGGTAATTGCAACCCACTCCAGTATTCTTGCCTGGGAAATCCCATGGGCAGAGGAGGCTGGTGGGACATAGCCCAGGGGGGTCGCAGAGTTGGACACGATTGATTAAACAGCAGCAGTATGTGCTGAAGAGAAGGTGCCTCTCACAGAAAATTCTTTTCATAGAAAATTTGGAGGCATGGGATAAGGTTCTGTGAGAAGAGTGGAGTGCAATGTCCTCTTTCCTGCACAGTAAGAGTGCCATCTGGTGGCCACGGTGCCTAATCTCAGTGCTCTTCCCTGGAACCTGCATTGATGATCTAAGATTCAGGATCTAAGAGAGTGCTTGCATGATCCGGGTGGAAAGGACCACGGTATAGATGGAAGTGTGAAGCTCAGAGATGGGGAGACTTGCTCAAAGACCTTCTGTAGTCCTGAGGTCCCAGGTGGCTCAGTGGTAAAGAACCTGTCTGCCAATGCAGGAGACATGGGAGACTTGGTTTCGATGCTTGGGTTGGGAAGATCCTCTGGAGGAGGAAATGGCAGCCCAGTCCACTGGAGTAGAGAATCCCACGGACAGAGGAGCCTGGCGGCTACCGTCTATAGAGTCATAAAGAGTTGGACACAACTGAGCACGCGTGCACAGACACACACACACACACACATGCACAGAGCAATGTACTAAGTGCTCTAAACCCAGGACACTCCTGAGATTAGAACTAGGTCTCATGGATTCTAGAATAGGCCCCCCTTTATTATTTTTAAAGTAATTTTATTAAAATATTATATTAAATATTATAATATTTCCTTTATTATTCTTTCTAATAAAAGTTCAACACAAACAGTTCCATGGAAATATGTATAGTTATTAAAAATGAAATTGTAAATAGCAGCCATGAATATGTCCCCCAAATAAAACACTGAAATTCCTATGCAGAGTTGTGTTCCTTTCGTTTCCTCTGTCTCCTCTGCATTACCCTCAACTTTTTGTTCATAATTATCCTTCTTTTAAAAAGTTTCATCTCAAATGCACACATCCTTAAACAACTACACAACTATACTGTATAGTTTTACCTGCTTCAGAGCACTCATGGTCCTTTCTACTGAATTATCTAAATGGATTTTCTGTCCCCAAAAGAGATGGTGACAATTCACAGAGACACCTGAGTTCTCCCAGAACTGTACCTCCAATATAATGTATTGACACTGAGAACTTCTGGAGGGGAGAGGGAATCCTTATCAGAAGATACATTTGAGTAAGCTGTGACCTCAAAATATAAGTATGGAATTAAATTATATTTAGTATTTAATTCATATATCTACCTTTGAATTTTTAATTCATTCATTGGCAAATGTTTCCTGATTATTTATCTTGTGATTGCCCTCATTCACCAATCACGTCCAGGAATCTCTCCACATCTCCCTTCCATTCACAATCCCCAGGATGCGCCACTTCAGTATGAGGGAAAGGCAACTCCTGAATAATCGACCTGAACTTACCCTGAAGTGAAAAAGTGAAGTCGCTCAGTAGTGTCCGACTCTTTACGACCCCATGGACTGTAGCCTACCAGGATCCTCAGTTCATGGGACTTTCCAGGCAAGAATACTGGAGTGGGCTGCCATTTCCTTCTCCAGGGGATCTTCCCAGCCCAGGGATCGAACCCTGGTCTCCCACATTGCAGGCAGACGCTTTACCATCTGAGCTACCAGGGAAGTCCATTTAATGTGGTGAACTTGCCCTAGATGCCCTCTATTGTTGCCATGGGTTCAGGGACTATGTTTTCTGAAAAGAAAATAAATGGGACATTTCTCTCACAGGTACTAATAGAACAATGGAATTGGTCAACTGAAATCAGTATCCTGCAAAATAGTACCTTTAAGCAATTAACACAGACATTTTTCTGGCATCCCCTCAGTCATAGGATGCAAATGACCTTGCTTACCAGTAAGGTCAGGCAGGGAACCTGCTCCTCCCTTTAAGCCTGGCACAACACATCCAACTCAAGGGGGTCCAGCCAGTGAAAGGATACCGGTCACCAAGCTACCATGAGTGCCATTCTACTTAGCTCCGGCTGATTTGAAAAGGAGCCATGAGCAGGAGCACAACTAGCTGGTTAGTGAGTAACTAGCAGTGATACCAGAAGGAAGGCCAAGCGATGTATCACTAATTGCTTTGTTTGCTTTCAGAGTTGGGAATAACTTCTGGTGGATTCCTGTAGTGGGCCCTTTGGTTGGTGCTGCTCTTGGAGGCCTCATCTATTTTCTTCTCATTGAAATCCACCACCCAGATCTGACCCCAGACTTGGAGACAGAACAACCGGAGGACAAACCAGAGAAATATGAACTGAATGCAATCATGTAATAGCATGCTCAGGTCTGGGTTTACAGTTGGCTACCTACTGGGCTTTACCTTTCACAAAGCATCTTCACACACATTATCTAATTGAATCCTCCTAGTGACCATCTGGGGTAAATATCAAGCTGCTCATCTTTCAAATTAGAAAACAAAACCTTAGGAAAGTTGAATTGCCTAAGGTCCCATGGAAAGTTGAACATCATCGAATGCATCCTACACATATCAGATTAAGAACTGCACAAAAAGTTTGACCAGCCCCTCTTGGCTCACCAGAAGAAGGATTGGCAGCTTCCAGAATTTGTACACAGCCTGGGCAACATTCTTCTGGATCCTAAGTTATAACACTGCCATCGTCTGATTTTATTCCCAGAAACACTATAAAAGGAAGAGGTAGCCCATATTTTTCATCTGCTGAAGAACATTATCAGAGGTGACTAAGGGTGACCCTTCCTAGGCCACGCTTAGTCTTGCTAAGTCCTGATCTTCCTGACCATCCCAGCATTGTACATTCCAGGAATTTCCTCTTGGTCAGGCTCCTCCCTGTCACTTTAGTCAAGAGTCAGTGAATTAGGGAACTCTGCTCGATGTTATGAGGCAGTCTGGATGAGAGGGAGTTTGGGGGAGAATGGGTACATGTGTATGTATGGCTGAGTCCCTTTGCTGTCCACCTGAAACAAAACTCTATCACTGCACTGTCAATCAACCATACTCCAATATAAAATTAAAAGTGTAAAAATTAAAAGGTAAAAAGTCTCTGTGAATTACAAGCATGAGAAATTGTTCTACATCAAGTGATGCGCTTTAACGGTTACAAAGCTCAGAATTCCCAGACCATCCAGTTTCTCAACTGTTTTATAATGATAACAGAACAACCAAAAGCACATGTGAAATGTCTCCAGGGGCCTTTAATAGACAGTAATAGACTGACAGATGGAATTTCTTCTTGCTCTGAAAATACTGGCATTTCCTATTTGAAATAAATTTGGAGTGACGTGTTTGTTTGGAGTTTTTATGAGTAATAAGATTGCTAAGTACACTTAGTTTAGAGGTTGTCTGTCCTATCTACAAATTAAGATCTCTGGGGAACTTCTAGAAAAACAACTTGGTAAACATCTTGGGTGATTCTAAATGGGTGTAGCCAGTGTTGAGAACATTGACTTGGTTAAAGTACATGGGTTTCCTTGAGAAACACGCCTAGTGGTGACCAAGTAATTCCTGGCAGGATTCTCAGACTTGGGGTCCTCAGGGGTTAGAGGGAAGTGGCTCTCAGAAGGGGACAGTTTACTCCTCCTCACTCTCACCTATCACCCCCGCAAGGGGACATTTGGCCACATCTGGGGACAGTCTTGGCTGTCACAGCTGGGGTAGGAGTGTTATTGGCATCTAGTGGGTAGAAGTCAGAGATGCTGCTGAACTTCCTACCACACACAGGATAGCCCTCGCCTGCAGCACCCATTCATAGCCAGATGTCTTCAGTGCGAAGGTTGAGAGACCCTAGATTCAAGAACAGACAGGCACGTAAAAGAAGACACCGAAGTCCTTGTGCCTTGATCCCAGTTCTGTCAAAAACAGAGATGCCAGATGAGTCGGAACCAGACCCCGTGGGTACATTATACTTCTTACCCCAAATCAAGAGGTGACCCCAAATTTGAGTTTCCAGGTTGGACAGTAGAATCTATGACCCCACAGGTGCTCATTAAACACTGCTTGGTGATTAATGACTGGAATTATGAAGAGAAAATGTGCGCTTATGGAAATCAACCCCAGAAAGGTTTTTTTATTTATGGAAAAAAGAAGTTCTCTTGTTCCAGGTGCGTGCATTCAAATCCTCTGTCTTTTTCAGTTTACAAATGGGTTTGCCTGGGTCAGGTACTTATCCAAGAGAATATCCATGTTTCAGAAGTCAGTAAGCCAAATACCTGCCTTTAAAAAACAGATTCTTAGGACTTCATTGGCTGTCCAGTGGTTAAGACTTTGCCCTCCAATGTAGGGGTTCCATCCCTCATCGGGGACCTAAGATCCCACAAGCCTCTTGGCCAAAAAAAAAAAAAAAAAAAACCAAAATGAAAACATAAAACAGAAGTAATATTGTGACAAATTCAATAAAGACTTTAAAAATGATCCACATCAAAAAAAATATTTTAAAAAAGTAATTATTTAGGAACCAGAATTGCAACATTTCCCCTTCTCTCTTCCTTGTCAATGGCAAAACTTAGTAGACATGTTTATTATCAAAGATAGAATTTCTCTATGAGTCCCTAACTAGTTGAGATCTCAGAGTATGCCAAAGGTTGTAGGACTTTTCTAACCATCAACAGCCAGAGTTTTTTTTTTTTCCATTTATTTTTATTAGTTGGAGGCTAATTACTTTACAATATCATAGTGGTTTTTGCCATACATTGACATGAACCAGCCATGGATTTACACGTATTCCCCATCCGGATCCCCCCTCCCACCTCCCTCCCCACCCCATCCCTCTGGGTCTTTCCAGTGCACCAGCCTCGAGCACTGTCTCATGCATCCAACCTAGGCTGGTGATCTGTTTCACCCTTGATAATATACATGTTTTGATGCTGTTCTCTCAGAACATCCCACCCTCGCCTTCTCCCCAGAGTCCCAAAGTCTATTCTGTATATCTGTGTCTCTTTTTCTGTTTTGCATATAGGGTTATCGTTACCATCTTTCTAAATTCCATATATATGCATTAGTATCCTGTATTGGCCTTTATCTTTCTGGCTTACTTCACTCTGTATAATGGGCTCCAGTTTCATCCATCTCATTAGAACTGATTCAAATGAATTCTTTTTAATGGTTGAGTAATATTCCATGGTGTATATGTACCACAGCTTCCTTATCCATTCGTCTGCTGATGGGCATCTAGGTTGCTTCCATGTCCTGGCTATTATAAATAGTGCTGCGATGAACATTGGTGTGCACGTGTCTCTTTCAGATCTGGTTTCCTCAGTGTGTTTGCCCAGAAGTGGGATCGCTGGGTCATATGGCAGTTCTATTTCCAGTTTTTTAAGAAATCTCCACACTGTTCTCCATAGCGGCTGTACTAGTTTGCATTCCCACCAACAGTGTAAGAGGGTTCCCTTTTCTCCACACCCTCTCCAGCATTTATTGCTTGTAGACTTTTGGACAGCAGCCATCCTGACTGAACAGCCAGAGCTAATACTCAGCTGTTGAAAGAAATAAGTGGAGTAAAAGCATCATATTTAAAAACCCAATCTTTAAAAATAAAGTATTATTACTTTTAAATTGCTTATACACACACACTTGCATTTTTTTAAAAGTATGTCAGTGCCCAAAAATGTTGTCATGGATAAAGAATTACAGCTTCTTGTTATAGAGAATGGTTCACAAGTTTTATTTAGCCACAGAAGAACCTATTGTTCAAATAAAATCTTAATGTGGTATCCAAAAGCTAACCAGAGCTGCTATAAACAGAAAGAGGTCTGGGGCGAGGAAGTAAGTTTCATCCTGCCTGTGATACCTTACTCCCCTAGTGCAGCCACTGAGGGGTGTCTGGAAAGAAATCCTGTCTATGCGGTGGGGGATCTTCAGAACACAAGTTGGAAACCACTGATAAGAGTTTGGGACAAGTTGTTGCTAAACATTTTTATAAAAGTTTCCAGTATAGAACCTAGCAAAGGCCATGTTAATTCAATCTCAGGCAATTTGTCAAAGATGTCTTAATAAACAAACTTAAGTTAAATGGAATTAACCTACATCACCCACAAAAAGATGTTGTATGTCAAGTTGTATATAACTTCTCAAACTGAGAATTTAAGTTTTCTGAGATAACATGTTTATTTATCACAGCGTGTGGAGAGAAACCATGGTAGTCCTGACCAGGCTTATTGGCTCTCTAAGTCTCTATACAAATAAATTGGTACATAATTGATGATAGATAA
Organism: Odocoileus virginianus; assembly: GCF_023699985.2. Lineage (NCBI taxonomy): Eukaryota > Metazoa > Chordata > Mammalia > Artiodactyla > Cervidae > Odocoileus > Odocoileus virginianus. The sequence continues at coordinate 40,917,172 of NC_069679.1, read as the reverse complement.
ATGATATATAGATGGATAGACAGGAAGACAAGTAGATAGGTAAGTAGATAGACTGATCCACCGAGCCCCAATCTCTTTCCTGTTGCTGGAAACACAGTAGCTCTTATTAAGAGAAGTAGTCTGGAGGCTAATAAAAGAAGGCCCCCATAAAAGTGAACATGAATAATTGAACTGAATTAAATGAGAGAATTCATGGAACTGTGTGAGGATGCACATGGCGTCCAAGCAGAGTCTGACACCCCATGGATACATTATGTCTTTGGGGGACTTTAGGAATGTTTGCCTTTGTGGACAGAAATTTATTTGCTTAAATAATGTTTTATGATAGCACTGGTAGCAAACGTTTTCATGTCATGTTAGAAGACACTAAAACATTTTCCTGGGTTACTAAAAGCATCCTGGGCTCTAGCATGCCCCCTGGTGCCTCAGAGCCTGGACATACTGCAGCCTCTTCCTCCTGCATGGGTGCCAAGTTGCTTCAGTCATGTTCAGCTCTTTGCAACCCCATGGACTACAGCCCGCCAGGCTCCTCTGTCCTTGGAATTCTCCAGGCAAGAATAATGGAGTGGGTTGCCATTTTCTTCTCCAGGGGATCTTCCCGACCCAGAGACTGAACCCACATCTCTTAGGTCTCCTGCGTTGGCTGGTGATTTCTTTACCACTAGTGCCACATGGGAAGCACTTAAAATGTGTTCAGTCGTGTCCAACTCTCTGAGGCTCCATGGACCATAGCCCACCAGGCAAATTTTCTTGCCTGGATAATTTTATTTTTTGAAGCAAATCCCAGACATGAAATATAATGGTATTCATGGATATTTAATATGTATATCTAAAAGATAAGGATTCTCTTAAAAAAACAAAATACCATTATCACACAAGAATAATTATCAATAATTTCTTAATATCATCAAATATCCATTCATACTTCACATTTCTAGTGAGACTTTCCTTCAACTCCAGTTAATAACAATGTGGAATCTGGGAAGACTGAAAACAAGGGATTTACTCTGATATCTCAGAGAGACATGGGGATTTTGCAGAACAAGTTTATCTCAGTTCTGTACTCTTGTATCAGAGCCTTCTTTAAGCTTTTCACAAAATATTTACATTTTTATACCAAAAGGAAAATGCATTTGCCTACTATTAAAAGTTGCCATCTGCCAGGAGTGAAATTATTTTCAGAAAGAGAGGAAGTCTTGAATTTACCTGGATTTTAGAAAATATCTTTAGTGACCATTGTTACACCAAAAAAGACATACTCCATAGAATGCTTACACTTTAAAAGCTGAAACACACTGTGAAAAGACATCCAAATATTTAACATCTATGCAGCCCTATGCGAGGGAATCACTGTAACAGACTAAGGTAAGTGAAAACTTAAAAATTCCTAAGCTGCTCCACTTGGAGTAGTGGTGTTTGATGCTTCCTATTTATTGTTTGTTTATACTTTTTGCTCAATGACTTCAGACCTTTGAAGATAAAAGCTAATAAAAAGTGGCACAATACTCCCCAACTTTTGTGTAAAGGAAATTACCTGTACCAAAGGAGATTTTCATGGCTCTCAGCTGGCAGATCTCATCTGGTGATACACTGAGAATTGGATTCTATTTTAATAGATGATGGGCTTCTCTTGTCACTCAGGTGGTAAAGAACCCACCTGCAATGTGGGAGACCTGGGTTCGATCCCAGGGTTGGGAAGATCCCCTGGAGAAGGGAACGGCTACCCACACTAGTATTCTGACCTGGAGAATTCCATGGTCTGTATAGTCCATGGGATCGCAAAGAGTCGGACACGACTAAGCGACTTTCACTCACTTAATAGATGATATAATTATAGCCAAAAAGACCTCTGCAGACCAAGGAGAAAAGAAGACCATGCACTGTAGAAGGCCATCTAGGAGCCTGTTCTTAGCCTGGAGTCAAGAGCAGGGAGTAGAGGTTCTGGGACTGAACCACTGACCTTTGGAACAATACCATGAAGGGAGTCTGTGCAATCACAGGCTGGTGACTCGTTCTCAAGAGGCCAGGCTCTACAGACAACCAGGTTAAACTCCACTGCAGAATAGCTATGTGAGCCTCTAAACCTCAGCCTCTTTGTCCATAAAATAGGAACGATACTAGCACTTGCTTTCTATGTATTGTTGAAAGTACTAAGAAAATGCCTGTGAAACATTTTAACAGAGCCTAGAATTTACTTTCTTCTTCATAAGTGTCAGCTAATTCTATTATTATTTCACATTTACAAATTCAGCTGTATATCTGCTTTCTTAAGTTGTCTTAGTCGTGTCCAACTCTTTGCAACCCTATGGAGTATAGCCCACCAGGCTCCTTTGTCCATGGGATTCTCCAGACAAGAACACTGGAGTGGGTTGCCATGTCTTTCTCCAGAGGATTTTACCAACCCAGGGATCCAACCTACGTCTCTTATGTCTCCTGCATTGGCAGGCAGGATTTTTACCACTAGTACCACCTAGGAAGTCCCATTAAAAAGGCCGATGAAGAAAAATCTCCAGGAGTATAAATTTGCTGACAAATAATCCAAGTCATGTGACTGACTTAGATATGACAGTTCTTTTCAT